>NC_142052.1:17332000-17649000 GCF_982192425.1 Myodes glareolus
TTCAATCCTGGGCTTTCAACTGCCAGTTGGGTTGCACCTTAAGCAATGGTTTCTCCTGGCCTCTCCTAGTGTGCAGCCTCAGCTGCCTTCCACGATCCCTCATGCCTTCAAAATCATTGCCACCTGGGTAACTCTTATACTACCATGTTTGGCTGCCAGCATGAGGTGTAACCTTAGCTACCTCTAGAGCACAGCTTTTGTGTGTTCTCAGGAAACACTTCCCAAAATATTTGACCTCAATGATTCTGATCACTTCTTAACCACTGCTAATTCCTCAGCTCTAGCTAGCCAGCATCTGGTACCCAGCAGATCAAACGCTTGACTTTAGTACTTCTAATATCCTGCTATCCACAGCCCCAGCTAACCACAACTACAGAATTTTATTGTTTCAAAATAACAAATGGCCCCAATAGAGTCTTTAAACTTTGCTCTGAGACTTCACAAGCCAGGCCTCCATCTTCTGCATTGCTCTCAATATTTTTATATTCTAAGCTCCTATAGAATAGCTCACTAAGCATGGAATACCTATCATCTATCTATTTATCTATCTATCTATCTATCATCTGTCTATCTATCTATCTAAGAGGGGTGTGGGGGTGCGTATACAACTTGCAGGGAGAAATTAGAAATTGGTTCTATTCTTCCACTTTATGAGTTCCAGGGATCAAAGTCATGTCTTGAAACTTAGCAACAAATGCCTTTTATCTACGGAGTCAACTCCTGTCTCTTTCTATGTAAAGGCTTAATTCTTTGACAAAGAATCTAAATAATAGAAAATCTAGCTTCCCCATGGGTGAACATGGGATTAATAAGCATGCAAATTGCATCTCCAGAGACAGGGCTTCTGCTCCGTTTTGACAACCTTTTCCCTCTTACTGTCTGGGTCCATGGTAATTACTTCTGATGACCTTAATGGTTAGGATAGTAATGGCCTTGTCACAGATTTAGGCATAGGCAACACAGTTGGGAAGAATTTTTTCCCTACAGACCAATTTGTGTAAAACCAAGAAGAAAATGCCAGGTCAAATTTCTGTGCAGATATAATCAAATAATATTCAATGGAACATTCTGGTACTATATTCAATTTATAAATACATGAAACATTTCCATTAAGTCTAGACCAGGTATTTAATTTATAATAATAATATAAATCACAAGCTCTAAAGAATTCCTTACAAGTTCCAGATATTTCTATCATTTTATTTCAGTTATCCTTAAAATGATCAAAACACATATTCTGAATATATATTTTTTAAGTATACAGCATAACTTTCAGGATGACAAAACAGATAATAATTATCTCATTTCATTAAATTAATAGATATGATTATTGTGTTAATAATAAAATAAAATACTGTGCTAAAGTAGAGGTAAAATTTTAGGGAATAATAAATTCATTTTCATTCCATATAGGGTTAGCTACAAAATTTGAAATATTTGAAGATGTAAGAAAGGTAAAAATTTCAAGTTCCTATTCTCTCTTTGAGTAACATTAAGTTCATTAGAGAATAAAACAGTTAATTCTCACTGACCAAGACAACTTCAGTTTTTCTAAAATTTCATGAGAAACATAAGGAAAGATTGTAGCTATTGTGCTGACATTTTTTTTAAAAAAATCGTTCTTATAATTAGATAAAGAGAAGTTACCAGATACAAAGGATACAACAGACACAGCTTATTCTCTAGTTCTCTTTTCTTCATTGAACTAAAATTCCATCTACCTTTTAAGCCATCCCTTCACCCCAAACCTCATGTTCCTCAAAGGGAGTCTACTCTCAGCTTTTAGAGTTGCCCTCATGACTATAAGGTGACTCCAAAGTTTCTGCCAGTTATTTGCTCTGAAAAAGGCAAGAGATTTATAGTGTGGCACCACACCTGCAGGCTCTTTTATGAGAATCATTTTGGAAGATTGTTTGACTTCTTTGAAAAGTTCCTAAAACAACCTATCCTCCCCCATTTCATTGATGCAACACTGCTTTGTATGAAACAAAGCCATACCATATAAAGACATCTTAACACATTGACGCCATATCTATCATAAGGAGACCATAACACATGCAAGAAACTCCTTGGATTTAAGGAAAAGTCAACTTTCCTACAGTTACTAAACTATACACTTTTTAAGTTAAAGTTTTTGCTAGAATACTGTCTTCATAAGCACATACTTAAATGGACTATTTATCTATAAGAAGGAGTATATCCTGACTGAAATCCTGGCATATTATCACTGGCATTTACTAGCAAAAACTCATTTGTCAGGTGAGTCATCACCTAGAAATAAGGATCATTTTCTTAATTAAACAGAAATGAACTGAGTACCTACAATGTGCCCAATACTACATTTGCCACTGTAGCTGCAATAATGAACAACATAGACAAATTTAACAAGTTTATATTTGAGAAGGGGAAACAGAATATGAAATATTGGTAAAATACATAGGATGCTAGATGGCAATGTTAAGAAGTGAAACTATATAGGCATATAGATTCAGAGTTTTCAAACGAAAAGGAGGTAATTTGAAAGAGTCAAGATAAAGCCTGCAACAGGTTTGGGAGAGCAAGGAAGTTGATGGCTATTAGGTGGGGTGAGCAGCATACATAGCTACAGGCAAGAGAAGTTAGAAGTGGGGTGGGCAAAATGTCCTGGAACTGGAGATAGAAGCCTCCCTGCTCCTCCAACCCCCAATGATTTACAGGAATGCAGCAAAAGTGGCCTGCAGCAACAGAGGGTGGAACAGGAAGAGGAAGTGGGAAATGGAACCTGAGCCAGTTTGCATTTAAGAATAGTTCCAGTGGAGAACAGACATGCAGATTTTTAGGACAGGACTAGTTACAGGTACAATTTGCAAATAAATCCAACAAAAAATGTTGATGGATGAAACGTGGGCTATACAAAGATGGCTCAAATGTTTAAACCCAAATAGCTAGATGGATAATGCTAACATTAACTGAGAAGAATGCAACAGCAGAACAAACTTCTATTGGATGGGGCTGTACAGTCAGAATTTAGTTTTATACTGCAAAATTTTGAGCTGTGTATTACATATCTAAGTGAGATGTCAAGAAATTTATTGTGTCTATGAGTCAAGAATCTAGAGTCAGAGAAGCACTCAAGACTTTAAATTTAGAAACACTGTTTAATTTTAAAATATAAATGACCTGGAAAATAAAGGTGAGTTATAAAAATAAGAGGAGATGGAAATAGAGTTGGGTATAAGTGTGGGTTTAGCACGTGTAATGGCACGTGTTCAGTCACCACCACCAACAAAAAAATAAGAAATAAGAGACCCAAGGACTGAGCTTTAGTGGTACAAGACAGCTGTATTCAGTTTGAGGTAAAGGATTCCAGAAAGCTATTCTAACAGACAAGATCTCCCATCCACAGGATGTACTGACATGGTCTGTAAAATTTCATAAACATTTGACTGCTTAAATAGATCCTTTAGGTAGAATAGAGGATAAGGTGACTATTTGCCAAATATGCCTGTTTCTCTACTGAAAAGCAAATCCAGGAGCTGGGCACACAGGCTCCCCTTTCCTCACTCACTATGTGTCTGGTACTCTGTTCTCTGTCCCACAGTGACTTCAGTGTTAGGAAACCACCAAGATGGGCACAGCTGCTTTTGACCTCCCAGCAAGAACAAGGTATAGATAGATCACAGATTCCTTCCCACATCTTCAAGTCTGATGAGAAAATAAAGAGATTTATTCCTGTGATGGTGTCACTTGGAAGTTGACAGCATAATTTAGAAGGAAGTGATTCATAAGTGGTGTCCAGTAATGCTTCCGAGCTCATTAAATATAGAATATATTTTCAAGTACTTTCTAATTACATTTTCTGCTACTATTGTTAGACTTCCTACAACAAAGCTTCTCAAGGGCACTAGCAAATTCCTCCAAGCCTTTCTTATTTTCACCACCTCTTATTCATTATCCATTGGCTGAAATCTAAACAATCTGTGCCTACTGCATAACTGTCATCATGGAAATATACCTTACTATATGCCAATACACACACACACACACACACACACACACACACACACACACACACACACTTCTTGAATCTCAATGGATCCCAACAAGCTCTAATTGGATATTCCTTTGTATCTTATTGAATCAATTAAATCTTGTGCTCAAAGGATCTCACCATATGCCAAACTAATATCAAGGAGGTCTAAAGGTCTTTACAAAATCACTTTTGTCCTGAAGATAGAATCCTTTCCTGAGCTGATAATTCACAAAACTCAGGATTGGGTTGTGTTTTAGCTACTTTTACATTAGCTATGATAAAATATCCTGATTAAAACAACTTAAGGAAAAAAAGAGATTTATTTTAGCTCATAGTTCAAGGTGCAGTGCATCATGGTGAGAATCTCTGGCAGCAGGCCAGTTTAAGGCAGCTGCTCAGATTGTACCCACAGTCAGGAAGCAGAGGATGATGAATGTTTCTGTTCATATAGCTTCCTTCCTTTGACACAACCAGACTCAAGCCCAGAAAAAGTTACTGGCCACTTTTAGAATGGGTCATCATACTTTAATTACCCTGACCAAGATAAACCCTCGGAGGTATAGCCAGAAGTTAATCTAACCAAAATAATTGCTTACAGGCTTGCTCCCAGTCTTGTATATTAGGTGGTTCTATATTTTGCTGATAATCAGTAATAATCCCCATAGGTTGTCAAGAATGAATGAGACACTGGGCATACATCCAATAATACACTGTAGTGGAGTAGGGGCACTGACACTCTACTTAAAACAGAAGAAAAGTACAATGATTTAAAGGAAGTTTAAAATATAGTTGCATATATTTTATTTTAAAATTCTTAAGAAACATAAAATAATAGGAAAATTGACTAGGTTCTTTAAGTAACTTCTAGTACTAATATTTTGAACTAGTTATTCTTCTGATAAAATTATATGACTTGCTATGAAATGCCATAAATACTACTGCTCTGTTTTGAGAAAACTTAGTATTTAATGTCAACCATGTTATAACAAGTTGATTTGTATAGATATTAAGGATGGAAAACACAGGTAGTAGGAGAGATAGATGGATAGATGGCTGGATAGGTAGATAGACAGACAGACAGATGGTAGAGAGAGATGATGATAGATATTTAGATAGACAGGTAGATAGATAGATAGATAGATAGATAGATAGATAGATAGATAGATAGATAGATACTATTTACAAACAGATAGAGAATCACAGACAGGGAGACACGGAGACAGACAAAAAGATACAGAAGTCCTGCACAAGAAAAAATTGAATTTCTACTTTTAATTTTGTGAACTTAATGATTATCAAATTTATTTTTCATAATTTCACACCTGTACAGTGTATTCTGGTTATTTGCACCTCCACCTTCTCTTATCACTCTCTTACTCCCAATAAGTCCCCTCTCAATAAGACCCAGTGCCAAATGTGGGAGATTTCCCTATGAGTTTTGGTCCATAAGAGTTCAGAGCCCCCTCTCCACAAAAAAATACATGATGTTTCTTCTGCTCTTGACTGCCCACAG
Organism: Myodes glareolus; assembly: GCF_982192425.1. Classification (NCBI taxonomy): domain Eukaryota; kingdom Metazoa; phylum Chordata; class Mammalia; order Rodentia; family Cricetidae; genus Myodes; species Myodes glareolus. The sequence goes on from NC_142052.1 coordinate 17,337,526, forward strand.
GAGCTAGAAGATAAGCTCCCATCTGAAAACGCTACATGGATTGGTTTCAGGACAGAGAAATTGAACTGGAACTGAACTGGAAGTTCCTTCTCTGATGTCAGAGTACATAATGCCAAAAGCTACTATGGGGACTTCTAGAGGAACATCAGTGGTTCATCCAACTGTGGGCTTTGAATGCTATCAAATTGTGCTGCCAGGCAAGAAGTGCCCACTGGTACTATAGTGGCATGGCTGTTAAGGAGATTGCCAACTATGAGATGGAATTCACATCTGATACTGCAAACATGGTGAAAAACCATGATTGGGGATCTCAGAGATCCTAGTGGGCAATTTATTACTGTAGTTTTGCTAGATAAGCATATCAAACAGCATCCTGTCTGTGTTTATTCTCTTAGATATGTAGAACTATCAACCTTGCTCAGAGAAGCTTCTTTTTGCAGTAAAAGTCAATGAATATAGACCTGCCTCTGCTCAAAGTGCTAAGAATAAGAAGCTGTGAATAATAAGAATAATAAGAATAATAAGTGATTAGCACTTCTATATCAGCCCACTCCTATCCCAAAGATGCAGAAAAAAGTGAGGTTGCATGCTTGATTAGAGGACTGTTGTGAAATAATCTTCTGGGTATGACACAGTCATTGAAATTGTGAAGTCACAGTTGTCTGCACTGGGCCTGAACCAGACTGAGCCTGGCAATAGCCAGTCATAGATGGGGAAGGGGCTAATGGAGTTCTCTCCCTCCCTAAGGTGTTGCTGACTGCTGGTGAATGCTGGGGGAAAGGAAGTGAGTCTCTTCAGTGGCGTAGTCACCTTGTCCGATGGGTAGTTCCATTCATGCTTACACAAAGGACACTTAAACTCAGTCACAAAACCAAACAAAAAAGTCATGAACCATGAGCGTGGGCTTCCACTCTGAAAGGTTTTGGAGAAAGTCCAAATGTCCCATACCAGGAGATAGAATGTCCCATACCAGGAAATAGAATGTCCCATATCAGGAGACAGTGGGCTTAGTTAATAAGTAGTCTATACTATATTCCTGCAGGCAGTTGTTTATGATTCCTAGTGGGAGGAAAAAGAGAAGGATTTGGCACTATGAGACTGCAATATTGCTCCTGCTGACAGGATAAAGAGGCTACAGTGGACGTGGCTACCTGTGATGCTCCAGCAACTAGGAGCTGCAATTTACTGGTCACTACAGTGTCTTCAATATTATACCTCTGGTGTCAGATAAATATAAAACTCACGTTTCATCTGTCAATAATATAGTAAGTTTCAGAATCTAAATGACTCAACTCAAACTTTTATCAGAAAATAACAACCTTGACTTTTATAATGTAACTTAGGGAAGCTGATTTTTAAGTCAGAAGATGCACAAAACCAGATTAATTGTAAATCAGGTAAATGTTGGTGATGTCAGTCCCAGAGACTGTTTGCCATTTATCATATGTCTACTGCTCTCTCTTAAAGTGAGAAAACTCTACATTGATGCTTGTAAAAGCTATAAGTCACTTCGCTACTATTCTTGCCAGCTGTGAACTCCAGGTCCTGTAGAATATGACCTTTCCTTCATGCTCTCTGATCTGCTCTCTGTCGCACTCACTGCGTTTAAGAAGGCTTTCGGAAGAAAACCACTTCATCTTAGTCATGTAGAAAGCTGTTATTTGAATATGAAAACTCACCTCTCAGACATAAATCAAGATTTCTAAAAGACATATAGAAATATATTGTCCAATTTGTCATGTCTTTGGTAAGTGATGATTAAACATGATTCCTCCAACCTTTTACAACTGATAGCCCTAACCTGAAAAACATCACCACCACTATTGATTTTCTGTTAGACAAAGTTAATAGTGCTGTCTGCTTTTGTGTGCTTTCAATTCATGTGTGGCACTTATTTCTCTGTTTTCCTATTAGTGTTGTTTTTGTTAATAAAAAGTCATTTAGTAAATGAGATTACTATTATTTGTGTTAATGATTGGGTTTCTCTTCCCACAAGTTTAAAAGAAAATTTATAAGAGATCCGCTTCTCAAAGAAAAATACCTTTTACTCATTTTAACTTAGATTGGAAACATTCATCTTTTCTCAATTATCTAAGATAATTCCAAATTAACTACCAGACTGTATCAAGAAAAAAAAAGTAATGAAAATACTGTCAAGGCATAAAGGAATAGGAAGGAAAAAGAAATCATCAATGAACCGACTCCTTATAAACTAATTGCCTGAAGCTTTCCTTTCATATCTTAAATAATCTCTGGGGTCAGAGAAAGGATAATTCATAAGTTATTGCATCATTTTTCTTTTGAAGTTTGAAAGAAAAAAGAGAGAAGGAGGAAGAGATGAAGAAGGAGGGGAGGAGGAAGTCTAACTGAGAAGGATAGGGTTGGGCAGTGAGAGGGGAGATGAGGGGAAAGAACTGGAAGCAAATGTCATCACAGTAAATTGTATACAAGTATGATAGTCAATTAAAATACTTGAATAAAAATGTTTAAATTACTAAATAAAAGAACAATTATAACAGTGAAGAGTCAAAACAGATTCTGAGAGCAGCTGTTGCTCCTGATAAAAAATAACATGTGACAATGAGGAGGAAAACATTAATTAAAATTTCCACACAATGCACAGCTTGCCCTTGTTCTCAGACCTTTTTGACTGCAAACAGATCCATGACACTGATTGTTCAGTCATGGATGAGTAGTCATCACTGAGACGCAGGGAGGCTCAATGCACAGAGCCCCCCTTTCTAGGTCCTTCAGTGGATTCATTCTTTGACAAGATGATGCACTTTCAATTCGAGTAAGTAATTTATCAATACTTAGAGCCCTAATCCAGTAGTACATATGACCTAAATCTCCAAACTTAAGCAAAGTGTAATTTTAAAGTGGGGCTTTGGTTATAAGACCAAAGTGTAAAGAATATCTCTAGAGCACAACATGTAGAAAGCAGACATCCAAATCAATGCCTCAAGTAATTGTGATGAAAATTTTCCCCTTGCGATAAAGCAGTCATCTGGGGGCACAGAAGTTGCATTTACCTTTTGTCACTCCGTCAACAGGTACCACCCCTCAGCTTCGTAGAGTCTTAGCCCTGTTGTGACTGCCACTACTGCTGTAGCTCTTCTTGGAGCACAGCCCATTTAGGTCTGCATGATGTAACTCAGTAGCAGAGTGCTTCCCTAACATGCACTGGGTCCTGGGTTCCAAATCCCAGCTCCACAGAAAACAAACAAACAAGGAAATGTGTATTAAAATAGTTTTCTCTCTCTTTTGGTTTTTTAAGACAGGGTTTCTCTATAGTTTTGGAGTCTGTCCCAGAACTACCTCTTGTAGACCAGGATGGCCTCGAACTCACAGAGATCTGCCTTCCTCTGCCTCCTGAGTGCTGGGATTAAAAGTGTGCGCCACCAACTCCCAGCTGAGTTTTCTTTCTTACCTAGCATGATAGATTGCTCACATTTGTAATTCCAGTTCTTAGGAGGCTAAGGTAAGAGGATCATAAATTCAAGGCTAGCCTGAGCTACATTGTAAGCTCCAGGTCAGCCTGGGCTACAGAATGGGACCCTATTTCAAAATTGCACAATAAAACTAATGAATATTAAAAATAACCTGTATTGTCCTTGACCCAATGAAGAACCAAATATGTTTATCAAATTACTCCTAGTTTCCATGCCTCTATTGTTGTAAAAGTTTGCCTAATAAAACTTGCCCGTCAATTACCGAATTCCTTTCAACTATTTCCCTCAGCTTCTTTCTTATGGTCCTCTATCTGCTGATTTCAGTCTGAAGCAGTGACCTTAGTCCTACTGCCAGCCTGCCCATGAAGGAACAAGTATCCTTCCTCTCCTAAGTGGGATCATTTGCTGCAACAGCACTTCATGTTTTCTTTCTCGCCTTTCCTCCTATCCTTACCCTCAATCATCCTTCAGGCATTTCCCGCAGAAGACTCGGGAAGTACAGTGAATAAACTTTCTGAGCCTTTGACATTCTAGGGAGGCTGCTGTGCTGCAGAACATTTAATTAAAACTTTGGTGAAGTACCGAAGTCTAGGTTAAAATCATTTTCTTTCAGACTTTGACATGATGATCTTATTAGTTCCAACTGAACTCTTTTGTTCTCTTCTACTAGAATTGTTAGAGATATCTTCTTTTCTTTAGATGGAACTTAATGTTTTAATCACCTCCACCCTCAAACCTGACCTAAGATTCACAACCTGAAATGGAAACCCCACTTCTAAGAAATGCAGAGACTTCTGATCTCTCCAATACTGTCTGCATAGTTAACAAAGCATAGCATCACAAAAACATATCTTAGTATCTTCTGACACTAAGAAAAGAGGAGAGCAGGAGGAGGAAAAGATGAGAAAAGGTAGGAAGGGCAGAAATTGCTAGGCTGCATTTTCAAAATTGTGTGTTCCAGATAGGCCATTATCTACTTAAGTATCGATTTTTGAGCAACAAGTTATTTTATAAAATAGTCCTCAATCACTCACATAGCATTCTTTATATTATAAAGTACTGTGTTGTAAATGTAAGAAACATTAAACTCCTGCATTTAAACCAACTTTGTGCTTGTTCAAACAGGCACAATCTTCCAGACTTGCTTTCTGCTCCCAGATAGGCTTCCTTGACAGAGTTGATCTTTTCTATGTACTTGTGTTACCGACTATTCCAAGAACAATTGCCCAGCCAGATGTGACCAACATCCTTTGTTACAAATGGAAGGTTTGCCCATCCAGATATAACTAACTTCTTTTCTTTATTACAAAAAAATTGTCAGTCAGGCGGATGGAAGTGGCACACACCTTTAATTTCAGCACTCAGGAGGCAGAAGCAGGCAGAAGCTAGCTCCAGGACAGGCTCCAAATATACAGAGAAACTCTTCTCTAAAAAACAAATACAAAAAAGAAAGAAAGAAATGTCTATAAACTGAGGTGACTACTCAATAATAAACCTTCTCCTCCATGTCTTTCTCTTTTCCTACTGTTTTTGAAACTAGCCTATCAAGAGTAGACTGAAGTAGAACCTCAACCAATGAGGAACAGCCAGGACACACACACACACACACACACACACACACACACACACACACACACACATCCTTGCGTTAAGAATTAGGCAAAGGCCGTTTCTATCTATTGGGTTCATTCTTCTGGTTCTGGTTCTGTGAGTTAATCTTCTTTCTGACCAAAAGTAAAGTTGCCTTATTAAGTTGCTTCGCCTGGAGAGGTGCTCTCTTGTTTTGTGATCCCCAGAGTATTTCTAACAATAATACTTTACAACATGCTCTTAGGTAATGCAATCCTCACAACAGCCCAACAATAAGGATATTTATTTTACTTGTATTTTGAAGGTTAAATATCTGAGATACAGAAAGGATGCATTATTCAACAGAACTCACACCTACAAATGGATGATTAATGATCTGTGTCCAAGATGTCTTGCTCAGGAGACCATAAGCACCAAACTATGTTATCTGTCAAGGGCAAAATGTATCAGGATTTTAAAGCATCCCCTTACATTTTGGGTCACACAATCAGTATTTGAAAATTACACATGAATATAAAGTCCTACATGAAGATGTAGTTGTATTTTTGTTCCCTTCTGTCCCAACTAGGTTCATCCTAATTGTCTGAGTTCTTCATCAGCTTGTCACAACATTCACAGCCCTCAATGAGTATTAAACTGATGTTATTGCAGATGTCACATGTCTAAATTCCAAGGAAAATAAGGCTTTGAGAGGAAAACTTATGACTTACTTTATTCCATAAATTGAAATATTTGATCATGCAAATACAGAAGTCTCACCACAAAGGGGTATGAGAGAATTTATTCTGAAACAAGTGACCATACCCTGGCAACACAGACTTTGGTTACCTGAATTCTATGTTTCAACATGATAACAGTTTGGTGGAATTTTTGTAGTAACAGAACAAAGAAAGTCGTAAATCACTTTTCAAATACACTGATGGAAACAATTGGCAAGCAGATTTTGTCCAAGCAAGGGAAACTATTAAATGTGTCAGACATTATATGATAGCATTCCTAGCCCTTTCATTGATTGAAAACTAATGCTCTATTTGAACACACCAATCTATTATAAATGTTATATATAGATGTTAGATCAGGTGCAGAGAAGAACAATAAATGGCTAGCAAGGGGACTAAAGATGCTCCCAAGATAATTTGTCTCTAGAGTTGCAACATCCCAAACTTTCTAATGTCACTAAAATTCTTCTAAGTTGATTAGACTTTCAGAAGGACAATGAGGGAGGCTGTTCCTTTAGAAACATTTGTTAGCAAATCTTTCTTTTCATCCTACAAATATATACAAACTCAGGATAAATGCTCAATATGAGAAATACATGATTTTGGTATTCTTTTAGATCATAATTTTTAATGAAGACTAATATTTGATTCCTTCTATCTTCCTCCTTCCCCATTTTCACTATATTTTTATTTTGAATAACCAAAATTTCAAACTTAAGAGAGCTAATACTTTGAAGTAATATTTTTTCTAATCTTCTGATCTGCTTTTCACAGAACCACTCAATACATTGCACCACATCCTTTTCTGCATTGGGTTAAGTATTCCTGGAGAAACATAAATCTATTCACCCTAGATGGGGCACTGATGACACACTAAAGCAATGACTCACTCAAGCTCAACTTGGTGAGCCCCTGAGTTTATTGGGGTTACTCATACAACATAGGTGATGAGCTATTTTCAGACACATGGATAACCCCCAAGCAGCTAGATCACTGAAAAAAATCCCACCTAATCATGGATAACAATCTCACAGAACTTCCTACTTCCTCTACCCTCTACTCTGTCATCTCACAGGATCCACCGGCTGTGGGATTAGGGCAGGAATGAGTCATAACTCAATCCCCGGTGAAGCTCTTCATTAGGAACTGTCAACGGCTGCATTATCACTACCATAAATCTATTTCTGTATTGTCCTGCTCAGGTAGTTGTCATGGCAACCAAGACACAGAAATCTCTAGTGAAAGATAGTGAACATGTTACAGTTGAAGGAAAAAAGTCTCACTAGAAAAATGAGCTCCATTGCGAAGCCCTTCTGGTACCTTTTGCCTGTTAGGGTTGCCTGCCTGTCTTACTTCTGATGCTTAATAGACAGAAAACCTGAAGCAAACTGCTATCCTCTCAGAAATATATTTTCTTTATTAATGAGAAAAAGGAGATGGGTTACTGCGTAAAGGTTCTTGATGCACAAGCCTGGGACCTGAGGTTGGATTCCCAGCATCCTATAAAACTGGACATGGCTCTCCTCATCTGTAACCCAGCACTGACATGGCAGGGTGCCAACAGGAAGATCATTGAGACCTGGCCACTCCGCCAGCCAGCATTGCTGAAAACAGCAGACCCCAGGTTCAAAGATCCTTTCTCAAGGAAAGACAAGAAAAAGTGAAAGAGCAGAACACCCAATCCATTCCCATGACCTCTGTCTGCACTTGTGCAAAAACATCTCTATCTCTCTATCTCTCTCTCCTTCTCCCTCCTTCCCTCCCTCCGTCCCTCCTTCCCTATCTTCCTCTCCCTGTCTCTTTCTTGCATGCTTGCAAACATGCACATGTGAAGAAAAAAGCAGTAACAATCCTTGCTCCCTTGTAGATTTTGTTGTGAAAACTGGAAGTAACATACATGAATGATTTGATTAAGAATGAGCATTCAGTAAACATTAATTTTTCAATCTCAGGATATCTCTAAAAGAGGGGAGGCATTGTTGCTGAAGAGATGGTTCTGTGATTAAGAGAACTTCAGCTCTTGCAGAAGAGCCAAGCTCAGTTCCCAGCGCCGCAGCACATCTGCCTATAACTTCACGTCCAGATGGTCAGACAATCTCTTAAGACTTGTACAGACACCTGCAAATGTGTGCTGCAATGCACATACACCCACACACATAAAATAATAAAATAAAGAGGTGTATTTTGACTTTAAGTGTAAATGGTCTAAACTAGAATTATTCCCATTATTGTTTTTTTCCAAAGATGAAAAACACCAATGGATAGTTCCTAGAGTCAAGACTCCATACTCCAAGTCATAAAAATAGTTTAACTTCTCAAAAAAAGTGAGATTTGCTAAATCTATTTTTTGGGATAAAATAATGTAAGGAGAATAGCAAGAAAATTTTAAAGATTTCTTCCTGTGGGCAGATCACTATGATTACTGAGCAAAGTCTTTTTTTTTTAAGTTTAAATTCCTGGTTACTGGGAATCTGCTGCCTCTGATGTAATAAGCCAATCAAACTGAATCAAAAAATCCAGTATTCCTGGGTGGCTCCAGGGGAAGTTGAGGAGACCACGTGTGTGTTTGTTTTCTGGGGGGGAGTTTAAATACCCTGTTGGAGTGGGCTTGAGTATCTCTGGGGAGGGGGTCACCATTTCGTGGGCTTTCTCCAGAGTGGAGTCTGGAATGAGGCACATGGCGAGGTGCGGGGGGGGGGTGGGGGGGGAGACTCCACCCAAACATTCCAGACTCTTTGGATAAATAGATGCCAGGGGCTGGAGTGGAGCCTGCAACTTTTCTTCTCTTGTACATATTAGCAACTACATCTTAAAAGAAATCTTTCAAACCTTAGCTAATCAAATAGAAGTTTTCAGCACTCTCTTTTTAAAATAGCCTTTCTGCAAAGGACTTCTATCTGTTTATAAAACTTTAGCTACTCAGAAGCTCCCTGGATGAATCGCTTTCTCCACATTGTTAATTAGGATGTCTCAGACACAGCAAAGACCATGATAAGCAGTCAGCCTTGAAAGTCCTAACTTCTCCAAGCTTCGCCTTGCTTTAATGTGTCTGAAAGGCCTAAATCAGTTTAAAAGCAAAGCGGTCTGATTCAAGATATTCCTCGTCTGGTCAACAAAAAGTTAATCACACTTGCAGGCTGATTTACATACCTAGATTAGTGTATCTTCTTACAGTCTAAGAACTGCTGTTCTTAAGAGATTCAATGTGAATCTTTTTCTGCTAGGAAGCCCTACATTGCTGTGATGGGCTTCTGCTGAAATTCTGGTATGTGAGCATTTCCTGTAGGGTCAGTAAAATCAAAGATTGTGAAGGCATTCAAGCTTCCGCTAATGAGCCCTCTTACACAATGTAAAATACTGAAAATGTAAGACATAAAACATATGCCATCAGTATTGATGGCATAAATATACAAAGACTTGATATTTTTGTTCCTGTTTGCTCTGTATGTTATATAATGAATATGTATTTTTATTTTCAAGTTTTCTGTTTATTTAGGATTTTATTTATTAAGAGTCAATATCTGTTAAGATATGAGATATTGACTCTTAAGTCAGCAGTATGGTAGCTGTGCTGGCAGCTAGTGCAAGATATATAGCCTTTTGAGAGCAAGGGGCACTAATTCTGTAGCAGAAGATACAATGGAGGGGTAAGTGTGCTCCTGACCTGCCACACAAGCCCGGTAAGGGAACACACAATCTTCCCACCACCCTTATCTCCCTGGGTATTCCGAAGGGGCGGCTTCCCCCAGCTAAGCCCTCTCTCCTCCTACCCCATCCCTGCTTTCAGCCAGGAACCCCTTCCATTCTTCCCTCCCTTTTTTGGGGCATAAAATCCTCCAACCCAGCCTGTGTGGGCGCCGCCGGGACAGGACGGTGAGTGCATCCAGGCAGGAGGGAGTTCCTTTGTTTTAATAGCCTGCCTGCAGCAAGGTAGGACTGCAGGCAGGAAGATTCCTGACCAGCAAGGGGCAATGATCCTGTAGCAGAAGACCCAGGGGAGGGAAGAGCCATTGGAGGGCATCTGAAGGAAGAGATGGGCAGGCACCAAGGCAAGAATTCCTCCAACAATCTGAAAAACAACATGAAAACACCAGATCCCAGCGATCTTACTACAGAAGGACTTGAACACCCTATTCCGGAAGATGTAGAAAACAGTGCCATTATGAAAGCCTTAAACAGGGTATGAATAACTCACTTAAAGAAATGGAAGAGAAGTATAACAAAAAGATTGAAGAAATGAGTAAAGAATTGGAAGAGAAGTATAACAAAAAGTTTGAAGAAATGAGTAAATCCCTAAACGACACCCTGGGAAACCAAGAAAAAAAAAACAATCAAACAGGTAATGGAAACAGTTCAAGAATTAAAAACTGAAATGGAGGCAATGAAGAAAACACAAACCGAGGGCCGGCTGGATAGGGAAAATCTAGGTAAACAAACAGAGACTTCAGAAACAAGCATAACCAATAGAATATAAGAGATAGAAGAACGAATCTCAGATTATGAAGACACCATAGAGAAAATAAACGCTCTGATCAAAGAAAACAGCAAATCCAACAAATTTTCATCACAAAACATTCAGGAAATCTGGGAAATAATAAAAAAAACCAAATCTAACAATACTAGGGGTAGAAGAAGGAGAAGAATTGCAGATCAAAAGTCCAGAAAATATATTCAACAAAATTATAGAAGAAAACTTTCCCAACCTAAAGAACGAATTCCTATGAAGGTTCAAGAAGCATACAGAACACCGAATAGACAGGATCAAAAAAACACATCCCCTTGTCATATAATAATCAAAACACAAAGCATTCAGATTAAAGAAAGAATATTAAGAGCTGCAAAGGAAAAAGGTCAAGTAACTTATAAAGGTAAACCTATCAGACTTACACCAGACTTCTCTATGGAAACCATGGAAGCCAGAAGGTCCTGCAGAAACTAAGAGACCATGGATGCAAGCCCAGACTACTATACCCAGCCAAGCTATTGTTCACTATCAATGGAGAAAACAAAATATTCCAGGATAAAAACAAATTTAAACAATACATAGCTACAAATCCAGCCTTACAGAAAGTATTAGAAGGAAAATCACAAACCAAGGGATCCAACAATCCCAACACTGCCTAAAATAACTCAGACATCTAGCTACCCTTTACAAACACAACTCAAAGAAGGGAAACACACTCTACTACCCCCCCCCAAAAAATAACCGAGGTCAACAACCACTGGTCATTAATATTACTTAATATCAATGGACTCAATTCACCTATAAAAAGGCACAGACTTAGAGACTGGATACAAAAACAGGATCCAACATTCTGCTGTTTACAAGAAACGCACCTCAACCACAAAGACAGACATCTACTCAGAGTAAAGGGTTGGGAAAAGGTTTTCCAAGCAAATGGACCTAAGAAACAAGTGGGTGTGGCCATTCTAATATCTCACAAAATTGACTTCAAACTAAAATCAATCAGAAGAGATGGAGATGGACATTTCATACTCATAACAGGAACAATTCATCAGGAAGAAGTCTCAATTCTGAATATCTATGCCCCTAATATAAAGTCACCCACTTATGCAAAAGAAACACTTCTAGAACTCGAGGCAGTCATCAAACCACACATACTAATAGTAGGAGACTTCAACACACCTCTCTCACCAATGGACAGGCCCATCAGACAGAAACCTAACAGAGAAATAAGAGAATTATTGGAGGTATTGGAACAAATGGACTTAACAGACATCTATAGAACATTTCATCCAAATAGGAAAGAATATACCTTCTTCTCTGCAGCTCATGGAACCTTCTTGAAAATTGACCACATACTCAGTAACAAAGCAAACATCCACAGATACAAAAAAGTATTAGTAACTACCTGTGTCTTGTCAGATCACCATGGATTAAAGTTAGAATTCAACAACAATGCAACCCCCAGGAAGCCAACAAACTCATGGAAGTTGAACAGTCAACTTCTAAATCACCCCTGGGTCAAGGAAGAAATAAAGAAAGAAATTAAAGTCTTCCTTAAATTTAATGAAAATAAAGACACCATATACTCAAACCTATGGGACACTAGGAAAGCAGTGCTAAGAGGAAAGTTCATAGCACTAAGTGCCCAATTAAAGAAAACGGAGAAAGCACACATTGGAGACTTAACAGCACACTTGAAAGCTCTAGAAAAAAAAGAAGCTGAATCACCCAGGAGGAGTAGAAGACTGGAAATAATCAAACTGAGGGCTGAAATCAACAAAATAGAAACACAGAAAACAATCCAAAGAATCAATGAAACACAAAGCTGGTTCTTGGAGAAAATCAACAAAATCGACAAACCCCTATCCAAACTAATCAAATGGCAGAGAGAGAACATACAAATTAATAAGATCAGAAATGAAAAGGGGGACATAACCACAGACACAGAGGAAATTTGGAGAATCATTAGATCTTACTACAAAAGCCTGTATGCCACAAATTGAAAAATGTAAAATAAACGGACATTTTTTAGATAAGTACCATATACCAAAGTTGAACGAAGACCAGGTGAGCAATCTAAATAGACCTGTCTGTCGTGAAGAAATAGAAGCTGCTATGAAAAACCTCCCTACCAAAAAAAGCCTGGGGCCAGATAGTTTCAATGTAGAATTCTGCCAGAACTTCCAGGAAGAGCTAATACCTACACTCCTTAATATATTTCACAATATAGAAACAGAAGAGTCATTGCCAAATGTTTTTTATGAAGCTACAGTTACCCTGATACGAAAACCACACAAAGACACAACCAAGAAAGAGAATTACAGGCCAATCTCACTCATGAACATTGACGCGAAAATTCTCAATAAAATACTAGCAAACCGAATCCAAGAACACATTAGAAAAATTATCCATTATGATCAAGTAGGCTTCATCCCAGAGATGCAGGGCTGGTTCAACATACGCAAATCTATCAATGTAATCCATCATATAAATAAACTGAAAGAAAAAACCATATGATCATTTCACTGGATGCTGAAAAAGCATTTGACAAAATTCAACACCCATTTATGATAAAGGTGTTGGAGAGATTGGGGATACAAGGATCATACCTAAATATAATAAAAGCAATATACAGCAAGCCGACAGCTAACATCAAATTGAATGGAGAGAAACTCAAAGCAATTCCACTAAAATTAGGGACAAGACAAGGCTGTCCACTCTCCCCATACCTCTTCAATATAGTGCTTGAAGTTTTAGCAATAGCAATAAGACATAAGAGAATCAAGGGGATTCGAATTGGAAAGGATGAAGTTAAACTTTCATTATTTGTTGATGATATGATAGTGTACATAAGCGACCCCAAAAACTCTACCAAAGAACTCCTACAGCTGATAAACACCTTTAGTAATGTGGCAGGATACAAGATCAACTCAAAAAATCGGTTGCCCTCCTATATACAAAGGATAAAGAGGCAAAGAGGGAAATCAGAGAAACATCACCTTTCATGATAGCCACAAATAGCATAAAACATCTTGGGATAACTCTAACCAAGGAAGTGAAAGACCTATTTGACAAGAACTTTAAGTCTTTGAAGAAAGAAATTGAGGAGGATACCAGAAAATGGAAAGACCTCCCCTGCTCTTGGATTGGGAGAATCAACATAGTAAAAATGGCAATTCTACCAAAAGCAATCTATAGATTCAATGCAATCCCCATCAAAATCCCATCAAACTTCTTCACAGACCTTGAGAGAACAATAATCAAGTTTATATGGCAAAACAAAAAACCCAGGATAGCCAAAACAATCTTATACAATAAAGGAACTTCTGGAGGCATTACCATCCCTGACTTCAAACTCTATTACAGAGCTACAGTATTGAAAACAGCTTGGTATTGACATAAGAACAGAGAAGTCGACCTATGGAACTGAATAGAAGACCCGGATATTAACCCACAAACCTATGAACACCTGATTTTTGTCAAGGGAGCTAAAGGTATACAATGGAAGAAGGAAAGCATCTTTAACAAATGGTGCTGACATAACTGGATGTCAACCTGTAGAAGAATGAAAGTAGATCCATATCTATCACCATGCACAAAACTCAAGTCCAAATGGATTAAAGACACCAACATTAATCTGACCACTTTGAACCTGATAGAAGAGAAAGTGGGATGTAGTCTACAAGACTTAGGCACAGGAGACCACTTCCTAAGAAGAACCCCAGTAGCACAGACAATAAGAGAATCAATGAATAAATGGGACCTCCTGAAACTGAGAAGTTTCTGTAAAGCAAAGGATACTGTCAGTAAGACAAAAAGGCTACCTTCAGACTGGGAGAAGATCTTCACCAACCCCTCATCAGACAAAGGTCTGATCTACAAAATATACAAAGAACTCAAGAAACTAGACACTAAAACTCTTACTAACCCAATTAAAAAATGAGGTACTGAACTGAACAGAGAATTCACAACAGATGAACTTCGAATGACCAAAAGACACTTAAGGTCACGCTCAACCTCCTTAGTGATCAGGAAAATGAAAATCAAAACAACTTTGAGATACCATCTTACACCTGTCAGAATAGCTAAACTCAAAAACACCAATGATAGCCTATGCTGGAGAGGATGTGGAGAGAGGGGAACACTCATCCATTGTTGGTGGGGATGCAAACTTGTGCAGCCACTGTGGAAATCCGTGTGGCGGTTTCTCAGGAAACTGGGAGTCAACCTACCTCAGGACCCAGCAATTCCACTCTTGGGAATATACCCAAGAGATGCCCTATCATACTACAAAAGCATTTGTTCAACTATGTTCATAGCTGCACTATTTGTAATAGCCAGAACATGGAAACAACCTAGGTGCCCCTCAATATAAGAATGGTTTAAAAAGGTGTGGAACATATACACATTAGAGTTTTACTCAGCAGTAAAAAAAATGACATCTTGAATTTTGCATGCAAATGGATGGAAATAGAAAACGTCTTACTGAGTGAGGTAACCCAGACCCAAAAAGAGGAATATGGTATGTACTCACTCATAAGTGGATTCTAGCCATAGTTAAAGGTCTTTGAGCCTATAATTCGTGATCCTAGAGAAGCTAAATAAGAAGGTGAACCTGAAGAAAATCATAAAATTATCCTTCGGGATATTAGAAGTAGACATGATTGCCAGGAAAACTTGGGTGCACGGGGGTGGGAGTAAGGGAAGATGGTTAGGGAGAGGGGAGAGGGGGAGGACTGGGGATGGCTTGGGGGGATGGGAGGGTGGAGGGAGGAAGGATGGTTATGGGAGCAGGGAAGTATATATCTCAACTAAGGGAGCCATTTTAGGGTTTGCATGAGACTTGATTCTGGAGGGGTTACCAGGCCCAAGGAGAGGTCCCCAGATTGTTCTCTGGGCAGCAGAGGAGAGAGTGCCTGAACTGGCCTTGGCCCATAACCATACTGATGAATATTTTGCATGTCACCATAGAACCTTCATCTGGCGATGGATGGAGATAGAGATAGAGACACATATTGGAACACTGAACTTAACTCCCTAGGTCCAAATGAGAAGCAGAGGGAGGGAGAACATGAAAAAGGAAGTCAGGACCGCGAAGGGTGCGTTCACCCACTGATACAAGGGGACTGATCTAATGAGAGCTCACCAAGGCCAGCTGGACTGGGACTGAATGAGCATGTGATCAAACCGGATTCTCTGACTGTGGCTGACATCGGGGCTGATTGAGAAGCCATTGACATTGGCACTGGGTCTTGTTTCGTCTGCATGTACAGGCTTTTTGGGATCCTGATCTGTTTATATGCTCACCTTCCTGGACCTGGAGGGACGGGGAAGGAACTTGGACTTCCCACAGGGCAGGAAACCCTGATTGCTCTTGGGACTGGAGAGGGAGGAGGAGAGGGAGTGAGGGGAGCGGGAGGGTATTGGGAGGAGGGGAAGAAGTGGAAAATCTTATAAATAAATAAATAAGTAAATTTAAAAAAGATATATAGCCTTTTGAAATTTGTTATCTAACATTTTAGGAACAAATTTGGAGAGAATTCTGTCTGGTATTAATATTTGTATCAGGCTCTGGCCATGTGTCTAACACTAAACCAATTATATGTAGGAGAGAATCCAGGGTAGGGCTATCTGCAGGAAGTCTCTTCAATGAATGTTGATGAGGCAGCAGCACAGTTTTGCCCTTGTACATTTCCCCGTCCCAGGGTTTGCAGCTGGGATGACCTGGAAGATAGATGTCAACAGCTAGAAGGGTTGAACTCAGCCCCAAAGAGAGTCCAAGTTTCTGGTGAACATGAAAATATGACAATATCCCTAAATGATGTTTCTGAAAGAGACAGAAATAAATGGCAATCTTGCTTCAGATACATTATTTGAGGATTCTTCTTTTTATGCCGCACCCTCATAATCATCCCTCCTACCATGGTCCCAGGCTACTTTAGCAATTACATCAATGAGTATCAGACAAAGAAAAAATTCACTAACCACTTCAAAATAATAGCTTTCATATTTAGAGACAGAGAAACGAAGCAGAAAGGAAAACAAAAATAATGGCAGCAAGCTATGTGGACCTGACGTCTCCATAAAATGGCTAACCATCTTTAAGCCAAGTCTACCCACTGCATCTTCTTGAGTTAACATACCTCGTTTCATCAGTTCGTTCTTGCTGACAGACGAGTTAAAACCTCTGAGTATTCTCTTCCTGCAAACGTCCTGTATGCCTATAAACCAGAATTCCTAATATTTATAACCTGACTATTTCTGGCAGGGTTGACTCTCTCTGTTTCAAGTGATACTGTTTCACTTCTAATTAGCTAATTACAGATTCTTTAAAATTACAAAAAAAAATCTAACGAAGCATTAATGAAAATTTAGGAGTGAAATGGATACTAAATAAATCTAATTTTGTGGATATTTCCTCAGTCACTTCAGGTTTCATTTGTCTAGTCATTTAAGACATGAAAATTTTAAACACAGTGTGACACTTGTACTATTGTATTTCAAATGAGAGAAAATTTAACAATGCTCTATTAAACCATCATGCCATGCTCCAGACTTATCCAGTATTAACTAGCTTCAATACCATGCCCTTGGCTCACATTCTAGGTCACTCTATTTGATTTCTCTATTGAATACCTTTTTAGAGATGAAGCACTACTGACTTGTCATCCTCCCCATAAGTTGGACCCTTAGTGACTGGCCAGTATTCACCCCCAAACTAGAGTGGGGTCCTTGCCTAGCCTACTCCTTCTACATTCTCTGGCATCAAAACAAAGGTACTAGTAATTGCTAATGCTCTGTATCAGACATTGCTCTGGGCATGTAACACAAACAGCTTTCTAAACTCCTTAAGCATGTCCTATACATATATTAAATGTTTTCAGATGGTAAAATCATGGCTCAGAAAATGCTAGGAATTTTCCCGAGACTACAGTTAGTTGAGCATCAGATTCAGTGAATGAAGCTAAAGACAGAAACTAACATACTAAAGATTTCTGAGGATAAATCTGAAACAACCTATTCACAGAAATCTCTGTAGACAGGATTTCTCTATACCTTACTTGGTGTCTGTGGTCTGTTGGCTCCAGTAGGCCTCCTTAGATTAGGCCTGCCTCCATGTGAAAACCTTCAGAAGAGCTCTTTAGTGTATTACATCTAGGAAGCCAAGCTAGAGAAGTGCCAGGCTCTTAGGTCCTGGTTCTAACCAGCAGTGCCTTCATTGTGCTATGTACTGAACCCATAACTCACTTAACATCAGCATGACCACGGGGAAGAATGAATATCCACACTGCCAGGGGCTGCCTACTGCTGAAGTGGACTGTGGCCCAAGAACTTTGCAACAAGGTACAAGCGCAAGCCAAGTAGAATAGACCAGGGCCACAAAGAGCCTTGGAGCTGTTCCAGAGACAGAGATGAAGATGGGAGTCACAAAGTGTATGGTTTCACCATTCAGTATTAAATTCTTGGCAGTATCTGGTATTTACCATCCTGAATTCCGACTAACAATTGGGATCTTATACCACACTATGCTGTCCGAACTTGGGATTTGTTTATTTATTGTGTGTGTGTGTGTGTGTGTGTGTGTGTGAACGAAGTCATATCTAACTCTCACAGAAGCAAAAATCTGAACCATCTATTGGAAGTGGACAAAGATACAGGCTATAGTTCTTGGTGATGGCAGTGGCGTCCCCTTCAGCACAGACTAGAACTCTTCCTGGTGGCTGGGACATTCTAGAGCAACAACACTGGCCAGGCAATAATTATCCTGTTCAGGATAAGAGGAAAAGGTAGGAACTGTCTCTTGAAAGCAGTGTGGACATTACGTTGGGTTGCACCTGATGCTCACAGCCAGAGGAACTGATAGTATCAGGAGGAAGACAGGTATCTCCAGGACTACTCCAAGCCTCAAATGATGGGCTTAAACTTGAGTTTGTGCCAACCATACTCATGTGGGATATCAGTTAATGTGGGATGATTCATGGAAGTGCCACCTGTGAGTTCTAGGCTGTGAACCCGACCTCGGGTTGGGTTTTTATTAAGTGTTGGGTCTCACTGTGACAACCCAAGAATTGGGCTCAGAAACAATATCTCATGTTGTGGAATTGTGTACACTGTGTAAAGATGTGTTGCTGTGATCCATGTAAAAAGCTGAACAACCAAAAAATACACGGAATAAGTTAGGCAGGACTTTTGGCAGAAAGAGGAACTCTGGAGGAACTGAGGTACATGAGATGACAGGGAGATGCTGAGAAAGCTGGACATTTGGAATGAAGGAAAATGGAGAAGAGGCAACCAGCCATGTGGCAGATACAGATTCATAGAAACATGTTAATGTAAATCATAAGAGCTAGTAGGGCAAGCCTAAGCTAAGGCCAAACTTTCATAACAAGTAAGTCTCCATGTCATTATTGGACAGTTGGAAGTCCCCAGAAAGTCCAACAAGAAAGACTTGCTACAGTCTCAGACTAGCAGGACTCCACTCTCCCACAGGAGGAGTCCTGCTCCCAGATCTGCTGCTACAGGTTGGAAAGGTGGGAAATGGCTATAGCTAGAGCCTAGCAGTTTCCTCAGCTCACACCATGGATTCTGGGCTGCTGGCAAGAGTCACCATGTTTTGCCTAGCACTAGGTCTCATCATCAGTAATCAGATCCTGGGTTTCACATATAAGTCCTAGATTTAATTTGTTTCCTCTACTCAAGCCATGGTCACCTCTCAAAGCCAGGGTTCTTGTAGTTGAGGAAAGAGACTGAAAAATGTCATTTCTGATTCCCTTCTTAAGCACACATTTAAATTTCTCAATGCTTAAGTCAGGCACTGCAGTCTCTCACGTGGCGTCCTTAGGTCTCTCTTATTTGTGGAGTTTGGTACACGAATAACTGTTTAGCTTGGTAGATCCTTTAGGAAGGTCACATGAGAACCATGGGCTTCTATCTTGCTCTGCCTTCAATAAATTCTTAAAGGCCAAGTAAGAGGTAGCATCTTCGTACTGTCAGACAAGCTGAGTGATGTTCACTTCAAGGTCTTATTAAACCCAGAATAGATATTTGATTTCCTACGGGTTATGCAGCAGTTTTCAAATGGCAAATGCTCATTTTATTTTTCTTATTTTTTAACACTGCCACATAATCATGTATTAGAAATACTTAACTACATGAATAAGCTGTATATGAATAAGATAAATTATAGCATAATGCAAAGATATGTTAATAAAATATTGGTATAACAATAATACATAAATTAGTCGCTGTAAAATCAGAGCTCTGAATGTACATCCTAGGCTGTTCACTAACTGTACCCTTACCTAGTCTAAAAGAAAATCCTTTTTTCTTGATTATTGTACCATTCAGTCCACAAAGAAAACCAAGGCTAATTGTCTATATTCAATCTCTTGTAGCACTATATTTTAGAAGCCCTTTAGCTAATACACACTTTTGGCCTTAATACTACCATCATATCTACAATTATTTTTTATTGATTTTATTGACCTATATATTTTTCTCTGCTCCCCTTTCTGCCTTTACTCTCCCCTCCCCTTCAACCCTCCCCATGGTCCCCATGGTCCCAATTTACTCAGGAGATCTTGTCTTTTACTACTTTCCATGTATATCTCTCTTAGGGTCCTCATTGTTGTCTAGGTTCTCTGTGATTGTGATTTATAAGCTAGTTTTCTTTGCATTATGTTTAAAAACCACTTGTGAGTAAGCACATATAATAATTGTCTTTCTGGGTCTGGGTTACCTCACTCAATATGATGTTTTCTAGATCTATCCATTTGCCTGCAGATTTCAAGATGTCATTATTTTTCTCTGCTGTGTGGTACTCCACTGAGTAAATGCACCACATTTTCCTTATCCATTCTTCAGTTGAGGGGTATTTAAGTTGTTTCCAGGTCCTGGATATGACAAACAATGCTGCTATGAACATAGATGAGCACATGTCCTTGTGGTACGATTGAGCATCCTTTGGATATATACCCAAAAGTGGTATTGATGGCTCTTGAGGAAGGTTGTTTCCTAGTTTTCTGAGAAATCACCATAAAGAAATCCAAAGGGTCTGGACCAGCTTGCATTTTCACCAACAATGCAGGCGTGTTCCCTTTACCCCACAACCTCTCCAGCATAAATTGTCATCAGTGTTTTTGATCTTGGTCATTCTTACAGGTGAATGATGGAATCTCAGAGTTGTTTTGATTTGCATTTCTCTGATGACTAAGGATGTTGAACATTTCCTTAAATGTCTTTCAGGCATTTTAGATTCCTCTGTTGAGAGTTCTCTGCTTAGGTCTGTACTCCATCTTTTATTGAATTATTTTTCTTTTGTTGACCAATTTCTTGAGTTCTTTGTATATTTTGGAGATAATACATCTGCCTGATGTGGAGTTAGTGAAGATATTTTCCCATTCTATAGGCTGTCATTTTGTCTTGTTGACTGTGTCCTTTGCTTTACAGAAGCTATTCAATTTCAGGGGGTCCCATTTACTAATTGTTTCTCTCAGTGTCTGTGCTATTGTGGTTATATTTAGGAAGTTGTCTCCTGTGCCAATGCATTCAAGGCTACTTTCCCACTTTCTTTTTTATAAGGTTCAGTGTGGCTGGCTTTATGTTGAGGTCTTTGATCCATATGGACTTGAGTTTTGTGCATGGAGATAGGATGGCCAAACAGTCTAAGGCACTGTGTTACACTCATTTTATTTTTAATAGTATCTGCTTCTGAGATGATCAAAATACTTTACAGTGATTATATTCCATTTCCATTTCATGAAGCTTTCCCAACAAGACTTAGTAGGAGAAGCCAGAAAATATTAAACATACATGCACCTTATTTTCTTATGAGGAAACTTCACAATAAATTTATCATAAATTGTAACAATGATCAATTGAAAGATCATTTAACCCACCTAACTTATGGAACACCAGAGTTCAGAACACTGCAGCAGAGTCTGTTATTTCTCATTATTAGTGCCTGCCTGAGTGGCAGATATAGCTTGCTGCCACCTCCCAGCATCAAGAGTGTGTCATACCAGTGCAAAAGGGAAAAGAACAATATCTCAAAGCAGAGTTTACATTAATTTTTTTATTGACTTTGCCCCATTTTGGAGTTGAAAAAAATCATACATCAAATCTTTTATCAGTAAGCAGTCACCGATTAGTGAAAATTCTAAGGAAGATAGAAAAAATGAAGGAGAAAGGATTATTGAAAACATAGTGATGGATTTTTTATAATCAGTAAAAATATAAACTCTGACAACCTCAAACAATGGTAGCAGGATTCTTCTGTGCATGTGAACATGCACACTTTCTTAGACATGAGATAAACTAGTAAAAATAGAAACAAAGAAAATCTTAAAGACTCAGAAAGCTGTAGAATGTAACAGTATGCTAAAGATGTTATACATTCTGGAAGAGAATACAAGACTGAATATGGTCCCTTATACAACACTGTAAGGGAATAAAACAAAAAATCCAGCCTAGAGGTCCATGCCTGGAAACAAACAAACAACAGAAAGCCGTTATGTAAAATGGAAGTTTAAAAAAATCTTACAGAGCAGGCATGTGGCAATTGGTTGATCGCCGTAGTTTGGGGCCAAGGCAAGAAGAAACAAATTTGAGTCTGGCTTAGGTGATAAAATGGATCCACATGGTGATTCAAAACAAATAAACAAGTAAATTACAAATAAAATATAAAACGTATAACTAAGTTTAGGAAAATTTTTAGGAGTATGGCATTTCATGGGTATATTATACTAAGCATATTATTTATTTTAAAAACTGTTTTATATAATGCATTCTGATGAAGCTTTTCCCTTCTGCCAGCAGTTCATCTCTACGTACAGTTTCAGAATGCAGAGGAGGATAAAGTACTTCTCAGCTGATACAAACCACAGGTGTACAGGATACACAGAGCATTCCTCGTGAAAACAAATATAAATATCTCAACTAATTAACAAATCCAGCCCAACAACATAAAATTGATAAAACACATCATAACTAGGTAGCTGAATCCCAAGATGCAAGATTTTTTTTTCCACAATCAATGTGATCTATTAATAAAAGAGAAAATCCTATGATTACCTCAATAAAGGCAGAAGAAGCCTTTGAAAAATAAAAGTACATCGTTCATAAATCTCCAGTGAAAAGAAAGAAACTTATTTGACTTGATAAGCTTCTAAAAAAAACTGCTTTTTAAACAATACTTCCAGATGTCAAGTCTATGCTTTTTATTCCTCTCCCACCCTGCGATCAGGAATAAGATAAGGATATATGCTCCAATCATTTCTGTTCTTATAGGTGGAAGTCCTCACAAGTTTAATAAGGAAAGACATAAAAGACATACAAACGTGAAAACAATTCACAGACTGCCTATTTAAGAATTCTAAAGAGGCTTTAAAAAAAGTATATGGTTCGAGGTCAGCCTAGTCTAAAAAGGTTAGTTCCGGGATAATCACCAAAGGTGCACAGAAAAACTCTGTCTCAAAAAATTAAAAAAATATAAGTATATGGTAACAAATAATTGAAAATTAGAAAAATAAAACAGACATGATGACACACACCTTTAGTCACAGCCTTGACTGGCAGAGGCAGGCAAATCTCTGAGTACAAGGCCAGCCTGGTGTAGCCAGGGCTACACAAAGAAACCCTGAAAAAAAAAAGAAAGTTGACAAAATAATCAAAATAATTTTGAATGAAACAATTAAGCATACATCTATCAAAACTGTGAATATATAAAACATTGTTTGAAGAATAAAAATTAGCCCAAATAAACCAAGAGGGGTAAAGAGATGGCTAAGTGGATAGAATTGAGTCCATATTAGGGTTATGGACTCAAATTCAGATCTGCAGAACTCACTTTAGTCCAAAACCTGGAATCCTGAGACTCTAGTAATAACCAGAACTCACCATCACTATGCTTGCAGTGAGATGGGAGGCAGAGACAGAGTTCGTGGAAATTCAGGGGTCAGCTAGCATGGCATATGCAGCAGTGAATAAGGATGAAAGCAAGAACCTATACCCAAGCTTGTCCTCTGAACTCCAGACATACAGTTGAGTCTCCCACGCTTTCCATCAACACCTGAAGCAGGTAGGAGAGCAGGCTCTGAGGTCAGAAGGGCGGGAAAGTTGCCTCTGCCTGCCACCACTCTGGAGAGCAGTCAGCACAACCACCATTGGCAGAGGAGTAGGTAATCCAGGACCAATATTGTGGGCGTGGAAGAGCTGTCTCCATTACTTACCTGCCATGTGGCAGTATTGGTGGAAGAGAGATTGCCTCGTACTCCTGCCCATCAATGCCTGAGGTAGGTGGGAGAGCTGGCCCTGAGGTTGTAAGAGCTGGAGAGTTATCCCTGCTGCTCCTGTACTGCAGCACTAGGGAAAGTGCCCCCTACATCGCACCTGGGCAACACAGTAGGGTTGGCCCTAAAGGTGCAGGTGTGAGACAACTAAAAGACAAGAAAGCAGGAGAACTGGTCCCACCACTTGGTCATCACCGCAACGGTTAAACTTGCCAGGGCAGTGCATGACAGCTCACCCTGGTAATGAGGACAGAGGGAAAGCTGGCAAGCTGATCAATTGCAACTACCCAAGCCTAAAATCATAGTTACTATTGGGGTAGTTGGGCTACCCCAATATCCACTCCATCTGTGATCTGCTGGAACACATTAAGGTACCAGACCCAAAGCTATAGGACAATAGCAGGATAACCAAGAGGAATTCCAGTAAAGACCCAGCATTGATAATGCAGTAAAAACCAGAGTTCTCAGACCAATGACTCTTTGCAATGAACACTTGCAAGTAAAGATATATGTATAAAAGATTTGCTGCATGACTATGTCACTATGTCATACTACAGTTTCCATGATGAAATTCTCCCCTCCCTTTTTTTCTTTTCTCTCTTAAATTTTAGTGGGGGTAGACTATAAGGGCAGAGGGTAGATATAAAGGGACAGGGAAATGAATTGGAACAAGATGCATAAGTGAAAGAGACAAAGAATAAATAAAAGGAAATGTTTTTTAAAAAAAATAAAAGAAAAGCAGTTGAACACTTTAAGTACTGCTTAGTGGGTCATCCTAGTAGGAGTGTGGAAGATAATGGTGCTGAGTGTGATTTGACGAACTGTGGGGGCCTGATTCAAAAGGTTTCAAAGGAGAAGAATATTAATATGTAACTTAGAGATCATTCTTGAGACAGTTTGGTGAAGAATATGGCTTCTTTTTTCCCTTGTCTGAAGGATCTGCCTGAGACTAAAGTGAAGTGATTTGGATTAAGCCCATTGGCAGAGGAAATCACAAAGCAGACTAGTATAGATTACATCATTAGTGGTCACTCTAATGAAGATTTATAATGAAAAGGAGCAAGCTTTATAAGGTAAAATAAAAATGTAAACTTTGAGGAGAAAAAGAAGCACCAGGAAGTAGAATGGAACTAAATCTTGTGTTCATTTCAGGGACGTAAATAGATTAAGAACTGAAATAAAGTGGTGGCCTCAGGGCAAGATCCCACCCAGCTAGAGCCCAATCTGGTGGTACATGCCTATAATCCCAGCACGGAGAAGACAGAGGCTGGTGGATCTCTGAGACTGAGGCCAGCCTGATCTACAAATCTAGTTTCAGAACAGTCACGTTTAGGCCATAGAGGAAACCATGGAAAACAAGAAACTGATCAAGATGTAATTGAACAAGGGGTCGTGTTCCAGTCCCAATGAGAAGCAGAATCTGGGAGCTTCAGCCATGTGGCTCTGACTTTAGAATCAAGGATAAAAGAAAGGCATTGTGGAATTTCCCTCCATGACTAAGGAAAGCCTCTGAGGCTAGGCATGTGTTCAGGGGTGGCCCTGATTTGGAAGCCTAGAAAGACCATTATGTGAATCTATGCAGGTGAAGCCTGGATAGCCTTGAAAATCTCAAGATGTTGAAGATGCCAGAGCCATGGGATACCTTCTGGGGAGAGCTGCTAACAGGGATTGGAAGCAGCCCAAGAAGAAGTGTGCTACAATCAGCAAAGGAAAACAGTTATAGATATGAAGAGCACTTTGACATTAGACATGGAGATGCAGAGTTTAGAGTTTGCTCAGCTGGTTTTCTGTCTTGCTTTGATCAAGTATTTCCTTGATCAAATTACTATGCTCCCTTCCCTGTGTTTTGGAACAGTGATGTATAACCTGTACCATTATATGTTGGAAGTATGTGATCTTTGTTTTGATTTTGATTTTACAGGGGATGACAGTTGAGATCACATAAATCTCAGAAGAGACTGAATTTTACACTTTTAAATAAATTTGTGAAGTTGACAGTCTCTACTAATAATCATATAAATATATTCAAACACATATACACATGTGTAAAGAGACAGATACATGGGTAACTGCCTTTTTATTGTTGAGTTCACCTTAGATTTTTTGGGGGGAGACAAGTTTTCAAGTAGTCCTGGCTGTCCTGGAGTTTGCTATGTAAACCAGACTAGCCTAGAGCTCACAAAGATCCTCTTGTCTTTGCCATACAACTAATGGGATAAAAGGTATGTGTCATCATGCCCAGTCTCTACTCGCCTTAATATTATTCTGTAAACTCTACAAATGTGTGTATATTTAATTTTTTACTATATATCTCTAGTCATTAGGAAATAATTGGTGGTAGAAAAACATGTATGAAATGAATAAATGAAAGACTCCAACACCAGTCTCCCACTGAGATATGAACACAGTCATAGAGGTAGACCAGATGTCCTGAAAGGCATTATCATCTTTAATTAGTGTGAATAATAGAGCTAGAACTGTGGAAAACAAGCCCATTTAGTTCCACAATGCATGTTTCTGGCTTTTCTCCCCTCACAAACATTTCTACTTGAATTAAATAGACCCTCAATTATTACTTTTATTCATGTATAACACCATAAGTAAGCAAATTAGAGTTAATTGATTGTAATTTTTCTACAAATGACTACACTGAATTTATACTAAGTCTTAAAAATGAAGCAAATCTCTTGAACTCTTATCATCTGTGACAACCAGATGGAGATTACTCTGTTACTTAACATAGGGTATGCACAGAAAACACAGAATCTAACACAATTGATCTCATAGAAATTGAGGGTAGAATGATGGTTATCAAGTGATAGAAAATGGGGAAAACTGTTGAAGAAAGTTGAAACACTATGTTATAGGTGAGAGGAACAACAGCTAAGTGTCAGTGCTTCTTCACAGTAGGGTGACTATAAATGGCAATTTTTATACTGTACATTTAGAAGGCTAGAAAAATGGATTTTTAAATATCTTTACCACAAAGTAATTATTAATGTTTAAGGAAACTGAGATGCTTATCCTGATTCAAACATTAGCACTATACAATGTACTCATGCATATATATTGAAATATCACATTATCCCATAAAGGTGGACAACTTTGAAGTATTTGTAATGCATTGGTTAATTAAAGATGTTTATGTTAGAAAAATAATATCTTCCTATGACCTAAGGAAATATCTAGATTCTATTGTCATCTGTCCAGACAAGTTCACGTCAAAAAGAAAATACACTCAGAAGAAATACATATATCCATACTGTCATGCTGGCCTGTAAAGAACTTCTTGCACATCAGTATGCTGCAGACTCATCAATAGTTTGCATCTAATGTCTGTTCTTCATTTCGCTGTTTCTCTGAGAACTATTTGCCCTTTAGCATGCCATAGATTCATCAGCATTTTACTTCTTATGTCTCTTCCACATCTTGTATTGAAAATGAAACACTCTTATCTCTATTTTATAAGTCATCTCTAAAATGAAGGGACTTAAATCGCCACTTACTACAGTTTACAAATCACATGGTGAAATTTTTGAGGAGCTTTTCGAGCTGTACCTTCCCCAGAAGAATTGGTTTGGCTCTGCAATAGGTAAAAGTTATTAAGTCTATTGAGGTTCTTCTATCATCAACAAATGGACAGGATAAAAACAATGGTTTACGGTTGAAGCTGATATCCAAAACTTGTGAAAACATTTCATCTGAGAGAGTGAGCCATCTAAATTAAGTCAGAACACAATGATACATTCAGGTGTCTCATCCTGCATTCTTTATTTGCAGCATACCCACTCATTAAAATGTTTCAAATGTGAGGCTGTTTGTAGTTTGTGGTAGTTTGAATGTAATTGGTCCTCACAATCTCATAGGGAGTGGCACCATTAGGAGATGTAGCTTTATTAGAATAGGTATAGACTTGTTGGAGGAAGTGTGTCATTGTAAGGGTGGGTTTTTAGGTTTTTTACGCTCAGGATACCACCCAGTGTTTCAGTAGACTTCCTGTTGCCTGAAAGATGTAAAATACTCAGCTGCCTCTCCAGCATAATGTCAGCTGCATGCTACGATGCTCTCCACCATGATGATAATAAACTGAACCTCTGAACTGTAAACAAGCCATCCCAATTAAATGTTTTCTTTATAAGAGTTGCTTTGGTTATGACGTCCCTTCACAGTAATAGAAACCCAAACTGAGACACATTGATATTTAAATTCAAAGCAACCGCTTCAAGTTCAAGAAGTAGCAAAGAACAACCCGAAATTCTGGAGTTTATATACAGAGAGAAATTTTCTACATACTCATAAAGTAAAGAGAACCTTAAAATATTTGATTTTCAAATAACTGGTATCATTAGGCATAATTTAATAATGAAGCATATTTAAAATATTGATAATAATTTTAGTAGGTTTCCTTATGAATTCTGATCAGCAAAGTGATTTTCATAGTATAGAGCTAATTACACTTTTAATATTTATGCTAATGATAAAAGTCATAAATTATTTACTATTGTTTTCTGGACCCAAAAGTAACTTCTATATTTTAAATTAATCTAAATTACAATATTAAGAGTATTGGCCAGTTATTTGTAACTTTGAAAAGGAAAACACATCTATTAAACACACATTGGAAGAAGCATAATTAATGTCAGAAGTCTCCCAAAGGATTCATAATAGAAACTGACTTGTTCCCTGATAAATGTTTATCGGGTTCCAACAAGCTTAATTAAGAATGTGAATGACTAGAAAAGGAAAGAAATGAGACATGGACCCCAAGCAAAACTTGTTAGTGAAAGATGTCTAAGAAAGGTCCTAACCTCAGTGTAAGTGACTGCACATAGTCAGTTCCACCAAGGCAAGGCAGATGAAGCCTGTGGAGGCAGCATTCTGACCAAGAACCAAAGATGGAATGGCCATCATCCTACAATCCAGTTGGTTCCTTTTAGATATGGACTTAACGAATATTTAAAAGTCCTTTATTAAAACATAAGCTCTTCGGTAAGGTGACACATTAAATCTTGATCAGCAAACTTCAAAACTCACATAAATCCCTCTGAGGGGAAAGGATGCAGTGAGAGGAGCTATTTACATTAGGGGAATTGGGTCTCGTCTCCTTCCCTGGCAAGGTTTCACAAGGTGACACCAGCCTCCTTGCCTGGCTAGGTTTCTTGTGGGGACTCTGTCATCCATGAATGGCCATGTTTCCCATGGTAACACAGTCTTGTCTGAAGCACGTAAGATTTGGAAAGAGTTAAAGACCTTTACTTTCTGCCCTTCCCAGTAGAAGCAGCAAGGGCCCAAAGCTGTTACTTACTAAGCATGCAATAGGTACAGCAATGCCTTCTTCGGTGATACTAGAGGTGACTTTTGCCACATGTCTTGGTCCATTTGGTTCACTATGGAGGATGCTACTGCTTCACATCTCCCTCCCAATATGGTATTTACCGTTGTTCTTTTTATCATGCCCTTGCCACAGGCATGCCTTCAGCTTTCATTGAATATGAAGACTGCCTCAGTCTTCTGAATATGCATAATAGGAGATTAGGAATCACCAAGCCTGACTGTTAAAAGATTTTACAATAAACTTATTTTCATCGAACCTTGATTTCCAAAAATTAAAAATTCAGCAAATAAAATGAAACATAAATAAATTTAATGCTCTACCTCATGTACTTTCAGTCTGAAACAGCACACCAATGATGCGATCAAGTATTCTCAGACATCCAATAAAACTGTTAGTGTTTCTACCTCAGCAGTTTCTCTCTAAGGCCCAAAAACCCAAGCGGGTCTTTCAATAACTAAATTAACACATTGTTAGGTGGCTTCTGTTCCTGTGTCTGCACAGTTAATGGCCTTCTTCACCAATGTGCCAGTACATGGTGACTGACTGATTGTTGGGTCTCTTTCCTACAAGGCTGAGGATCATGGTGAGATCTGGGCTACAGGAATCTGAATAGGTCCACTGTGCTCTAGGAGTTTGGTTCCATTACATAAAGCAGAAGAATATATGTTGGTCAATCAGAAACTGTAAGGAAATTCTTCCCAAAGAGACATAGCAAATATTCTAGGATAGGTGGGTGGGTAGACCGTATCATTTTGTTTGTTTGCTTGTTTTTTAACTCTTTTATTAATTTTTCTGATTATTCTGACCACATGTGTAGCACAACGCCTGCTCTACAATCTTTGGTACAGTTCGTGAGTCAGGCAAAGGCCTGGAGATTGAAACACACACACACACACACACACACACACACACACACACACACACGGGTAAGGCCATGAATGCTCCAAGAATGCACCTCTTTATTGTCTACCAGGGCAGCTTTTAAAGGGATCCTTAACTGATAGCCACACCCTAACTCTCAGCTGTAAACCCACCAGAAACCACTTCCCTACCATGAGGAACTCCTGAGCGTCTTGTGATCAGAGCAGCTGCAGAACAAATTGTTTGTTCAGAGCAGCTACAAGCTTAGGAAAACAAATTGTTTACTCTGGCAGACAGAGGGTCACAGGAAATTCAGGGTCTGGGGGTCCACAGTGCCCAACAACATGATTTTAAATAAGTCTTCTTAAAAACACTCAACGAAATGAAAAGAAAAAGTTTTAAAGGCTAAGGAGTGCAAAGCATTCAATCCCACACAGCTGTTAGGATGTTCCACACACAACACTGCCAAGGTTATATGGACATTTCCAAAGTTATTTATTATAAAGTGTTCAGAACATCATACTCTCCAACCAGACAGGGCTGACACTTGAGGGCTTTTCCCTCTGAAGGCCAACCGTGTACTGTTGCACCAGCTCCTGAAGCTTCAGCCACATCCATCTGCTAAGCTAGGATGTAGAACAGATATCCTCTTGAAACATTGATGGCGTCACTGTTCTTATCCCTTTATTATTTGATACCAACAGCACATGATCCCACTGAAGACTTACTCTTTCCTAGGCAAATTTCTCGGATAGTACTATTACCATCCTTTGCCAAAGAAGCCCAGTCCATGCAAATATCTGATCAAGAAACTGCAGTGAATCAGTCATTTCCTTGCTTAATACATGAAAAGCATTTCTTTTTACTTTTTTCATTTCAGTTGTTGAAACTTGTGAGATGAAGTATAATAATTCAAAACATATATAGACTATGTGGTGACCAATCAACATAGTCAGCATTTCCATCTCCTTAAACACTGTGGGTGTATAACAGTACTAGAGGCTGGGAAGGGAAAGCAGAGAGGGAAGAGAGAGAGATTGGATAACAGATCTTGAAACATAATCAGATGAAAATTCTAAGTTGTAGCACAATGGATGACTACAAGTCATAGTAATTTATCTCCACATTACTTAATTAATGAGAGAGAGCCTCAAAGGCTCCAAACATCTAAGTAAGTGGAAATATTACTGACTCTGAATTGATCCATGCATATTATGCATATGTATGATAATATACTGCACCCTATAAGTTTGTATAACTAACAGGTTCAGGGACACATTTATTAGTTACCATTAGCTAGTGATTTCCATAAGGAGAATGAAGATTGATTTTGTGGCATTTTATATATGCAAAACTCACAATGAGAATTTGGGACACTGGCCATTTGGATCATTTGGATCTGCCATTTGGATCATGGATCATGGACTTCTCAGAAGTCCAACTTTCCATACATTAGCGTTGGTCTTACTACCACAAGAATAAATGTACATACCACTAACACACTCTAATCAAAGCAAGATGCTGAGGATATCCTTGTCTGATTTGATCAATAGTGTGTATGGAACACATGGGCAATGCTGAACATGATTGCTGATCTTATTGTACCTCAGTTTCTCTATCTTTAAGATAAAGATGCTTTGTTTCCTTGCTTTTTAATCAACTCAGGGGAATATAAACTGTGATATAAGTTTTCAGACCAATAATTCTTCCTTTGACTTTAGTTGAACTAGATGTGGCCACATACTAGAAACTCATCAAAATTGAAGCTTTGTAAATATAAATTTTGGTACCAGAGGACCTAAGAAGTTTTTGAGTAGCTGCTATGTGCCAAGGGCTTTCCACAGCAGTTTCCAATGAGGCTTGTCAAACCTGTTACACATGGGCCTGCGTGTGCTCCAGAATAGCTTTAAATGAGGCTCAAAACATTTGTAGGTGGCAATGTTGTACTGCTGTGTCATAAGATTAGACTCATCTGGTATATCGGTGACTCCTTTGACCTCAGCCGCAATCACATAAGAGAGACCACTACTGTATCTGTTTTACAAATGAGACCTAGAGGGGTCTGTAATTCTGTACATTTACCAGAAAAGGCTCAGGCATCCTATCGAGTCTCTTCCCAGCTAACAGACAGCAGAATGAATGCTTGTATTCAGTTAAAAATGACTTTTGCTTCAGCTTCATTCCAACTAACCAGGAAACTCTGTGACAATTACATTTTAAGAGTATTCGTGAATGGAAAGCAATCCTTTCATGACTCGGATTCTTCAAAAAAATACCAGAGTGAGCCACAGTTTAAAGCCAGACAAGCAGTCCACAGATGTGTGAGTTCACTATCTGACCACAGATTATCACAAGTGGGATATCTGCCTATATCAAGTCAATTAAAATAGTGAAAGAGGAGCTTGTGTCATCAGTAGCTGATAAAGGCACATCACTTCTGGCACCAGGAATTTCTAATTCAAACCTGGTTCTAGTAAGTTTTAGCTGTAAGAACACTTGCCAGCTTCCTTATAGGTACACATCGTTGAGTCTTTGTCTACATTGTCATATGGGCAGTAATAACTACTCTTAAGAATGAAGAATTCCAAGCCCAGAGGAAATTATTGCTAAATGCGCGATATGATCTATCAGAGGCATCATTGTTGCTATCATTTCTATCTCAAGTCTAGATCAAAAGACTTTTCTGATTCTGTCATTCATCCATCTAGAAAGTGAAATTCAGTGCTGCTGTATGTCAAGAACTACACCAGGTATCAAAGATTTAAAAAAAAAAACAGTAAGATATGCCTGTTGCTAACAGTCTAGTGAAGAATATCAATTAAAGAGTCCACATATTCCTAAACATTTTCTTGTACCTCTGAGATAGATGCTCGCACTGCTCACACCATAGCAGTGGATTATCTGGTTATCTTCTCCACCAGAAGAGCTTTTTTTTCAAATCAGGTAAAAGTGTAGAGTAATCCATTAAATCTAATGCTATTGAAAATATAAATATTTACTGAGAAAAGCTGGGTGAAGATGTTCCAGGATCGAACTTCAATGTCCATTCCTTGGTTCTATTTGGTTTTTAGAATCTGAACTCTGGATCCTTCTGTTCCTCGGTGAAGGGAGAAGTTATTGAGTTATGGAAGCAGAGACATCATTAGCTGTATTTGCTCTCTGAGTTCTCATTTAAAGAGAACTTGTTTTGTCCTGTGAAGACCCTGATACCATTCTCCTTTTCTCACCAGTTTCTTCTAATTTTTATTTCTCTCTCATTATTCAATCCTGTCATTTCTCTAGCACTCATTTTAGGAGAATTATTACTAAAAGAATAAATTTATTGTAATCCTCCCCTGTTCACTCCTGCTTGGACTCCTACTTTTCTCATCCCTGTCTGTCTGAGATACTGGAATATACTGAACACAAACATACACATGGATGGGCACATAGACACAAATGCTCACACAGGTGTGTGCATGCACACACAATTCATAAAGTGTTTCTATATCAATACAAAGATATTTTGTCCCTAGAGACCAAACAGAAAGTTCTGGTACAAATCATAAAGGAAATTGTGTAAATGCCAAAATGTTCTATCTTAAACACTGATGTGACTTCATCTGTTTGCCTAATTAAGATGGATTTACATTCTCTATTTCTGATGCCTTCTGAAAAAAAAAATGAACCCTGAAGGACTAAGCCCTTCTAAACTAAACACTAAACTAAACACTTCACAACAGTGAAGTCCCAATTACTGTGCTCTGTCAATACAGCAGCATAATAAGAATAATAATTACTTGCATTATAATCCTTCCACCTAGGTATGTATATTACTGTGTTTGACTTTCAAAACATGCTCAACACTAGGGATATAGATGTACAAAACCCATTCCTACTTTTACATGGGTTCTAGGGATTTAAACTCACATCCTGTGCTTTTGAGGCTGGCACTTTACTTACTGAGCCTTCTCCCATACTGTATTTCTACCTATCTTAACATCCATTGCATCTACAAGGTAAATAGAAATTTTACAATGCAGACTTATTGTCTGACTTAAACATATGAACTATGAAGAGAGGGGAGGATGAAGCAGGGAAGACATCTAGTATAGTGAAACTACTCTGTATGGTACTGCAATAGTAGTAATGGCCTGTGTCATTATGCCTGTGTCCAAATGAATAGAAAAACACACCTAGACTTTTGCTGGCTAGTGTTTTGTCCACTTGACCAAGCTAGACTTATGTATAAAGAAGGAACCTCATTTGAGAAGGTGTCCCCAACAGTTTGGGCTGTGAACAAGCCTGTGAGGCATTTTCTGCGTTTATGATTGATGTGGGAGGGTCCCGTTCACTGTTGTTGCTACCATTCCAAGGCAGGTAATTCTGCCTTGTATAAAAAAAAAAACCAGGCTCACACATTAGCAAACAGCATTACTCTATTACTCTGGTGTTTCTGCTTCTATTTCTGCCTTGAGTCCTTGGCTTCTGTCAATGATGGACTAAAATCTGTCTGGTAAAATA
This sequence comes from Myodes glareolus, assembly GCF_982192425.1. Lineage (NCBI taxonomy): Eukaryota > Metazoa > Chordata > Mammalia > Rodentia > Cricetidae > Myodes > Myodes glareolus. Next base: position 17,371,743 of record NC_142052.1, read on the forward strand.
AATTCTTTTTTTCTTCATTTTGCCTTTGGTTATGACTTTTATCAAAGCAATAGAAACATAACTAAAATAAACCCCAATATATGACAATGACATCTAAATATAGATTCACCAGATGCATCAAATGCATCAAATGCATGACTCTGTTGGGGAGATCAGTAGTGAAAGGGCTGATTTTGAATGAGGAAGATATAAAGATTGTGTCCTTATTATTAACTGTTTTTTTCAGTGAATGTAGAACTGTTCTGAAATATTAAATATATACTTCTTTCTTTCTCCCTCCTTTCTCCTCCTTCTTTTCCTTCTTTTTTTCTTCTTCTGAGACAGGGATTTGGTAATTCTCACTATTATGGAACTCACCATGTATGCAAGGCTGGCCTTGAACTGCAGAGATTTTTTTTTTTTGACAAGGTCTTACTGTGCATCCCTGGTTGGCCTGTAACTCACTTTGTCAGTCAGGCTGACCTTGAAAAATATATGATAAAATGGAGAAATGAGAGGAAGAGGCTAACAAAGGCAATGTAACTTGTAAGCAGGTGCATAGTTTACCTAAAGGGTCTCTGTGTATCTGCCTTGTCCCCGTCCGTGCTTGAAGTTATTCCTGACATCCCTCCTGCTATGGACTATCATAAATCATAAGAACTCTGTAAAACCTATGCTAGGAAATAACGTTAGGAAAGGAAAATGTATACTCTTCCCTGTTTCACTGTCTCCAGTGTCTCCGGCCTCATGAGAAGCCCTACAATTATAGAGGTTTAACTTTGAGACAAATAGTCTCTTCCCTGTCAGAATCAAATGTTGAAGGTGAAAGAAACTGACTTTTTCAGTCACCCAGCCAAAAACAGACTTCAGCTTAGACTCAAAGAATTGATCTTAATGTTCCTTCAGACAGGCTGTACTACAGTTTAAACAAGAACAATTCAAATAGGACAATGTTTAGAGAAATTTACTAAAATGTCTCTGAACCATTGGCATCTGGTGTCTGCCCATCCAATCCCTAGGTTTCTACCCTATATTATCCTCAACTGAATTCATCTATACCTACCTAAATCTAAAACTCAAGGCAACAGCTCTCTGGATATTTCCATTCCTACAGGACTGACAGCTCCAAAACTCAGCACATCATCTTATTTGGACTCAAAATTATTCCTGATTTCCCTTTTTCAAAAAATGTACCCACTCACCCTACCAGAAGCCTTGCATTGTGCCAGGACTTCCTGTGCTTTCAGGCCACTCCTTTGTTCTTGCTCATCAAGTTCTGCCAACCTTTCTATCCACATATCTGCTTTAATCAGTTCTATCTTTCTGTTCCTCACCACTGTCTGATCCCCATTTCTCACTTGCAGAGTGTAATAATAACTTTTATCTCTAATCCCCATCTTTATTTCATGTCAGTCTTTCTAAAAAGTAAATAAATAAAGCAAACTTCAACTGTTTTTTTAAAATGCTTCCACATCTGCATTGCTTTTAAAATGAAATCCCCAGTGGATGCTTCCCATACAACACGCTGAACGACCTTGAACTTCTCGTTCTTTTTTCCTCTCACATGCAAACACTTCCCCCTCTCTCCTTCATGGTATCAATTCTGAGTTCCTTGTAACGGATAAGATATTTTATATTAATATTCCTCAACTCTTTATTGTCTGCTGGAGTGATGCGGGAGAATTGTCTGTATTCTGTCAATCATATTTTAATAAAACGCTGATTGGCCAGGCAGGCAGTATAGGTGGGAAAACCAGACAGGAAGTAGAGGTGATGCAATGAGAACAGGAGTATTCTGGAAAGCAGGAAGCCATTCCTTCACTCCTGCGCAGACCACTGAAGAGGCAGCATGTAACTTGCCCAGCTGAAAAAGGTACGGAGCCATGTGCTAATGTAGATAAGGATAATGGGGTAACATAAGTTATAAGAGTTAACAAGAAGACTGACCTAATGGGCCAATCAGTTTATAATCTTATGGAGTCTTGTGCGTGATTTTCTTTGGGACTTGCCGGCTGTGGAGTACCAGGTGGGACAGATACCCCAACAAGCAGGCCCCTCATGTTACACTGGAGTATATCCCCACTCCCTTCATGGCCTGCCTCTACCCAACTGGCTCTTTCCATCCTTAAGGTTGGGGAAACATGTCTGTCTGGTTGCCCGTGGTCCCTGGCAGGGAGTAAGTAATGTGCTGGTGATGGAACAGCTCCAGTACCGGCATTTTATAACCTGTGAGGGCTCCTGAGTTTCCAAGTCTATGAAAGCTGTGGCTGAGTAGGAAGAAATAGTCAAGCCAAATCTCTGCCACATGGGCCATCAAAGGCCCATTAGGTAGAGCTCATTTGCATACAGGCAGCCTTGCAGAAGAATGATTGGCAATAACCCAGGAGCCCTTACTGTAAGGGTCTTCTCGCTGTTGCATATGGGAGCTCTGAGATTCGCAAAAGCAGGCACCAAGCCCGCTGCACCTGGGCAAGCTGTTGCCCCTCCAGCACTTGTACAGGTGGGTACCTTGCTGATGTTCTGGCCCCAGCCCTGAGAGAAGGCTCATTCCATTCTGACAGCACATGAAGTCAGAGAACAATAAGCTCAGGCATCTGGAAAGATGAACCTCATCTATAAATAGCTCAAAGTCACCCAGCTTTGACATCTGAATGTCCTTGCCCACTTACTGCATTCATCGACCTGAAGAGACTCATCATTCTTCCTCTACCTATACCCATATCTTCGAAGAATTGCTTGGAACATGATGCTTTGTTAAAAGACTTACTGAGTCTTCGCCACTCTAATAATAAGTGTAAGTGGGGTGAAAGAAAGCAGGTTAGATTGGGTGGCTCCTCTCTGTGTTGAAGTCAACAGCTAAGTGTGTTTTCTTTTCCATATAAAACTGTTAGATATCTTGTCTCCTATGTTTGTTAGCTCTCGCGTCTCCTCCTAGAATTCTGGCTGCTGTTTTGTTACCTCCATGTTACATATACAGCTAAAATCTAAAGGCCTGTGTAATGAAATAACTTCCGAGACAACAAGGATGTTTTAGAGTCAGCACTACCACACAATATACTCTTCAGGTTTTTTTTAAATCAGAATTATATTTTAATTCTTCAAATTCCATTTACTATGTGAATCTTCTATGATACTCTTACAAATTTAGCAAACTACAAATTTCTTTCATCTGTTGTAGTAAATGGATTTGAACCTACAGGATTTCCAGAAATGGAAAAAAATATTGTTTTAGAATTTTTATTTATTTCAAATATCAAGGTTTCTAAGTTTTAAAAGCAAAAAAAAAAAAAAATGAGAAGCACCGGATAGCACTCATAAGATGCTCCATACATTTCTGCAGTTTTGCCTTTTAAAAGCACAGAGTAGCAGTTGGCAGTATGGAGCAAACCATCCTTTATTTGCATCTATAAAAGTACTACCCAGGATCAGACTGACGCGTTCATGTGCAGTCCGTTAGCACCAAATGCCGGTGATCCCTCTGATAGGAAGGAGTTATTCAGACCGGAACATTCCCAAAGAGAAACTGTTCAAACCCACCAGGTATTAGTTCCCACTGTATTTCAGTAGTGACAACACAAAAAACAATAGAAGCAAAATTACCTAAGTAAGTAGATGATTGTCTAACAAATTAAAAAAAATGAAGCTTAAATAAAACTGACTTGTGTGCCAATACGAAGCTTTTAATTAAAAGTAAGACCTGAAAAACAAAGATTATCTTGTGGATTTGGGAGTCTAGCATGTACATTGTCACATTAGGAGATTTTCGGTCTGTTCCCCAGGATTTTTCTGTTTGAATCATGGCAGTCTTGAAAGTACTCCAATAAACTTCCCTGTTTCAGCAAGAGCTCCCTCAGCACTCTCCTTTTCATAACTTTGCAGTGACAGGTTTTTAAAGGAAAGGAACAAAATTATAATTTTTGAGTAAAATGATAAGCACATTAATTTTCACGTCTTACAGGTATCTCTTTCAGAGAATCGCAGATAGCTTAGATAGCATATGCTGTGAACTGTCATAGGAACGCCTGAGCAGTCTGTCTCATTTGGGGATAAGGCTGATCGTATTATATTTATAAACTAATAAGTAATATAATACTATTGAGTGACTTTTGATCAAATGAATTTTAAGCCCTCTTATTTTTCCCAATTTATCACATTAGTGTCAATTCAGTTACAATCAGGTCAGCTCACATTTTGCTAAGTTAAACAGTAAAGGAACATCATACATAGGGGGACATTAACAGAAATGAAATTGAATGAAAATCAAGATGTCTACTGTGTTGCTGAACATATTCGTTTTCTTCTCATTTGAAGGGGACAAATGAAGGTAACTATTTTCTGTGCAGGGTCTTTCACTGATTGCACCCAGCCTCGCCAGCTCCTTGTACATGCATCAGATTCCAGTACCAGTAGATTGCCAATTAGGGGCCCGAACACCTCTTGAAGGAAAAGCTTAGCTTTTCTATTCAGTTCCTTTCCCCTTCCACTTTTTCACAGGTCGCCCGAGGTATGTGCTCCTGCAAAGCACAAATGCTGTCTTCAGAGGGGCCCTAGCACTTTGCTGCTCCATATTTGAATAAACACATTTCTTACTTCATGGTCTTTGCCCCAATTACATCTGTGCATCTGTTCACACCTGTGTATGTGTATACATGTGTACACATGTGTGCATGTGTGAGTGCCAAAACATACAAAGCATGAATATGTGGAAACCAAAGGTGTTAGTTATCATCCTGCATTGCTCTCTAACCTTCTTGTGCAGGTATGGTGTGTGAATACACATATGTATTTGTTAGCATATCTGTACTCTCACATGGGGAGGAACACCTGCATGTGTGTGCACATGTGTGTACATAGAGGCCTAAAGTCAAGGTCAGGTGTCTTCCTTAATCTCTCTCCACTTTATTTACTGAGGCAGAGTCATTGACAGAGCCTAGATATTAATGATTCTAGCTAGTGTGCCAAACCAGCTTGCATCTGGGATCCCATGTATTTTCCTCTGGAATGCGGGAATTACAAGGTGCCATGATACCTAGCCAGTTTTACACGAACTTCTGAGAATATGAACTCCTGTTCCCACACTCAAATATCAAGTACTTAACCCACTGAGCAGCTCCCCAACCCTGTTCATACCATTTTATAACAAACTTCCCATAAGGCATGAATATGGGCAATTGCATCCTTTACAAAGCTGAGTGCAGCTGAGGCCTAACTATACCTCCCTTTCCAAATGGAACACTTTAGACTCCAGTGAGTATAGGTTACATTATTGAGTGTTGTCTCTGGAGAGGTCTGCGAGATTTTGATTATTTTCCAGTGTTCTTTAGAAGTTAGAAAATGTCATTCCAATTTGGTCTAAGTTCCTATGAAGTACCATGACAACCTTTGCTGTTGGAAGCTGTACCACCAGGGAATGTGGTGATCTGTATAGTACATGACTTAAAGCCTCCACAGCTAACTCAATGAATCTTCAAGTTCTATACACCACTGGGCCGTGCTCGTTTCTAGTATGTCAGTCCTAAAAAGAAACAAGTCAAAGAGGTAGAGAAGGGATGTGTGGAAAATTACTCCAGAAATCTGACTTTGGTCTGTTTTTAAATTAATTTATTATTTATTTTATATCCCAACCACAGTTTTTCTTCCTCCTGCCCTCCCATTCTCTCTCCTCACCTCCCCTCCATACAGCCCCTCATCTGTTTATCCTCTGTTTCTGTTCAGAAAGGGGCATGCTTCCCATGGGTATCAACAAAGCATGACATTCAAGCTTTGGTAAGACTAAGCACCTCCCCTTGAATATAGGCTTGACAGAGCAGTCCAGTATGAGGAATAAGTTCCCAACAGCCAACCAAAGCATTAGGCTTTATGGTTAATTGTCCATCCATCGCTATATGAAGATTCTGTGGTGATATGCAAAATATTCATCAGTATGGTTATGGGCCAAGGCCAGATCAGGCACCCTCTCCTCTTCTGCCCAGAGTACAATCTGGGGACCTCTCCTTGGGCCTGGGAACCCCTCCAGAATCAAGTCTCTTGCATACCCTAAATGGCTCCCTTAGTTGAGATATAAACTTCCCTGCTCCCATAACCATCCTTCCTCCCTCCCCATCTCCCATTCCCCCAAGCCATCCCCGATCCTCCCCCTCTTCCCTCTCCCTAATCATCTCCCCGTACTTCCACCCCCCCACCCGGTGCACCCAAGTTTGCCTGGCAATCTTGCCTACTTCTAATATCCAGGAGGATAACTATATGATTTTCTTCAGGTTCACCTTCTTATTCAGCTTCTCTATGATCACAAATTATAGACTCAAAGACCTTTAACTATGGCTAGAAACCATTTATGAGTGAGCACATACCATATTCCTCTTTTTGGGTCTGGGTTGCCTCACTCAGTAAAGCGTTTTCTATTTCCATCCATTTGCATGCAAAATTCAAGATGTCAATTTTTTTACTGCTGAGTAAAACTCTAAAGTGTATATGTTCCACACCTTTTTTAACCATTCTTCTATTGAGGGACACCTAGGTTGTTTCCAGGTTCTGGCTATTACAAATAGTGCTGCTATGAACATAGTTGAACAAATGCTTTTGTAGTATGATAGGGCATCTCTTGGGTATATTCCCAAGAGTGGAATTGCTGGGTCCTGAGGGAGGTTGACACCCAGTTTCCTGAGAACCCGCCACACTGATTTCCACAGTGGCTGCACAAGTTTGCATTCCCACCAACAATGGATGAGTGTTCCCCTCTCTCCACATCCTCTCCAGCATAGGCTATCATTGGTGTTTTTGAGTTTAGCTATTCTGACAGGTGTAAGATGGTATCTCAAAGTGGTTTTGATTTGCATTTCCCTGATGCTAAGGAGGTTGAGCGTGACCTTAAGTGTCTTCTGGCCATTCGAAGTTCATCTGTTGTGAATTCTCTGTTCAGTTCAGTACCCCATTTTTTAATTGGGTTAATTAGAGTTTTAGTGTCTACTTTATTGAGTTCTTTGTATATTATGGAGATCAGACCTTTGTCTGATGAGGGGTTGGTGAAGATCTTTTCCCAGTCCAAAGGTAGCCTTTTTGTCTTACTGACAGTATCCTTTGCTTTACAGAAACTTCTCAGTTTCAGGAGGTCCCATTTATTCATTGTTTCTCTTATTGTCTGAGCTCCTGGGATCTGCTTAGGAAGTGGTCTCCTGTGCCCATGTCTTGTAGACTACATCCCACTTTCTCTTCTATCAGGTTCAAAGTGGTCAGATTAATGTTGATGTCTTTAATCCATTTGGACTTGAGTTTTGTGCATGGTGATAGATATGGATCTACTTTCATTCTTCTACAGGTTGACATCCAGTTATGTCAGCACCATTTGTTAAAGATGCTTTCCTTCTTCCATTGTATACCTTTAGCTCCCTTGACAAAAATCAGGTGTTCATAGGTTTGTGGGTTAATATCCGGGTCTTCTATTCAGTTCCATAGGTCGACTTCTCTGTTCTTATGTCAATACCAAGCTGTTTTCAATACTGTAGCTCTGTAATAGAGTTTGAAGTCAGGGATGGTAATGCCTCCAGAAGTTCCTTTATTGTATAAGATTGTTTTGGCTATCCTGGGTTTTTTGTTTTGCCATATAAACTTGATTATTGTTCTCTCAAGGTCTGTGAAGAAGTTTGATGGGATTTTGATGGGGATTGCATTGAATCTATAGATTGCTTTTGGTAGAATTGCCATTTTTACTATGTTGATTCTCCCAATCCAAGAGCAGGGGAGGTCTTTCCATTTTCTGGTATCCTCCTCAATTTCTTTCTTCAAAGACTTAAAGTTCTTGTCAAATAGGTCTTTCACTTCCTTGGTTAGAGTAACCCCAAGATGTTTCATGCTATTTGTGACTATCGTGAAAGGTGATGTTTCTCTGATTTCTCTCTCTGCTTCTTTATCCTTTGTGTATAGGAGGGTAACTGATTTTTGGGAGTTCGTCTTGTATTCTGCCACATTACTAAAGGTGTTTATCAGCTGTAGGAGTTCTTTGGTAGAGTTTTTGGGGTCGCTTATGTACACTATCATATCGTCAGCAAATAACGAAAGTTTAACTTCATCCTTTTCAATTCGAATCCCCTTGATCCCCTTATGTTGTCTTATTGCTATTGCTAAAACTTCAAGCACTATATTGAAGAGGTATGGAGAGAGTGGACAGCCTTGTCGTGTTCCTGATTTTAGTGGAAAGGCTTTGAGTTTCTCTCCATTCAATTTGATGTTAGCTGTCGGCTTGCTGTATATTGCTTTTATTATATTTAGGTATGATCCTTGTATCCCCAGTCTCTCCAACACCTTTATCATAAATGGGTGTTGAATTTTGTCAAATGCTTTTTCAGCATCCAATGAAATGATCATATGATTTTTCTCTTTCAGTTTATTTATATGATGGATTACATTGATAGATTTGCGTATGTTGAACCAGCCCTGCATCTCTGGGATGAAGCCTACTTGATCATAATGGATAATTTTTCTAATGTGTTCTTGGATTCGGTTTGCCAGTATTTTGTTGAGAATTTTCGCGTCGATGTTCATGAGTGAGATTGGTCTGTAATTCTCTTTCTTGGTTGTGTCTTTGTGTGGTTTTGGTATCAGGGTAACTGTAGCTTCATAAAAAGAGTTTGGCAATGACTCTTCTGTTTCTATATTGTGGAATACATTAAGGAGTATAGGTATTAGCTCTTCCTGGAAGTTCTGGTAGAATTCTGCATTGAAACCATATGGTCCTGGGCTTTTTTTGGTATCTTTGAAAGTCCCAAATGTGATTTATATGAAAGACTCCTTTCCTCACTACATGTCCTGTCACATGGAAGTTGGTTGCAGGGAGGTGGCTTCTAATGTATCTCAGGGAATGAAGCAGAGTTTAGACTGTGAGAACCAAGGTTATTGACTGTGTGACTAAATTTCCCAGTGGAGGGCCCATGGGAGGGGGATGACCCAGTATACCAGTACATGAGAAAAAGTTGTGCCCCCTTATCCATAATCTGCTGAATCTGTCACCAAGGGAAAGTGCTTATGGCTTCACCAGAGATCCACTGTGAGAATCAGTCGATATGCGAAAGGTGGTGGGCCCAGAGCCTTGCGAACTGGGTTTGCCTGCATCAGAACTCATTCATTCAGGTGGGTCAGCATTCTGCCTTATCAACTGAAATGTCACTGCATGATTCCTGAGGACCGCAGCACAGTCTCATCTTCATTACGTAGATATTTTGGCTATTATATAACTAAGAACACTTTATATGTAAACAAACTTAAAAGAGTGAGCAATAATTTCAGGTTTGTGGTGGGGAATATAGTAAATAAAAGGCAGAATAAGGCACTTTTGTCTTTGGCCCCTGAAAACCTATGAAAATTAAGATTCTAAAACAACCTCCAAGTCCTGGGAAAACACATGTACTTGGGGAAGTAAAAAGCTAGAAAAAGACACCCTACCCACACAGCCCTGGAATATGTGAAGCCACTCAAACAGGAGTCTAGAAACTCTCTTACCAATCTTCTTCCAGAAACATAAGAAAAATTATTTCTGTCCAGGGCAAAACTATCTACAACTTATGTAAATATTGAGACACATTCAGCCATATAATATAGGTAAAGATACCCTGACTGAGACATTAACATAAATAGCAATGAGAACACCTTGGAGCTTTAACAGAAGAACTGATACTCCCCAGAAGAAACAGTTTCCTAATCCAGGGCACATTATACTTGCACAGTCAAGTGAACAGTACAGAGGTACCACAAGAAAAGAAAAGCCTAAAGAAAGGAATTAGGACAAAGCTTACCAACAAAACAACAGTGCTGGCAAGAACTTTATATAACACAGGAACATTTTTTAAAAGATTTAATTATGTGTGTATGAGTGTCTTGCCAGCATGGATGTGTGTGTACCATGTGCTTGCTTGGTATCCACAGAAGCCAGAAGAAAACATAGCTCCCTTGGAACTGGAGATACAGATTGTTGTGAGATGCCCTATGGGTACAGGGAAGTAAACACCAGGTCTCTGGAAGAGCAGCAAGTGTTCTTAACCGCTGAAGCATTTCTCCAGCCCACAACACAATAAACTTAAGGGTATTTAAAACATTATAAAATTATCACCTCAAAAATTGATGAAATGGTAACATCAAACTTGACTAATAAAAAAGGTAACCAAGAATTCTATATAGATTTAAAGGAATAAAATGTTTACAATATAAATGGGAATACTTTGAAGTAGGCATAATAAAACACTGTACTGAGTGGTATACAACCAAAGCAATTCTTAGGATAAGATGTTGGCTAAATGCATAAATTCAATGGGGTAGATGAATTAAGAACAACAACAGAACAACAAAGCTTAAAAATATTAAGGGAAACTCCCAGAAATAAATAAGATAGCAAATAAAAAAAATTAAGAAGGAATAAAAAATTTTTTAAGTTATTTGAAAAGATTAAGAAAAATACATAAATCTTTGGCATACCCAATATAAAATGATAAAAGCACATAAATAGTACTATTAGTGAAATAAATACTACTATCAGTGAAAATAGTTCAGGTGAAATAGAAATTTAAAGTCATTAAAACTTTCAGGAAAAGCTTTATCTTAATAAACATCAAATTATTTTTAATCTCCCAAAATATGAAAATAGCAAAAATACACATACAAAAATAGAAAATGAGAAAATTATGACCCCTTAAGAATTTGAATCTTACTTACAAATTCATATGGAGTTGAATTTCATCTCTGAGAAAAACACGAGGCAAGGTATTTTTACAAATGGGACTGTGTGACTAAAACGTTTATGTGGAGGGAAATAATAACAAAAAAGAAAGGGGAAATGACTCTTAAGTCATTCAATGAGATGAGAAAACAGAGTTCAGCAAAAAAAATAAATAAAATAAGAATGAGCCAATCAGGAAAATGCAAAAAGGTAGGCTTTAGTTGGAGGCTGTTTGCTCTCAACCGCTCAAACCTGAAATAATCACACAGAAACTATATTATTTGCAATACTGTTTGACCAATAGCTTAAGCATATTTCTAGCTAGCTCTTATAGCCTGAATTAACCCATGTCCATTAATATGTGCATCACCACGAGGTTATGGCCTACCGGCAAAGTTTCAGTAGGCTCCAGCAGAGGCATCTGTCTCTTGTGGTACCTATGTGGCTTCTCCCTGACTCTGCCTACTTTCTCTCTACATCTTTGTTTGGATTTCCCCCTGGCTTTACTCTGTTAAGCCACTGACTGAAAGCAGCTTTTTTCATTAACCAATAAAAGCAACACATATTCAGAAGGACTTCCCACAAAGGAGGCCAAACCCACCTTTCAATGTAAATGTAAAAATGAAACAAATCCTTTAAATAAAATATTTGTAAATCAAACTCAGCTGTATATAGGATCCATATTTTATATTTGTTTCCCTTTACTCATAAGTATAAAACATACCAACAGTTAAAAAAATGTTGTAATGCTAGTATTTTTATCTGCATACCAAATATACTTGCATGCAGAAATCTTTAAAAGTGTTGAGCATGACAAAAGTCCTGCTTCACTGATTGCTTGCTTACTCACCTTGAGTTTAATCCAAGGAAAAAAAGAGTAGATTCCTATTAAAAGATTCTACAGTGTTGATATAATGCATATTAACAGATCAAAAGTGAAAATTTAATATTTAAAATACTAAAAAAAAGCATTAAATAAAATTGACCATCTACTGACATCAAAAATATGTATATACTTGCTTGGTTACCCTCTTGAACTTAATGACAGGATACTGTTGCTGTAGGACCCACATACTTAATTCATAAAACATGCTGAAATCCAGCTGGTCCTGATCTGAGAGTTTCATCCCTGCTGGATCGTTTTCAGGCTGGAAGGTGCTGTCACAGTACTGGAATAGAAAGGGACCATCAGTCATACCCAGCTGTGAATATTGTCATTTACTATAATGTCTAAGTTGGCAAAACAAACCCACTGATGCAATAGTAGCATGAGCATTATGGGAGTTATCAACCACTTTCAGGGTAGATTTAAGTCTTGCTCCACAAGATGAAACCCATGCCTGACACTATTACAAAGCCAAGACTCTGGGGTTAGACAGGTCAGAGGTTTTAGAGGGGAATCCACTATTACTATACCTCTAAATGGGCATAGTATTAAACCACTCTAATGGCTTACCATTACACCTACAGATCTGTTGAATCTCAACCCTCATCTGGGAACCATCTGTTTGCAGTAGATGGTGATTAAAACAGATACCCACAACTGGCTAAGGCATATAGAATAAAAAAAACAGAAGAATGTTCAGCCCTAAAGGAGACAAATATACTGTACCTCTTCTCAAGGTTCAGTGATCATTGCAGAAGAAGGGACAGGAATAGTGTAGAAGACAGAGGTGGTAGATAACTCGAAGAAAATAATGACTTCTGGACACACAAAGACATAAGTTATTGCATTAGCACGCAAACCCAAACCAGACCAAATACCAGCATGGAGAGGAGAGTTGGGAACACAATTCCACCCCTAGTCTTGGAGCTATTGGCAATTGTTTCAGGTGGAAGAGGGAGACAGTTTATTTCTTTTCTATAAAGAGTATAGAACCCAGTAAGTCAACCATGTTTCTGTGGAAGGACACATATTCAAGAATACTTGAGAAGCACAAACTGATCTTGAAGGGTTGTTGCTTTAGGTACAAAGTTTGGGACAAATATAATCAAAACACATTGTACAAAACACACATAGAACTAATAAAATTTTTAATACACCGTATGAAATTCACAAAGGAAAAACGTACTCTTTCAGCAGTAGAACAAAAAAAAATACCTCATGCTGACAGATGAATATTTTCAAGTCATGGCAAAACAGCAAATTTAACAGTAAACATGGAAAGCATCAGCTCTATAATTTAAAGAAAATATTATGCCTCTATCATTTTCTTCTATTCACAATGTTACTGGAAACATCACAATATGTTTATAATTAAATTTGGTTCTATGGTGTGGAAAACATCACAATACTATCTTAAACACAAAAGACTTGGTCAACCAGTTAGCTTTCTTGCCTAAAACAAAGTCATGAAGTGAGTAGTGAACTAATATTGATCTCCATAAAGGAATCAGAGTTGAGTTCATTCTTCCTTCTTGCTCCATTGTTATGTTGCTAAGATGTGTTTGCACTCTCTAGAGTACCACAGAATCCCAAAACTGTGAGAGGAGCTCTAATCATTTTATCTACTAAATAAGTACTGAGAAGGAAGACAAAGCAAAACTGAAAAGATAAACTTACAATTGAATTTTCTTCAATTTGTTTCCTGATGGCAGATACAATGTGTCTAGCTAGCCTCCATCCCTGCCATGATGGAGTGTATCTGTTCAAATTGTAAGCCAAAATAAATACTTTCATTCTTACACTGCTTTTTGGCAGATATTTTGTCAGAGCAATGAGAAAAGTAACATCTGCTTTTCATTACCTAATGAAATAACAAAAGTGTTCCCCCGTGTTGTTAGAATGGTGGTATATAATTACCTGTTAAGTGGTTGTTTTAATCTATGCACTTAGACCATATTTTAGAAAATGTGACTTTTTCTAATTTCTCTTGAAAACGAAAGTTAATGTAAAACATGTTTTTACATTACACCCTCTTGTATCTGATTACTTGTTAATTACTTTTGTATTGTTGTGACCAAATGGTAGGTAGAAACACTTTATGGACAAAAAGGTTTGCTTTAGCTCAGAGTTTCAGAAGTTGCATAAGGAAGTGGGGCTCACTGTAGTGGGAATATGTGGCTGTGGATTCTCACACCACAACTGACAAGAAAGCAGAGATAGTGAACTTGAAGCAGAAAATCAAATCCAACATTCAAAGACTGTAACCTAGATGCCTATTTCTTCCAGGTAGGATCTATACCCCTAAAGCTTTCATAACCTCCAAAAACAGTGACCACCAGCTAGAGATCGATTGCGCAAACATTGATCTCTAGCAGTAAAATATTTGTGAGGACATTTCATACTTAAACTATTAATATCAATGATGTTCTTCTTCTATTTACTGTAAGAAATGATTATCAGCTGATTACAAATGAACAAATGAAATATCTTTTATCTCTCTGGGATAATCTAAGCAAATCTAGAATTCAAACTCTTGCTATTTGCTGATGATATGATAGTTTACATAAGTGACCCAAAAATTTTACCAAGGAACATCTAAAACTAGTAAACACATTCAATAATTTAGCAGGACACAAAATTAACTCAAAAAATCAGTAGCCCTCCTTTATACAGATGATAAATCAAATAAGAAAGAAATAAAAAAAATCACCCTTCACAATAGCCATGAATAAAGTAAAAAAGCTTGGAGTAACTCTAACCAAAAGAGTGAAAGAACTATAAGACAAAAACATCAAATCTCTGAAGAAAGAAATTGAAGATTTCAGAAAATGGAAAGATTTCCCATGTTCTTGGCTAGGTAGAATTAACATAGTAAAAAAGGCAATCTTACCAAAAGCAATCTACAGATTCAATGCAATATTCATCAAAATCCCAGCAAAATTCTTCACAGACCTTGAAAGAACAATATTCAACATTATATGGGAAAAAAAACAGGATAGCCAAAAATAATTCCGTACAATAAAGGGACTTCTAGAGGCATCACAATCCCTGATAAAAAGCTCTATTACAGAACTCTAGTAATGAAAACAGCCTGGTATTGGCATAAAAACAGACAAGTAGACCTTTGGAATTGAACCAAAGATCAAGATATTAATCAAACACCAATAAATGCCTGATTTTTGACAAAGAAACAAAATATATTTTTTTAAAAAGCATAATGAACAAATGATGTTGGTGTAACTGGATATCAGCATGTAGAAGAATAAAAATAGATCCATATATATTGCATACACAAAACTCAAGTCCGAATGGATCAAAGACCTCAACATAAAATCAACCACACTAAATCTCATAGAAAAGAAAATGGAAAGTACATTTGAATGCACTGGCACAGGGGACCACTTCTTAAATATAACCCCAGTATCACAAAACACTGAGAGCAATAATTAATAAATGAGACCTCCTGAAACTGAAAAGATTCTGTAAAGCAAAGGACATAGTAAAAAAAAAGACAAAACGACAGCCTACAGAATAGGAAATGATTTTAACCATCAAACAGAGGACTAATCTTTAAAATACACAAAAAGCTCAAGAAACTGGTCATCAAAAGAACAAATAATCAATTTTAAAAAATAGGGTACAAGCCTACACAAAGAACTCTAACAGACAAATCCAAAATTGCTGAAAGACACTTAAGAAAATGCTCAACATCCTTAGCCGTCAGAAATGCAAATCGAAACAACTCTGAAATTCCATCTTACACCTGTAAGAATGGCAAAAATCAAAAACACTGATGACAACTTGTGCTGGAGAGGTTGTAGGGTAAAGGAAACACTCCTGCATTGCTGGTGGGAATGCAAACTAGTAGAGCTACTTTAGAAGTTAGTATGACAATTTTGTCAGAAAATTAAGAAACAACCTACTTCAAGATTCAGAAATATCACTTTTGGGTATATACCTAAAGGATGCTCAACCACACCACAAGGACATGTGTTCAACTATATTCATAGCATCATTATTTGTCTTAGCCAGAGCCTGGAAACAACCTAAATGCCCCTCGACCAAAGAATGGATAAGGAAAATGTGTTACATTTACACAATGGATTACTACATAGCAGAAAAAATAAAGACAACTTCAAATTTTCAGGCAAATGCACAGGTCTAGAAAACATCATATTGAGTGAGGTAACCAGACCCAGAACGACAAATAAATATGTGCTCACTCATAAGTGGCTTTTAGACATAAAACAAAGAAAAACTAACCTACAATTCACAACCCCAGAGACCCTAGACAACAAAGAGGATCCTAAGAGAGACATGGATCTAATCTTTGTAGGAAGTAGAAAAAGACAAGATCTCCTGAGTAAATTGGGAGCATGGGGATCATAGGCAAGAATAGAAGGGAAAGGACAAGGAAGGGAGGGGAGCGGAGACAAATATATAGCTCAATAAAAACAATTTAAAATGACAAAAATGTTTAAGTGCCATATTCTGTAGGTCTTCAAAGTGTTTGAAGATCACCCATCTATATGGAATACATCTTTGTGCATAGAAAAAACCTAACTAACATGAATATAAGTATGACAAACATGAGTGACTATAAACCTGTAATTCTTAATAACCTATATAGCTTAAAGACTAAAGCTTAATATTATAAATATAAACAATCTTCAAACAGATAAATAAATAAATAGTATTGGCTCTTCATTATTGAGTCATATGTATTATTTGAATGGAGGTGATTCATTGATGTTGGCAGCAATACACTTGGTGAATACAGAATCTTAGGAGACTTGACTTAAGCTAGAAATGGGAATTAGTCGGAAGGTATATGCTCTGTGCATTTGTGAAACACCTGAAAACTTTCTTCTTTAGTGTAGGACCCAAGTACTGCCAGCCAGCTGTGTTCCAGCAGTCCCACTGGGTGTTCAGAATGCCCTAGAAGTCACCATCTAAGGATACATTGCTTCAGCAAGTGTCCTCCCCATACCTCTTTCTATTTATGTCTTTGTGGTTGGTTACATATAATAAAGTCAGTTTTTTGTACGTTAAGAAAAATAAAATAAAATAAAAACGTGTGTAAAGGAGTTTCGGGGTGAATTAGAAATGTCCTCAAGATTTGGATACTTTGTTCCTAGTTAATGCCACTGCTTGAAGAGGTTATAGAACTTTCAGGAAGTGTGGTCTTGACAGAAGAAGGACTCTTCTGAGAGTGAAATCTGAGCCACACCCAACACCCTGTTCTCTCTCTATCTCTGCTTGCTAGGTATAAATGAAAACTGATCAGTCAACTTCCTGCTCCTGTCACCATGCCTTAACTACTTTGCCATACCTTATCTGCCTTGAAGGACTGTCTGGATTTGTACACCAAAATAAACCTGTTTCTCCTTTAAGTTGCTTTTGATCATGGTGCTCTATCACAGAAATAAAAGAGAAACTAATACAGTGTGTGTGTGTGTGTGTGTGTGTGTGTGTGTGTGTGTGTGTGCAAAAGTCATAGTTATATTTTCCTTAACTAACCTTTAAAAAATTGCTCTGTCTTTCAAACATGAAAACAAGATATAAAAATATGTTCTATTTAATTTTCTTTAAGACAACATAAAATGTATGCCTTTAACTTTTAAGATATAAACTCTTTGGATTTATTTATATGTTTATTTTATTATCATTCCTTTCAATGGTCCATAAATTCCACTCAGCTGCATTAGAGCAAACTCTAGTGGTGGGAGGACAGTAGTCTTTGAGGAGTCTCCTTCCTATGGATTTGTAAGAAACAGACCCAGGACAGCCTAACAGAAAATCCTTTGGAGTCACTTATATAAACTATCATATCATCTACAAACAGCAAAGGTTCTACTTCTTCCTTTCCAAATTGTGTTGTCTTATTGCTCTAGCTAGAACTTCAAATACTATGTTGAATAGATATGGAAATAATGGACAGCCTTATCTTGTTCCTAATTTTAGTAGAATCACTTTGATATTGGCTGTCCGCTTGCTGTATATTGCTTTTTTTATGTTTAGATATATTTCTTGTATCCTTGATCTCTCCAAGATCTTTATCATAATGGGTGTTGGATCTTGTCAAATGCTTTTACAACATTTAATGAGATGATCATATGCTTTTTTCTGTTTCTTTCAGTTTATTTATATGGTGAATTACATTGATAGATTTTCATATGTAGAACCATCCCTGCATCTCTGGGATGAAGACCCCAAAAATTCAATGCAGTAACTCCTACAGATGACAAACACCTTCAAAAAAATCAGTGGCCCTCCTAAACACAAATGATAAAGGGGCTTAGAAAGAAATCAGAGAAACCTCACCCTTCAACAATAGCACAAATAACGTAAAATATCTTGGGTAACACTAACCAAAGAAGTAAAAGATCTGTATGACAAAAACCTTTAAGTTTTTGAAGAAAGAAATTGAAGAAGATATTTTAAAAAAACAGAAAAATCTCCCATACTCTAGGTAGGATCAACATAATAAACTTGGCAATTCTATCAAAAGCAATCAGTAGGTTCAGTGAAATCCCCATCAATGTCCCATCACAATTCTTCACTGACCTCGAAAGAACAATACTCAACTTCATATGGGAAAAAAACAGGATAGCCAAAACAATCCTGTACAATAAAAGAATTTCCAGAAGCTATATCACCCCTGACATCAACTATTATAGAGCTACAGCAACAAAAACGACCTGGTATTGGCATAAGAACAGACAGGTGGGCCAATGGAATCAAATCAAAGAACCTGATATTTATCCACACACCTATAAACACCTGATTTTTGACAAAAAAGCTTAAATTATACAATGGAAAATAAGAAAGAATCTTCAAAAAAGTGGTGCTGGCATAACAGGATGTCAACATGTAGAAGAATGAAAATAGATCCATATCTATCCCAAAGCACAAAACTCTAGTCCTAATGATCAAAGAACTCAATATAAATCCAGCCATGCTGAACCTCATTGAAGAGAAAGTGAGAAATATCCTTGAATGCATGGACACAGGAAACCACTTCCTATATATAACACCAGTAGCATAGACGCTAAGAATAACAATAAATAAATGGGATTTTCTGAAACTGTGAAGCTTCTGTAAAGCAAAGGACAGTCAATAAGACAAAACAGACAAAACAGCAGTTTATTGAATGGGAAAAGATCTTCACCGACACCAAATCAGAGGACTGATCTCCAAAATAAATATAGAACTCAAGAAACTAGACATCAAAATACCAAATAATCTAGTTTTAAAATGGGGTACAGATCTAAACAGAGAAGTCTCAACAGAAGAATCTAAAATGGCTGAAAGACACTTAGGGAACTGTTCAACATCCTTAGCTATCAGAATATGCAGATCAAAATGACTCTGAGATACCATCTTATACCAGTCAGAATGGTTAAGATCAAAAACACTGATGATAGCCTATGCAGGAAAGGATGTGAAGTAAGGGGAGCAGTACTCCATTGCTGGTGGGAGTGCAAGTTTGTACAGCCACTTTGGAAATCAGTATGGTGGTTTCTTAAAAAAGTGAGAATTAACCTGCCTCAGTACCCAACATATACCAAAAGGATGCTCAATCACTACAATGACATTTGCTCAACTATGTTCAAAACAGCATTATTTGTAATAAGCAGAAACTGAAAACAAACTAGATGCCCCTCAACCAAAGAATGGATAAAGAAAATGTGGTACATTTACACAATGGAGTACTACTCTGTGATAAAATACAATGGCATCTTGAAATTTGCAAGCAAATGGATGGAACTAGAAAAAAAAAACATCCTGAGTGAGGTAACCCAGACCCAGAAAGAGAAACGCAGTATGTACTCACCTATAAGTGGAAATTAGATATAGCAAAGGATACCAAACCTATAGTCCATGACCCTAGAGAAGCTAGGTAACAAGAACCCTACAAGAACCATATATGGATCCCTCTGGGAAGGGCAAATAGACAAGATCTCCTGGGAAAACTGGGAGTGTGGGAGTTGGGGGAGAAGGAAGGATAGAAGGGAAAGTAGAGGGGAGAAGGGAAGAGGGAAGAAGAACTTGAGGGAACAGGATGATCAAGATGGGGGAAGGACAGAGAGGGAGATCAAGGAACGAGATTTCTTGATTGAGGGAACCACAATGGGGCTAGCAAGAAACCTGCCACTACAGAAATCCCCAGGAATCTACCAGAAGGACCCTAACAATAGTAGAGAGGGTGCCTGAAGTGGCCTGTAAACAGATTGATGACTACCTTAATTGTCATCATAGAACCTTCATCCAGCAACTAATGGAAGTAGATGCAGAAATCCACAATGAAGCACTGGACTGAGCTTCGAAAACCCTGTTGAACAGAGGGAGGAGCAATAATATGAGCAAAGGCGTCAAGAGCATGATGGAGATAACCACTGAAAGAGATTACCTGAGCTAATGGGAGTTCGATGACCCAGGTCTGACAGTGGGGGAACCAGCATTGAACAAACTAGGTCTTCTGAATATGGGTGATAGTAGCATGGGTGAGGCAGACTGTAGGGACACTGGTAGTGGGACCAGGATTTATCACTATTGCTTGAATTGGCTTTTTGGAACCTATTCCTTTTAGAGGGATTCCTTGTTCAGCCTATATATAGTGGGGAGGGCCTTGGTCCTGCCTCAAAGCAATGTGCTAGATTTTGTTGACTCCCAATGGAAAGCCTTATCATCCTCTGAGGAATGGATGGGGCATGATGGAGGGGAAGGTGGAAGGAGCAGGAAAAGGGGAGGGAGTGGGAACTGGGATTGGTGTGTAAAATGAGAAAATATTGTTTTTTTTAAAAAAAAATAATTAATTAATTAATTAAAAGATTTTGGAACAGAGACATAGAAGTCTTAGGATTTTCATTATCCCTGAATCACAAGCAATCCCCAGTCAAAGCCAGAGTGTTCACCCATAGGGAAGCTTATGGAGCCACCTTCATCCGCCCACAGATCGTTAGCCTTGTATCTCAAAAGCACTCTACAAACATTAACCAATAAACAGGAGTGAGTAGTCATGAGCAAAAGAAGCAAGAGTACAGTTATGTAAAAGCTATAGTGAGGATGTGTTTAAACAATTTAATCTTAGAAATGTCATTGTCAAAAACAAAACTTCTAGGTCATACTTATTGATGACATCAAACTTATTTATTATTAAAGAACAATTGTCTAATGACTTCTGAGTGCAATCTATGGGAAAATCATTTTCCCCAAGACTTTCCAAAAGAATTGTGTATAATCTAAATGGACTTTGTTTGTTTATATGCTCTTTATAAACCATTCTCTCAAGAGTTCAGTCTACCAACTGAGACCTAAATAGGCAATTTGGGTAGGAATGGAGAAACAGGTCCTCTGGCTTTGCTATAAATGACTAATTTCCTTTTGCTTTTCTGGCAAAATAATAAACTTAGAAGAATCACGATAAGTGTATGGTTTTTTTATATACTTTGATTGACAATATTAGAAAAATATACTTCAGGGGACTGGAGACAGGGTTGGCAGTTAAGAGTGCTTAAGGACCCGGGTTCAAATCCCAGCATGTAGGATCCTGGGTTTCCCCCCTGCTCCTAGAGGCGCAAAATGCAAGGACTGTTTATGTTAGCCAGCCAAGCTTCCAGCTAATTCCTGTGCTAGCTCCGCTTTTAGCCTGGTGATCTAGCTGTAGGCTTTGTTGAACCTTTGGAATGGTAATTTCCCACCTGCCCAGAAGAGTTCCCACTGCACCTAATTCCCCTCACAACTGTCTGTCTCTGCCCTCTGTCCACCACCCTGTGCCTGAGAGAAATTTCTCACAGAGCGCCAGGTTGTTCGCGCCTGGCTTCCCCATCTGACTGGGGCAAAGTATATTAACCTTACAGAAGCTAAATAAAATTGGCATTTGATTCTTGGCGAATGACCCAGGTTTCTTTGTGTATGTCTCTGTTTAATCCCCAGGACTTCGCCCAAACTCATGAGGGGTATGGGAGGCGCACAATCCGTACCGGATGAGAGAGGCGCAGATTTGGATGGAAAACCAACACCCACTTTGCTACTCACAACTGTCTGTAACTCTAGTTTCAGGGAATCTGACACCTCTTCTGGCCATCACAGGTGCTTATATGGTACACATAATATACTTGAAGATAAAAAATCATGCACATAAAATAAAAGCAATCTTTTATAAACAGAAAAACGTATGTCAGAGGAAAACATATATATAACATATATATGAGTGAATTCGAGTTTCAGAAGAGGTTCAATGCCTTCTCTAACTCATTCTTCCCATAACCAATCTGGACATGCTCTTTAGAGAATAAAGTCCAAAAATAGAATTTTAATTGTTTGTAGAGAAGGTATGTATCATAATTATCTTAGCATCACAATTATGTTGTGTATAGAAACTCTAGGCATTTCTAATTCAACATTTCTTCTCTGTGTAAACTCACAAAATAAGAGATCTATATATCTGAGAGCAGTACAATACTTTCTATGTACCCCCCCGAAGCACATTAATAACTTATCTATAAGGAATAGATTTTCCTCTAAACACCCTTCTGACAGGTACTAGTAAAGACAAAGATAAACATGAAAATATTCTGTTGAAATAACTACAAAGATGGCTTTAAGAAATTTTAAAAGAACAATACTGGTTAACAGGCCAAAAACCCAACGATCTAGGCAGCAAGGACAGCATACTAACATGGCAGGGGAATCTCATGGTCCCGCAACCTTAGACCATGGGCTATAAGCATGGGTATGCAGATAGTGGAAGAAGTGGTCTTCTCATCTTGAATTTTGCATGCAAATGGATGGAAATAGAAAATGCTTTACTGAATGAGGTAACCCAGACACAAAAGGAGGAATATGGTATGTACTCACTCATAAGTGGATTCTAGCCATAAATTAAAGGACACTGAGCCTATAATTCGTGAACCTAGAGAAGCTAAATAAGAAGGTGAACCCAAAGAAAATCATATAGTTATCCTCCTGGATATTAGAAGTAGACAAGATTGCCAGGCAAAAGTTGGGTGCATGGGGGTAGGGGGGTGGATGTAAGGGGAGATGGGTAGAGAGAAGGGAGAAGGGGAGGAGAAGGGGGAATGGGATGGGTGGAATGGAGGATGGGTGGATATGGGAGCAGGGAAGTAAATATCTTAATTAAGGGAGCCATTTTAGGATTTTCAAGAGACTTGACTTTAGAGGGGTTCCCAGGTCCAAGGAGAGGTTCCCAGATTGTTCCTTGGGCAGCAGAGGAAAGGGTGCCTGAACTGGTCTTGTCCCATAGCCACACTGATGAATATCTTGCATATCTCCATAGAACCTTCATCTGGTGATGGATGAAGATAGAGACAGAGACCCACATTGGAGCACTGGACTGAACTCCCAAGGTCCAAATGAGGAGCAGAAGGAGGGAGAACATGAGCAAGGAAGTCAAGACCATGAGTGGTGCGTCCACCCACTGAGAAGGTGGGACTGATCTAATGGGAGCTCACCAAGGCCAGCTGGACTGGGAGTGATGGAGTATGTGATCAAACTGGACACTCTGAATGTGGCTGGCATGAAGGCTGACTGAGAAGCCAAGGACAATGGCACTGGGTTTTGATTCTACTGCATGAACTGACTCTGTGGGAGCCTGGTTTGTTTGGATGCTCACCTATATAGACCTGGATGGAGGGGAGAGGTCCTTGGACTTTCCACGGGGCAGGGAACCCTGACTGCTCTTAGGACTAGAGAGAGAGGGGAGGTGGGGAGGGGGAGGGAAAAGGGAGGCAGGGAGGAGGTGGAAATTTTTAAATAAATAAGTAATTTTTTTTATTTTTATTTAAATAAATAAGTAAAAAAAACAGAAAGGAAAAAAATGACAATGTAAAGTATCTTAGAATTAAGAGAAGGAGAAAGCTGAAATAATGGGAAGCTGTTAGTGGAAATGATTTTATCAAATATCATTTTGTTGACTAATGTGAGCATAGTGCCAGGAAAGAATGACAATTTGATTTTTGTCTTAGGGAAAAACAAATTACAACCTAAAAGGAGAGGAGATTTTCATATGGTTCTAATTAAAAATTCAGTAATGAATTTAAAAAAAAGTGGTCTTCTCCTGAGAATAGCCTCCTTATTGGTTATCTAATAGCAAACAACAATCCCTAAAATCATATATACAAGCAAACGTACAACATTCAAACTGAGCAAATTATAGTTATATAATAAGAAATATATATAGTATTATATCATATAATAATCTCTATGAATGTACATGTGTACATACACAAGTGTGTATACATATGAGTATGTGTATACATGTGTGTGTGTTATTCCTGCACTCAGAAGGCTGGGGCAAGAGTTTAAGGTCAGACTGCACTACATGGAAAGACCACTCTCATCTAAAATCCCTTTTAGGAGGGTAATGGTGGGGACCATGAAATAGTTGAAACTGTCACCCTCAAATCCATTTCTTTGTCCCATAAACATGCTCAAGAAGTTGGTTTTTAAGTATAAAGATTTTGTTTCTGCCTTTCTATTGTGTTATAAAATTTATCAAATAGAAACATCTCGCCTGTGCATCTTGAAAATGCCATTGGCCTCCAGGTCTCAGAGCGGTACATCAGTAGTCTTTTAAATCAAAATATCTGTGATATTCATACCAGGAGATAAGCAAAGCTGCATGCTGCCAGAGCAACATATGAAGCATCATGAGCTAATACTCAAAGGTCCTCAAGGGGACACTGCATCCTAGGAAGGAAGCAAAGAGCCTCAGGGATTATATTTACTATAAATGACCAGAGTCTCTGATCCGTGGGTCAATGGGACCGGGGGCAGGGGAGCTTGGAGTCATGCTAACTCCTCCTCTTCTATATCTATTGTTTTGGCATCAAATTTTAGGTTCCTGTGTGTTCCTCCTGGCCTATGTTCTGTTTATGCTCTTGTCATTCCTCCTATTTGCTGGTCTCCCTGCTAGGTTGCTCTGTAAACCACATTCTCCCAAGCTGCAAGCACAGTCCAGTTATGCCATACTTCTGCCTTGTAGTCATGGTTACATGTCAGGATCATCTTAAGTCTAAACTTCTCAGCAAGATATATAGAAGTCATTGTCATCTTCCTCACCTACTTACTCCCCATCATCTCTCTCTGACATCTTTCTCACAGCTTGAACTTTTGTTGCCATCCTTATAAAATCTTCTAGAATATTGAACATACCATTCACTTCTGGACCACTATTTTGAAGAAGCCACGATTTTCTACCTCTTGCAAAAAAGTATGGTGACAGATTAAGCAAATTTTCTTTCCTTTGAGCATTAGACTTTTTTTCCATATAACATTTTTGGAGGCAATAAAAATGCATCTTGTTCAATAAAATATTTGAAGATTACCCTGAGTGTATTTAGACATGTTCTTGTGTATCATCATCATTGTTCCAGGGATCATCTTCTAACCATTCCTAAAAATTATTTCCTAAACTACAACACTCATTGTGAAATAAATGAAATGCACACATATTGCATTCAGAGAATATATATTTTATTCCCTTAGGATAACAGCAAGTTGTCTCCAATATTAAAACAAAATACTCTACATTTAAGAAACAGGATTTTATTTTTTTTATTTTTTTTGAAAGTAATTTTATTAAATTATAAAAGTTTCCATTTCCGCCCCTCTTCCCAACACCCTCCCATTCCCCCCACTCCCTCTCCTCCTCCCTCTTCGCCCCTTAGGGCAGTCAGGGTTTCCTGCCCTGTGGGAAGTTCAAGGTCCTCCCCCCTCCCTCCAGGTCCAGGAAGGTGAGTATCCAAACAGACTGAATCCCCAAAAACTAGTATATGCAGAGGAAACAAGTCCCAGTGTCATAGTCAATGGCTTTTCAGAAAGACTTTGGGCCAGCCACATTCAGAGAATCCGGCCAAATTCCGAGAATCTGGTTAGATCACGTCTTCGTTCAGTCCCAGTCCAACTGGCCTTGGTAAACTCTCATTAGATCCGTCCCCTTGTATCAGTGGGTGATAGCATCCCTCGCAGTCCTGATTTCCTAAGAAACAGGATTTTAAAAAGAACAAGACAATCTGGCAGGCTCTTCCTGTATCAGTTCAACTACCTAAAACAGTGGTTCTCAACACGTGGGTCATGACTCTTTTGGGGTCAAATGATCCTTTCACAGGGGTCACCTAAGATCATCAGAAAACACAGAGATTTACATTATAATTTTTTTTGACACAGGGTTTCTCTGTAGCTTTGGAGCCTATCCTGGACCTAGCTCTTGTAGACCAGGCTAGCCTTGAACTCACAGAGATCTGCCTGCTTCTGCCTCCCAAGTGCTGGGATTAAAGGCATGTGCCACTACCACTCAGGCCTACATTACAATTTTTAACAGTAACAAATTACAATGTATGAAGTACAACAAAAGTAATTTTATAGTTGAGGTCACCATAACATGAGAAATTGTATTAAAGAGTCACAGCATTAGAAAGGCGAGGAACCACTGACTTAGAAATTTTTAATCACTTGAAATAATGGTTCCTAGGGCTAAAGAAATGGCTCAGTCCCTGCCTCAAAAAAAAAAAAAAAGAAAGAAAGAAAGAAAGAAAGAAAGAAAGAAAGAAAGAGAGGGAGGGAGGGAGGAAGGGAAGAAGGGAGGGAGGGAAGGAAGGAAGGAAGGAAGGAAGGAAGGAAGGAAGGAAGGAAGGAAGGAGGAAAGAAAGAAAGAAAAAAGAAAGAAAGAAAGAAAGAAAGAAAGACAGACAGACAGAAAGACAGAAAGACAGAAAGAAAAAGAAAAAAGAAAAAGAAAAGACTCAGTAATTGAAAGCATGTACTGCTCTTACAGATAGCTTGAGTTTGATTCTTAGTGCTTATATCGGGCAACTTAAGAGGTGGAAACTATTAGGAGGTGGTTATGCCATTAATTAAGTATCAAAACGTATTAAAAGAATTGTCGTGAGACCTTGTTTAATTCCAAACAGGATGAGATGTAACCGAGGAACAGTCTGGACCTCTGAGTTGCTTTCTCTTTCCCAATTGCCCTGGACTCACTCCCTATTGCGTGCATTACTGTCAAATAACACAACTAATTTGCCTTCTCCAGTGAGCCAACTGTTAAGACCAGCCATTTATAAATTTCTAGTTGTAAAAACTGTGAACTAAGGGAACCTGTTTTATTGGTGTCTGTACAAACGCATGTATGCATGCAGTATATGGGTGTCTATGCTGAGGTCGGAGGTCAACCTCAAGAGTCATTCACCTTCTTTTCTGAAACAGAGTCTTTTGTTGGCCTTCCTAAAATTCAGAGAATAAGCTGGTGAGTTGGCCAGTCAGGCCCAAGCATTCACCTATCTGTCTCTGCTCTACCTCTCTGCCCTTCTGCTCCCCTGCCCCTTCCCCCCTCTGCCCCTCTCCCTGCCTCTGCCTCTGCCTCTGCCTCTGCCTCTGCCTCTGCCTCTGCCTCTGCCTCTGCCTCTCCAGGACTGGATAGAACATACCCCCCACACAGCATTTTTTTGGCATAGGATCTGGGGGTCAAATTTGAGTCCTCATGGTTGCATGGCAAGCACATTACTGACTGAGCCCAAATTTTTCTTTCTACATTACACAAGCTCGTGTATTATATTATAGTAAATAAAGTAGACTAAGATACCAATTTTCATGATGGTTATAAAGGAAACCTGACCTGATTCCTTCTTAAGCTTTTTTGTTCATTCTTCAATTTGCCTGTTTTAAGGCATCATTCCCAGAAGTGATCCCAGACAACAATTGTGGTTTTGATCAAAACTTATGTTCATATGCAGCTAAATATCATGAATGTCACTTTTTCATGCCCTTCAACCTTTCTTTGGAGCAATTATTACCATGTATAATTTTACACTTTATTGATGACTTGCTTAATATTTCTCAAATATATGAGGGAGACTAATGTTTATAATATTTTGTCACAGTGCCTTAAATGTCTGGTACACAATGGACTCTCAATCATCCAATAAATAACAAATAGTAATATGTTTATAAACTTGGCCAATGGTATCACCATGAAACAAACTTCCTACAATTTAGGAGACACAATGCATCAGAACTATATTATTTTTATAATGCCAATAACAGTTATTTATGTTCTCTTCAATATACAACAGAAAAAGGGCCCAGAATTGTTACCAGGTTAAATATTAATGAGTTAAATGTGTACTTCGGAGTAAAGATGTTCTGATTTCCAAGGGTACTAGCTGTATGATCCTGGGAAAATCTCACAACCTCTTCCAGGATCAAATTCTTTATTTGAAAACTAAAGCAATACTGTGTGCTTACAGAGCTGTTCTACAGAAAATGAGGTAGAACTTTGAGAACACCCACTGCCTGGCACGACTGTGAGAGGTGAGTTTCTGCACAACCCAATCTCTACATCACGAATGTTAATGTCACTGCTCCCTGTATAACCTCAGCTTGCTTCACTAACTTAATGAAACAAACATTACTTTCACGGGGCTCCTAGGTCCTTTCTAAGTTTCTTCTGCTCTAGATACTGGGGGAGTTTCTAGGAGGTGTCTCACAGGTATTCAGCAAGAGAGAAAATCTTCAGTTGCTCATGATCTCCTGTCTTTTGGGTTAGGTCTTTTATCCCCGACAGTGATAAGCAAGACATCCTCTGCCATTGGCTGTCCTGCTGATCTTAATTATGTTCAACTTGCTCCTGAAGATGAGACCTGCTCAGCTCAGCTGCACTGTGGTGCCGAGACAAGAAGCCATGAGACGTCCCAACGTGCCCATGATTCTCCAACTGCCCACACCCACTACCTACCCACTGCACTCACTTGAGTCTTCCTTGGTCTCAAAGCTGCCCTCACTAAAAAGAGAAATTTTTACAACCAGCTTTAAAAACTCTGTCCTCTGTTAGCATTAATTAGGGGCCTTTGCCAGCCTGGACTGTGCCACGACATACATGTTACCCATGTTTTCAAGGTCACCAGCCTGTAAAGCTATCAGAAGATGGAGAACTCTTTAGGGAACAGGGCCTAGTAGGAGAAAGTTGAGCCCTTGGGGTGTTTTCTTACAGTGTACTTTTGGACCACAGCTCTGCATCCTGCAGAGTCATAAGATGCAAAAACTTACTGACCCCTATGTTCCAGTGTGATGGGCTTTACCACTAAAGGTCCAAAACAGCAGGACCAACAACTAACCCCTGGTATCCCCAACATTGAAATCATTTTTAGGTTGATCGCCCTCAGATGCTTTACCACAGAGACAGAAAGTGAACTAATATCGGCTCTTTTATTTAACAGTAAACCTTTTCTTCCCCCAAACATTTGTCACAAAACCACACAGTTTCTAGGGCTGCCCCTCTTCCCCTGCGAGAAGCTACCACAGACTAGGATGGCATAATATAAACAACAGAAATTTGCTTTCTTTTAGTTCTTGAAACTGCCTGAGATGGTGCAGTCATAGCAACTGGTTTATAGTGAGGCCTGTGCTCTCAGCTTTCAGACAGGACCTCCATGATGTGTCCTCACAGGTGTGTGTGTGTGTGTGTGTGAGAAAGAAACATCTGGTGTTGTCTTATCAGTGTTCTGGTCCCTTCTCAGCTCAGGTTTTACCCTCTCTACATCATTTAACCACAATTACTTAAAGGCCCATTTCCAAAAACCTCTATATCTGACGTTGGGGCTTCAAAACATCAAGTGAAGACACAACTTAGTCAATAACTGGCCCAGACCAGGACAAGCAAGCAGGCTCCCATGCCCTACAAGGACCTAAAAATTGAGGGTAAGTTTACATTCCCTCAACACTCTTTCTTTGGACTGACTCACCTTGTCCTAAAATTTCTTGTTAATAATTTGATAAACAGACTTGATAAATTGGTAACAAGAATCCATATTCCCATCTAATAAACTGGCCTTGAACCTACCCCTTTCATTCTCACATACACCCTGGCATGCTTGAATTGACTTGATCTCCTACCTGCTCTCATTTTTGCTTTCAAATATCAAACCTGAAATAAACACACAAAGTGATCATGACCTAGCAACATTTTAGTTCCTGGATATTCCCAAGAAGCCAGAGAAACATGAAAGTGTTAAAAAAAATCAGCTGCTCTGTCCATTTCGAGCTGTTCATTTTTCTCATAACCCACAAAAAGGATTAGTAATACAATGCCCAAGTACTGATTTATTATAAAGGAGCAATTTAGGCTTTGGGGTGATGAGACACATTAACAGCCAGGTCCTCTGTTAATAAGAAACAGTTGTTTTTCTCAAATGGCTATTTAGCTCTTAAATTAGGAATTTTCACAGCTTAAGAGGGAAAAGGTAGCTTTCTCTGTGGGTAAATTTGTGTCTGCGCCTGTTAACTAAAAAGGTTAGAGTCTCGCATTAATGAGGGAAATGCAGATCTTTAAGCCATAGAGAGAAGCTGGGGTCATATACACAGGAACTCTGTTCCCCTGCTCATTACCTTGTTTTCACACAGCTGTGCCAGCCAAAACTGTCTAGATAACATCACCTGAACTGCTCCTATGTCCCAGATGCATGCTCTACAGCGAAGATGAAAATACAAATAAAAACCCTTCCCTCAAGTGTCCTCCAGTTAGTGACATGTACTAAAATTACCAAAAAATAAAGTCACCCCACTAATGTGGCTTATCATCCACAAAGCACACATTGTTCTTTGTATTTTACAGCATAGCAAGTATTTTCATTTAATTATCTCATTTCAATTTAACAGTATTCATTATAAGTGAATATTGTTAACTCTGATTGGCATACCAAAAAAAAATATCAACATGGAAAAGTATAAATTATCCAAGGTCACACAGAATGTTGACTAGTTTCATGTCAACTTGACATAGGCTGAAGTAATCTGAGGCTGGAACCTCAATTAAGGAAATGCCTCCATACATCAGGCTGTAGGCAAGGCTATAAGGTATTTTCACTAGTGAGTGATGAGAGAGGGGCCATCTGATTTTGGGTGATACCATCCTTGGGCTGATGGTCCTTTGTTCTGTAACAAAGCAGTCTGAGCAAGCCATAAGGAAGGGGCAAGTAATCAGCACTCTCCATGGCCTCTATACCAGCTCCTACCTCCAAGTTCCTACCTCACTTGAATTCCTGTCCTCACTTCTTTGATGATGAACAGCAATATGGAAGAATAAGCCAAATAAATCCTTTCATCTTCAGGTTACTTTGGTCATGATATTTCATCACAGCAACAGAAACTCTAAGACATACAGCAATTATATAAACTCAGGATGTCTCCCAAACCCCAAATGTATGTCATCAAAAACAATACAAGGGGCAGGATGATGGCAAAGATATGCTTTATCTGACTTTAATCCCGGAACCCATATAAAAAACCAGAGACACTGGTGCACATGTGGACCTCCAGCACTCCTATATCAAAATGGGAGGTGGACACAGTGGAATTACTCTGAAGATCTGCGGCCAGCTAGCCTGGAGTATGAAACAAGGCAGAAACAGAAAGAGGAAAACTGCCTCAACAAGGTGAAGGAAGGAACTGACACCCAAAACAACTTTAACCTTCATGGTACATGCTCACCCTTACTCATATACACACATCAGACATGAGGAATTCATTTTAAAACATATTAAGTTCTTGTCTAATTTATGATTGCAATGGTCTTTAATTCTTTAATTCTATCATTTCATCAAACTGTATTTTTCTTTATAATTTTATGAACACTAATATGTCTATGTAAAAAATGTAGTTTCAATAACAAAGCTTCTAGTAATTTCAAAGATGAGAGGCAGACACATAACACTGATAATTAAGCAAATAAAGTTATAATTACTTGGCTCATATTAATTGGTATTTCATAAAATAGTCACAAAAGTTGATTTTAGGATCCTAAATCATATCATTAAGTTTTATAACTAAAACGATATTGTGAAAATAAGGTGTTTTTTTTAAGCTTTCATTGTGCTAGCATGCAGAATTCAGCTCCAATAATTAATGTGTACCTTGGCACTAAGTGACATGTGGAGAAACTTGCACTCTTTGTAAAACCCATACACGTCAAAAGTCTGCTGGAAATCTAATAATGAGAGTTCTATATTTGCATACCTCTTTCTTTCTCATTCCACACAGCCAGGCTCTGCTTCTGAGAAGTTCACACAAATGTGAAGGAAACTAGTCTGCAAGCACACACAGCTTAGCAACATGAATCTCGTCAACTGTACCTAGCTGCGGTCAGAAAAATGAGGTATGAAATACAGTGGTGATCAGACTTGACCAGATTGCAGAATCCGCTGGGAAGTTTTAAAGGATTTAAGTAAGTGTCACCTTCTACCCCAGAATTTTCACTTAATTGGCCTTGAATTCAGCCAGCTATTTGGGATCTCTGAAAGGTGATCTCAATGGGCCAAAATGCAGTGAAACTGAACAGCACAGAAACAACCAAAGATGGTTCCACAGAATCACAAAGTGGGACATAATTCGGAAAAAGAAAAGCAGAGACTCAAGAACACACTTGAGGAAAAACTAGGGTGGGGCTTTAAGATGCTAATATATTTCTAGATTATGTACCAATCCTTTGCAATTAGCAACACTCTGACAAGAGTCCCCTTCTTGGCTCTTATCTATTTCAGCATGACAAGGAAGCAAAAGTTGGGTGCTGGAGGACAAGTTCTGGAAACCATGGATTACAGAAGCAACATCTATTGAATTCACATGGGCAAGGTGGTCACTGCATCCTTCATGGGGAGAGGGGATGACTAGCCAGTTTTCCTCACTACTATGTTCCACTCAGCAACCAGCAGGAAATGACTCTCTGAGACATAAAGGAAGCAGCAGTCATTGTATCTGCCTTCCCTAAATTACAAGCCCAGATTTTTTTGTGATTTTTCAAAAGATTTTTTTGGTAAAGGTGGTGCCTTGGTTTTAGTTTCTTGATCCTACCTTTACCAAGACATTATACCACAATAAACAGAAATATCATCACCAGCACAGAATGTTGTTCCCAGGTGGGAGAATTCTGATGGTTTAAGAGATCAGAACTTTGCTGTATAACTAAAAGAGATCCACAAGAGCCCGTAATAAAAGATAACAAATGTTTGTTGGGGATCACTCTCAATAGAAAGATACTGCATTTCTCTGCTCTGTGGGTGCTGGGGTAGCACACCGAACTGCAACCACCAAACAAGCAAAAGAAGAAAGAACTGTGCTGCGAACACACTTCCTGTCTGTGCGTACACTACCTCAGACCATCCCCTAATGGACTGGTACACAAAAGGTTATTGACTGAATGAATTCCCACAACACCTCCCCTTTTTGTCTAAATAAGAGGATTCTAAACCTAAAAAAAAAAAAGACTATAAACAATAAGAACAAATAACAAGTATTGTCCAAGAAAAAGGAGAAGCAAAAACATATACAAGAATAGAACTACAACCAACATGAACAACATCAAGCAAAAAACACAAGCTAAATGTCCAAACCAAGGTAATTAGCAATTAGCAGAGATTATCTCGATAGCTATCCTATCCTGAAGAGTCTTAGAGTTAAATGTCTTAGCTAAGTTATGAGAGGAAAGTAGCTGTGACTATCTAGTCTTCAGTCCCAACAAAATCATATTACCTGAGTAAGCAGGAAGTGAAAACAAGCAACTTCCAAAATATTCAAGAAATGACACCCAAAATCTCATTTGCAATGTTGGGGCAACCAACTTTGGCTAAGGCTTAGAATGTTTGACAGATCATTTTCAGAGGCAGGAAAATTCAAAACTGTCCTACCCTGTCTTGGCAAGGTTCTTCAGTTGTTTTTCTTGTATCCCACTTGTCCAGTTTGGACAGCGTGCATATTGTCAGTAGTCAAGGCAAGGACAGTACTTTGCCCAAAGGCCAGTTTTGCCAAGAAGAAAACAAGCTCCAAGTGAAGTGTCTTCGGTGTCCAACATGTTGTGTAATTAAAAGAGATCCACAAGAGCCCAAAATAAAAAGATAACAAATGTTTATTGGGGAATCACTCACAATAGAAAGCCACTGTGTTCCTCTGCTCTGCTGCCACTTTGGCTGCGAACCCAACTCCAACTATAAACCATGCAAAAGGAAAAAGAGAAACGAGCACAATTCCTGTCTGGTGCTTATAGTGCCTCAGACAACACCCTAATGGACTGATATCCAAAAGGCCAAAAGTCTATTGGCTGAATGAATTCCCACAACACCACTTTGTACCTTCCTTAGAAGAAAACAAGAAAAGGAAAAGCCCCTATCTACACTGTAACAACTGCTGAGATGAAACGCTCACCTATAGATCTTTCCAGAAAGTTACTTCTTTGTCAGAAGCCGGTGGGGGGAATCTAAGATACCCTGTCAGCCCTTTGCTGCCATGGCAAGGAGCACATCCCTGGCAGCACCTCAGCAGGCTCAGACAGCAGAACACTCCAGGTTTTCTTCAAAGAACTCAGATTCTTTGAAGCAAGCACTATGACAAAAAAGTAATTATGGAGATATTAAAACAGAAGATAGCATTTTCTAGCTCAATTCATTGGCTTCTAGTTCCAGAATACACTTAGTCAAAGTAACATGAACCTGCTCTCCCCATACAATCACAGAGAAATGTTAGATTTTTTAAATGAATTTTTTAAATTAATTAATTAATTTATTTATTTAAAATTTCCACTTCCCCCCATCCTCCCATTTCCCTCCCACTTCCCCCACTCCCCCTCTCCCTCGCTCTCCAGTCCTAAGAGAAGTCAGGGTGCCCTGCCTTGTGGGAAGTCCAAGCCCCCCTCCTCCATTCTAGGAAAGTGTGCATCCAAATAGACTAGGCTCCCAAAAAGCCAGTACATGCAGTAGAATCAAAATCCAGTGTCATTATCATTGGCTTCTCAGTCCACCCTCATTGTCAGCCACATTCAGAGAGACCAGTTTGATCACATGCTTGTTCAGACCCGGTCCTGCTGGCCTTGGTGAGCTCCCACTAGATCAGTTCCACAGTCTCCGTGTGAGGACACACCCCTTGCAGTCCTTCCTTCCTTTATTATATTCTCCCTCCTTCTGCTCTTCACCTGTGCCTTGAGAGCTCAGTCCAGTGCTCCCATGTGGGTCTCTGTCTCTATCTCCATCCCTTGCCAGATGAAGGTTCTGTGGTGATATGCTGGATATAAAGAACTCAAGAAACTGGACATTAAAACTCTAATAAATCCACTTAAAAAATGAGGTAGTGATCTGAACAGAGAATTCTCAACAGAAGAACTTCGAATGGCCAAAAGACACTTAAGGTCATGCTCAACCTCCTTAGCGATCAGGGAAATGCAAATCAAAACAACGTTGAGATACCATCTTACACCTGTCAGAATGGCTAAAATCAAAAACACCAATGACAGCCTATGTTAGAGAGGTTGTGGAGTAAGAGGAACACTCATTCATTGTTGGTGGGAATGTAAACTTGTACAATCATTTTGAAAATCAGTGTGACAGTTTCTCAGGAAACTGGGAGTCAACCTACCTCAGGATCCAGCAATACCACTCTTGGGACTATACCCAAGAGATGCCCTATCATACTACAAAAGCATTTGCTCAGCTATGTTCATAGCAGCACTATTTGTAATACCCAGAACCTGGAAACAACCTGGATGCCCCTCAATAGAAGAATGGATAAAGAAGGTGTGGCACATATACACTTTAGAGTTCTATTCAGGGTAAAAAACAATGACATCTTGAATTTTGCATGCAAATGGATGGAAATAGAAAACACTTTCCTGAGTGAGATAACCCAGACCCAAAAAGAGGAATATGGTATGTACTCACTCATAAGTGGATTCTAGCCATAAACAAAGGACATTGAGCCTATAGTTCGTGATCCTAAAGAAGCTAAAGAAGAAGGTGAACCCAAAGAAACAAATATAGTTATCCTCCTGGATATTGGAAGTAGACAAGATCACCAGGCAAAAGTTGGGAGCAGGGGAGTTGGGGTGGGTTGGGGAAAAGGGAGATGGGGAGAGAGAAGGGAGAAGAGGGTATTGGGGAGAGCTTGTGGGAATGGGATAATTGAGATGGCGGAAGAGTTGATATGGGAACAGGGAAGAAGATATCTTAACTAAAGGAGCCATTTTAGGGTTGGCTAGAGGCTTGGCTCTAGAGGGGCTCCCAGGTGTCCAAGGGGATTTCCCCAACTAGGTCCATGGGCAGCAGGGGAGAGGGTGCCTGAACTGGCCTTCTCCCATAGACACACTGATGAATATCTAGAAATGTTAGATTTTAAGAAAACAATAAAATACAAGTATATAAACACAGTTAATTAAAAAGGAAAAGGAGCCCTGTGCCTATAATAAGCCAACCTACTGCCCTCTTGGGCTTGGAAAGCATCTTGTAGTAAATGCAAACAGGGTTCATTTCTATTTATGGTTAAATTTCTGTTTCTCAAAAATTGGACTGTGCCCACCTGTAAACGTAACTACAAATAGTTCTGCACTGCCTGTTCCAGGAAATGGCAATCATGTCTTTGTTTCATGAGGTTTCTATGACCACCTTGCTGTGCTTGTGTTATGACCACCTTGCTGTGCTTGTATCATGATTCACTGACCGCTACTTATTGGCCTGCCAAATCCCCATTTGGAAACCCGCACTCTTTATCTTCCCCATGTCCAGGGATACTCTTTGAAGCCCACATTAGGGGAAATGACTGCCGGACTAGGTATATTGTGCTGTGCACAATAAAATAATTTGCTCCAATTTAGACATTTGTGTAAAAAGGAACGGTGGGCCTCTTCCCGCCACCCGCCTCCTGGCTAGCTTTACCCGAAATAATTACACAGAAATTGTATTCATTTAAACACTGCCTGGCTCATTATTTCTAGAGAGTTATTTACTGGCTAACTCTCACATCTTGATTAACCCATTGTTCTGATCTATGTTAGCCATGAGGCTCAGTACCTTTTTCAGTGGTGCAGCTCACATCATGCTGCTTCAGTGATCTGGACAGGAGTGGGAGGAATCAACTTCCTCCTCCCCAGAATTCTCCTGCTCTCCTTGCATCATTTCCACTTTCTGTCTGTTTTTCCTGCCTATACCTCCTGCCTGGCCCATCAGCATTTATTTAAAACATGATTGACAGAATACAGACAATTTTCCCACACCACATTTGAGTTGGTGATCTTTTACTCCTGTGTGTTGGACTTAACACTCAACTCCTCTTTCTCTGTCAGAGCTTACAGTCCACCCACCAGCGACCATTTTCCTGTACCCTCCTACCACTCTCACAGCTACTGTGTTTGTTTGCAGCTTCCATCTTGCTTCCCCAGTAATCTCCCAACAAATTCTGACACCTAATCTTCTGATACAACCTATAATCAAAGGGGTCCTTTAAAATATAAGTCAGACATGACAATACCCTCTTCCAAGTGTGTGTTAAAAGTCCAAGTCCTTACAATGGCGTCCAAACTCTTCTTTTGCCTTTTTGATCTAATATAGAAAACTCTATAAAATAATTGTATTTAAAATAAGTCTATTAAAGATGGAGTAGAAATGTAACTTTAAGTGTAATTAAAAATATATGGAAAATTTGAAAAGGAAAATTTACCATTTAAATTGAAGCCAAAAATAATAGGAACATAGCAGATACTATTTAAAAGAATTGCATTAATAAGATCTATGAAGTCATTTGTAGCAAGAATTTCATATATTTATACCTAAATAAATATGTATTGGTAAGTGCAAGCATCATAAAATTCTTAGACTAAAACGTGGTTGTAAACATTCATGACCCTGAATTTGGTGATAGAGCCTCATGTGTGACATCAAACTGCAAGAAAAAAAAAATAAACACATACACTCATACACCGATAGAGACACACATATACAACCACATACAACATATTTCATCACAGTTAAAAGTTTTGTGCATCAAAAGACTCAGAATGGGAAAGCTACTTGCAAACCATATACTCAATATTATTCTAGTACTCAGATCTCATAAATTCAAGCAAATGAATTAAAATTTGGCAAAATACTTGACCAGACATTTCTCCATAATACTTATGAGTATACAAAAAGATACTTAATGCAATGAGATTTTAGGCAAATGCAAATCAAAACCAAATTAAGGTGTTAATGCTATACTCACTAAGATGGTTATTGTCAAAATACAAAAATATAGTTGTTGAGAATACATGATGGCAGAGAATTCAGAAGAAAAGAGCAGACTGGAGTTGACACAGGTACATAGACTCACAACACATATCTGAGACTGCAGACATGGGGAATGAGCCAGTCCTGACTCAGGGTACAACATCCAGGTAAATGAACTTACAAACCAGGATGTTGATGACCTGGACCAACACTCCTTGATGCTCATATTGTTGATAGTAGTTGACTCTCAGGGGAAGACTAAGAATACTGCTTGTAGTCCTGAATACCAGTCCCACAGACAAATGACCTTTCAACCCTATTACAGCTTTATCCTATCCTGAACATTATGAACAGCTCTGTGGAATACAGAACAAGGATTTAACAAGAAAACAAAAAACTAAGAAACTCTAACTTTTAAAGTGCAACAAACAGTGCAGAAATGCAAACACCTCAAAAAAATGACGTGTCTCCTCCAAAAATTACCAAATCCATTGCAATTCCCTCCAATAAGAGCCACTTGTAAACGTCCAAAGAATAAAAAAAAAATCACCAAAATGTTCACATAACTCAAAAAGGACATGAATGTACTCCAAAAGAACAAAAACCAAACAGCTGAATGACATAAGGAAGACAACTTAAGAACGAAAATAGAATTCAATAAATAGAATTGCTGGAGAAAACTCAATAAGCCAAATAAAAAGCTTAGCTGAGAACCTCTTCTCCTCTTAGCATCCTATGAAACTTTCTCTAGCATAGACCACACATTAAGACACACAGCAAATATTAACAAACATAGGAAAATAGAAACCATTTCTTATATTCTGTCTGATCACAGTGGAATAAGACTATAAATCAATAGCAAGGTAAGTTACAGAAAATGTATAAACTTATGAAAATTAAGCAGCATACATTGCATGATGAATGGGTCATTTAAAAAATCAAAAATGAAATAAAACTTGTACTAGAATTGAATGAAAATAAAAACACTCATTCCAAAGCCTATGGAATACAATGAATGCAATCCTAAGAAGGTATTTATAGCACTAAGTGTCTATGATAAGAGAAAGAGAGAGAGAGAGAGAGAGAGAGAGAGAGAGAGAGAGAGAGAGATCTAATAACCTAATAATATACCTTAAATCATCTGAAAAGCAAGAATAAACCAAACCCCAAATTAGTATATGGAGAGATGTAACAAAGATTGGGACGGAAATTAATGAAACAGAACCAAACACAACAAACAATAGAAAGAAAAATGCTGCTATGTACATATTGAGCAAGTGTCCTTGTGGTATGGTTGAGCACCCTCTGGTTATATGTGGAAGAGTGGTATCACTGGGTCTTGAGGTAGATTGATTCCCAGTTTTCTGAGAAACTGCCGTACTGATGTCCAACGTGACTGTACAAGTTTGCACTCCTACCAGCAGTGGAAGAGTGTTCCTCTTATTCCATATCCTCTCTAACATGGGCTGTCATCAGTGTTTTTGATCTTGGTCATTCTGACAAGTGTAAGATGGTATCTCAGAGTCAGTTTGATTTGCATTTCCCTGAAAGCTAAGAATGTTGAACACTTCTTGAAGTGTATCTTAGCCATTAATTCTTCTGTTGATAATTCTCTGTTTAAATCTGTACCTTGTTTTTAATGAGATTATTTTTTATTTTGATACCTAGATTCTTGAATTCTTTATATATTTTTGATATCAGTCCTCTGTCAGATGTAGGGTTGGTAAAGATCTTTTCCCATTCTGTAGGCTGCCATTTTGAAATCAGAGAAACAACACCAATAGCCACAAATAATATAAAATATTTTGGGGTAAATCTAACTAACAAGTGAAGGACCTGGATGACAAGAATTTTAAGTCTTTGAAGAAAAAAACTTGGAAATAGGTCAGAAAATGTAAAGATCTCCCATGCTTATGGATCAATAGGATTAACATAGTAAAAATAGCAATCCTACCACACCAGTAGTACAGACACTGAGATCAACAACTAATAAATTTCCTGAAACTGAAAAACTTCTGTAAGGCAAGGGACAGTGTCAATAAGAAAGATTAATCTTAACAGATATATGTGGCAGATGCCTTTTGTAACTTTTGGTCTTTTATTGAAAAAATACTACTTAATAATTGTTCTTTAAATGGATAGATAAATTATTCATTTGTTCAATAATGATTCTATGTCAGGTATTAAGAAAGCAACAGCAAATAAGGTTATCCCACTATAAAATTCAGTCTTTTGAATGAGATGAGCATGTAAACGAATAAATGTCTTACTGTGAAATGACAAATTAACAAAGATACACTAAAGATGGTAGTTAATATGCAAAGGAAGATTAACCAATTCTACCTAAGGTTGGAGGAGTCCTGAAGACCTTCTGTATGGAAATTACAGGTTGCTGCTCTCCCAATAGAAGAAATTTAATTTCAGCCATTGCTTCACATCTTAGAACGTTGGCAGTTATAGTTATCTTTACTGGGATCAGAAAACTGAGCTGTGGTGTTTGCAGTCAGGATCAGCCTCTGTGATTTTAAATCTCTGTGCCTCAAAGGGACTTGCACAGATAAACCTTCACAGAAGACTGTGACTCTTATTCACCGCTGCAGCGAAAGGATTTAATGTGAAACAAGTTACTAGTGGCTGAACGAGGTCAGGAAAAGTCAGATTCAGGTTGATCCTTATGTTTTGTCACTTATCCCAGATGTGCAAAGCAAGGTCAATTGCTCTGACCTTTGAGGATCTCAGCCATGTTGATGACTATGTCAGGAAGCCACTTCCCCAGGCTGTGTGGGCCATTACTTTCTAAAAGTTCAGTCTATATAAAACTCTCAAATGAAGGTTTCTTTCTATCAGAGTCATTTAAAGAATTTTTTCAACTATGAGTTCAATATTTTCTGAACATATTTACATGGATTAGCAGGGCCTATTGGTCGCTCCTGTTGAAGAGTCATACCTCTGCCTACTAACAGATCAATCAATAGTCTATTGTGTAAATTCTCGCCCATGTTTTGGGCTCTTGGGTGAGTATTCCACATAAGTTCTTAAGATCAGTTTTACTAACTGCCATTGTGAAAAATAGTCCATATTCTTGGATTGTCCTTGACATTGCCTCTAAAAGCAAGTGCCACATGTGGGTTATGGTGCCAACTGGTTTATTTTCTAGACCAGTATACTTGCTTGTGTGTATACAGAGGTTTTACATTTATTTACTACCTAGAGGAATAAATAACATATATTTGCAAAATCAATATAAGCTTGGGGACTTGAGAGACAAACAGATTATTTAATGCCTTGACAAGGCAAACGGATCTTTATAATACTGAAATGATCAAAATTTAAAATTCAAGAGCTACACACCAACATGAATTCTACATGGTCTACTCCAGGATCAAGTTAAAACATTTGAGGTTCTTTCAAAGACTTCTCACTACCTTTGTTGCTTCTGAAAAAATAAGCATGAGACACAGACTTAAAAATCACAATTTCATTGTTTATTTTAAAAAAAATACTTCATGTTAACATTTTTGCTAAATTTCTGAAATTACAAATATTGCCAGATGTCATTAGAAGTCCACACTCTAACAACAACAGTGGTAATAAGAACCCTAGGAAAACAGATCCACTGTGAATTCATACTTGACTATATAGAGTTAAAATGATGCCAGCAGCAGTGGGGCTTCGTTTGATCCGGGAGCACCCATAGGAAATTACTGTGCCCAAATTTCAGACATTCCACATATTCCTTCCTTAGATTTATTTTTATGGCTCTGGTGGGCATTTATTCCCACCCACATTGAAACTACTCCAAAACTAAAATTCTTCTGGCCGTGCCTGGGGGGGCTCCATCACCCATCTGTTCAAGTGTTGGAATAAACTGAAATTTATTTTCAGGGAAAATTTTGGCTTACTTCTCAGAACTTGCTCAGCTCAGCCCTCTGTAGAGTTGAAAGGGCCTCCTACTCAAACATATGCATATTCCCAATTCTAATGGGAAAACATTCTATCTGAAAGACAAAGTACAAATATCAAACTGGGGGGAATGTGTGCAAAGACCACAGACCCGTACATACATGAATATGTACACACACGCACAGCACACAAAGACCATGAGATATTCACATGTCTGGGCTATGTATTTGGCTCTTCTACTAAACAATGCAAACGTGTCCTACTAACAACCTGCATAGAGTAAGGGTAAAGGAATACCCTTGTGGAGCATGCAGTATATTTATTTGTTGGGAGTATTGTTCATTTTATTAACCAGTCCTTTCTCAGGCCCCACTTGAAAGTGTCTTAGAATAAATTTTCTCAGAACTCAGACCTAGGATTTCTGTATATTCTAAATTTAAAAAGAATTGGTTATTATGTCTTACGTATATTGTATTGTGGACTTTTTTTGGTGTTGGCTGCCAGAAAAAGAGGTGTTGGAAAGTATTATTTTAGGTGTGTGACTTTTGTTTGTGCTGCTTTAACTCTGTGAAGCTGTGGTTCTTTGCCTGTCTAAAATACCTGATAGTCTAATAAAGAGCTGAATGACCAATAGCAAGGGCAGGCCGGGCTGGCAGGCAGAGAGAATAAACAGAAGGAGAAACGAAGAAGAGGAGGAGCAACCAGAGAACAAGGAGAGGGGGACACTAGGGATTGGCCACCCAGCTACACAACACGCCACAGAGAAAGAAGAAAAGTATACAAAAATAGAGAAAGATAAAAGCCCGGAAGCAAAAGGTGTCAGGATAATTTAAGAAAATCTGGCAAGAAAGAAGCCAAGCTAAGGATGGTCATTCCTAACTAAGAATAAGCCTCTGTGAGTGATTTGTTTGGGCATTGGGTAGTGAGCCCCTCAAAACGATAAGAGTAAGGAGTAAAATTGCACAATAGAGAGAACCTGTATTATGGTCTCCATACAACATTTGAGAAACATTAATGAACATTTATTTTCAGATTTCACCCCTAATTGATTTATTATTCTGATCTTTACTGTC
The DNA here is from genome assembly GCF_982192425.1 of Myodes glareolus. Taxonomy (NCBI): domain Eukaryota; kingdom Metazoa; phylum Chordata; class Mammalia; order Rodentia; family Cricetidae; genus Myodes; species Myodes glareolus. The sequence continues at coordinate 17,414,325 of NC_142052.1, forward strand.
ACTTTCATGATAATTCCCTGACTCATAAGAGCCTTACTGGACTGTGATCACTTCTAAGGAGGGTTCTGTGGAAAAACATAAGGTCCAACATTTTAAAAAATAATTATAGTGCTCGCTTCGGCAGCACATATACTAAAATTGGAACGATACAGAGAAGATTAGCATGGCCCCTGCGCAAGGATGACACGCAAATTCCTGAAGCGTTCCATATTTTTATACTGATGAATATTTTGCTTATCACCATAGATCCTTCATCTAACAATAGATGGAGATAGAGATGGGGTCCCACGTTGGAACACTGGACTTAACTCCCTAGGTCCAACCGAGAAGCAGCAGGAAGAAGAACGTGAGCAGGGAGGGCAAGATCAGAGGGAACCTTCATCCGGCGTTGGATGGCGATGCAGACGGAGACCCACATTGGAGCACCGGACTGAGCCCCCCAAGGCCCAAAGGAGGAGCAGAAGGAGGAAGAACATGAAAAAGCAAATCAGAACGGCAAGGGGAGCGATCACCCACTGATACAAGGCGACTGATCTAATGAGAGTTCACCAAGGCCAGTTGACGGGGACTGAAGGAGCGCTTGATCCAACCAGATTCTCTGGTGGAGGCTGGATTCTCTGAATGTGGCTGGCCCGAAGTCTTTCTAAAAAGCCATTGATAATGACTCTGGGACTTGTTTCCTCTGCATATTCTGGATTTTTGGGGATCCAGTCTGATTAGATACTCACCTTCCTGGTCCTGGAGGGAGCGGGGAGGAACTTGAACTACCCACAGGGCAGGAAACCCGGACTGCTCTTAGGGATGGAGAGGGAAGAGGAGAGGGAGTGGGGGTAGTGGGAGGGTGTTGGGAGGAGGGGCGAAAATGGAAACTTTTATATTTTAATAAACTTTGGAAAAAAATAATTATATTTGAATTGTGTGTGTGTAAACATATGTGCATGTGTGCACAAGTGGAAGGCAGAGAAAAACTTGGAGTCAATTCTCTCCTACCAAATGGGTTCTAAGGATTGAACTTGGACCATCATTGAAGTTGGTGGAAAGCACCTTTACCTACTGAGCCATCTCACAATTTTTTAAACTGAGGTTTGTTGTAGGAAGCTAAGTCCTATCAGGCCAAGAGGTACCAACTTAGTGTCTGCCTAGCGCTGGCTGAGGTCCTAATCGTCCCTACTCAGTGAGGGAGGGGCAGCCATGCAATGTCAACAGATTGGACCACATACATACTGGAAGGCTATGTAAGGTTTGCCCCTGCTAAATAAACGAATCTGCTGTATTCCTTTCACCTGACTCCTGGCATCCATGTCGTTGATGTTGTGCCTTCTCATCCTCTCCCCCAGGGAAGACGTTCGAGCTGAATGTTGTAAATGGGAAATATTTGTCAACTGTAAAATATTTATAAAACATCAATGCCAAAAAAATATTTAGAGGGGACTGGGGAGTTGGCTCAGAGATTAAGAGCGCTGGCTGTACTTCCAAATGTCCCGAGTTCATTTCCCAGCAACTACATGGTGGCTCACAACCATCTGTAATGAGATCTAGTGCCCTCCTCCGGCCTGCAGACATACATGCAGGCAGAACACTGTATAAATAAATAAATAAATAAATAAATAAATAAATAAATAAATAAATCTTTTAAAAAATATTTAGAATCAGACCTTAATAAATGCCCAAATGATCCTAAGTTGTATTGCACACACAACTTCACTACAGTCCTGGCACTTAGCACGTATGAGAGCACTTTGCCTCATATTGCCATTATGTAATGCTAGCAGACACTGAGCTCAGATTGAGACCATAGTTTGTTATGAACTGCAGCTGTTCTACTATACACAGACATTTTTTCTTGTTTAAATATTTATGTTTATTAGTTTTAATTATGTGTATGTGTGTAAGTAGGCGGGTATGTGTACATGAGTGCAGGTACCTGCAGAGGCTAGAGGTGTCATATTCCTAGAACTGGAGCTACAGGTGGTTGACACAATGCTGACAACCAAACTCAGGTCCTCTAGGATTTCAGTATACACTCCTAATCTCTGAGTCATCTCTCCAGACCAATACAATGTGCTTTACTCTTATGGAAATATAATTATTTTAATGTAAAAAATAAAGATGTACTTTCTTGCCATTACTGTTCATCAGGAAAATATCAAATTAGTGTACTTTTGAAATGAATTGTGATAGGATATTTGATTTTCTTTTAATTGCTGCTTTAGGATCAGCAGGGTGGCTCAGGGGTAGGATTACTTGCTGCCAAACCTAATGATCTAGATTTGCTATGTGGAATCAATAGGGTAGAAATGGACGATGACTCCAGCAAGCTGTCACACCATAGAAAGAACATGTTCCGGTGCACATATGTACACACATGCATGCACATGCATACACACACACATGAGTAAATAAATATATTTTTTAAATGTTCAAAGGAGGTTTCTATCTGACTTGATGATTTGAGTTTCATAAAAACTCATTAAGTAGATTTGGCTTGGGATTAACACAGAATTTCAGCAACTCCTAAAATAGCCCTAGCCACACCTCTGACATTTTGTATTGCATATTTATGCAGAGCAGTATTCTCGATGTTGAAATGATAAAATATGCATATTAATCAACTTCAGTCTACTCTGAAAAATACTGAAGATGTTCTATGTCGTATGTCAGACACTCTGCCAAGATTTTCTTTATGTAAAAATAATGAAGCACATCCACCTCATCAGAGGCAAGTTCACATTCTTCTCTCCTGAATGGTAAAATCATAAGTGTGTGTGTCTGTGTGTGTGTGTGTGCATATGTAAGTGTGCATGCATTCATGTATGTATGTGTATGCTTATATATACACCAATTTTTAAAATAAATCTTTTTATGATTATTATGAGTAAATGTTTGATTTGTATACCTATTGTATATACTTATCAAACCCAAAATCATGTAAAATGTCTCAATGTAAATGGTTCCTATGTGGAAAAAGTTCAAGCAACCCGAGGCTAGGTTGGCACAAACACACACATCAGACAAAAGAGAGGAAGACAGAAACCTGCAAACTGCTGAGCTACATCCCCTCCTCTGTAAAATGAGATGAGTGGGCACCATAACCTAAACCCCCCACTTTTCTTTTCTGTAGATAGTGTCATACTATATAGTCTAAACTAGCCTTCAGCTAGGGATTCACCTGACTCAGCTTCTCAAGTAGTAGGATTGCCGTTGTCTGCCACCACCTGGATGCCTCTACTTCTAATTTAGACAGTTCTAATGTTTTACTTCTCATGTATATTAGCCTTTGATTTCTCTTAGAGACATACCTTCTTTTTAATTTACATGTTTGTCCCAATTTTTATTTGAACAAAATAATTAAATCTTTGACTTCTTATCCAGTCATCATATTAATATTGTCCTGAAACTGTCCCCATTGTCTTCATGTCGTTATTTAAGACCTACATTCTACGTATAAAATGAAACATGAGATAACTGTCCTGAACTTAGCTTGTGCTCTAGCGCTGTGACATCTAGTTCCTTCCATTTTCCTGAAAATGACATGATTTCAGTCCTTGCGGTTGAGTAAAACTCCATTGTATATGTTACCAAGTCTTTATACACTGATCTGATGGTGGACATCTAAGCTAATTGCACACATTGCCTATGGTAACTAGTGCAGTGATAAGCATGGATATGCAGGTATCTCTATGTATGCTGATCTTCAGGCAAATACCCAGGGGCTAGGTCACATAATAGTCATAGTTTTGTTTTGTTTTGAGACACTTATTTCCAGAATGTCTCCACTAATATATGTTCCCATGAGCAACGTCCCCCACATTCTTACCAGCATTTGTCACTGATGATAGACATTCTGACTGGGATTAAATGGAATCTCAAGTGTATTTTGATTGGCATTTTCTTGATAGTTAAAGATAACAAATATTTTTCCATGTGTTTATTTGAGCTTCATCTTTGAAAACTGCCCAATTTATCAATCATTTATTTGTTAGATTTGTTAGATTGTTTGGACAATATTCTAATACTTTATATATTCTGAGTATTAATCTTCTATCAGTTGTGTGATTGGTCAGCAGTTTTTCACATTCTTTATGTAGACTTTGTCTTCCCTATGGTGAACGTTGTCATGTCACATAGAAGCTTTATAATCTGATGTAATTCTATTTAATTCCAGCACTTTCTTGCTTAGCTATTTCTTAACCCCCTTGAATCCAATTCTATTCCTTTTTTCTTATCATCTGAGAAGTAGCTGTCATTCTATCTATACTCCTTAGAACTTCACTGAACAACCTGCTCTTCAGAACAGGTCTATCTAGTTTTCCTTATAACACTCATTACAAGCAGCAAGAGTTGTTTTTACAAAGCTCTAAAACAGCACTTTGAATCAGTTCCTTTCTGACAAGCTGCTACGGTCAAGCCATCTTCCCTCATGGTCCTTCTTCACTTCACACCTCTGCTTAACTTGATATTCACTTGAAGAAATCCACTTCTGACGAGTAGCCTTCCAAATCAGTCATGAAATGTAAATGTTAGTGTTTACATCACCAGAAAGAAAAAATATCTCTTTACCTCTTATTAAATGAACTGTCAGTATTTCAAAAGTAGCATATCAATTCAGGTGAAAGAACCAAGGACAAAATGAAAAATTCCACACACTATGCAGTATTTGAGATACAAGACAGATGCTTGTTATAAACACAAACTAGAATTCAAACCACCTATGTAAGCACTCCAGCTCTGCCACACACTGGCCTCGGGCACCAGTCAAAATACCTCAAATATCTGTGCCTCTTTTTACTCATCTGATGGGATAACATGACAGAAGGATTAAACGAGTTAGGCCTAGTTAAGTAACCTAGCATCTAGAAGCAGTTAGTCTGTTATTAATGCAATAATAAGCAAAGCCAGAAATTTAATGAATTAAAAATATTCACAATGCATTGATCTATAATAGCTTATATTATGAATACAATTGCAATAAGCTTCTTTATAAGCACTGTTTCTTTTTCTTTTAGACAACAGCAAGTATAGATCTATATAGAATATAAGGTTATGTTGAAGCTACTCCAACTACATTCCAATGTTGCCCAACTAAAAGTAAAAGTACCACAAGCCACCAGTAACTTAGAGTATTCATGGAAATATATGCATAACAGTTATCTTACAATTCCAGCATCTTCATGTAAAATATTTGCATTGCCAGTTAAATTAAATATAAAATAAAGGGATGAGATCATATGAGCTTGCTAAGCTATTTTGATGGTTTGTCTCTGGTATATCTCAGAGTAGGTGTAATTTCCCAGCTTCTACCCCTCTAATGAAGATATTCTGGTGGCAGTATATGGATTAATATGGTTAAAGCAGTCTTTGGGAAAGTTAGTATTCAATTTCTTAACCAAATGGATAAATGACATTTGTTTTGTTTCAAAAACTTGTCAGATCATAATATGAGTGAGACATGTGACGCTTCTACAAGCTGCATGCACTCCATGACCGATGTCATAATAGTAGACAAAAACAATGTAATTAGAAAAGTGCTCACCTGATACATTTAGTAAAAATAACTCCAGCACTTTGGCTATTTCTTCTTCAAATCTGCTCAACTTGCCTTCCCTTAAAAATAACGAAGTAGCTATTTATGTTCAGCAAAAGCGGTTCCTCACTTTATTTTAGACTAAAGCTACAGTGTTGGCTCTGTGTGCCAACTTTTAGAAACAATTCTAAAATTCACATCATGAGATGTGAATTGAGTGCCCACAGAGCATTGCTGAAATCTCCTGAGGGAAGTTAATTCCCACCCACGCCTGATGGAGAATGGATCCCTCCCTCCCTCCCTCCCTCCCCGGTAGCAGGCCTACCAGAATACACTTGTTTCTGGACGAGCTTCAGCCTCCTCAATTGATTTAGAATCTAATTTCTTAGTGACATCACTTTTTCTTCTTGTTTCCGATCATTAAATCACTTCAAGCCATTATGTCATCTACGCTTTTAACTCTTTCTTCTGGAAGCTGGATGGACTAATTGCACATAAAACAAGCAGCAAACCCTTGCCCAGTGGACGCTGTGTTTGGTGATATCCCCCAGCTCCCCAGCATCTTCCTATTGTGCAGCCTATTTCCTCTAAGACACTTTCAAAAACTCTGGGTTTGAGAGTAGAGATATGACGTCATTTTATTTTATGTGATACTTTCAACTTAGTATATATTCTGCCTGTTATATAGATTTATTTCTTTAATATCCCAACAGGATCTAAAACGAGGTCAACCTTTGCTCTAGGGTTCCTAAAACTGGTTACCTTATTTTCCCTTTGTAAATAACAAAACAATTTTTCTTGTTTGCTTGACTTCAAAAATATTTAAAAATTTTAGCAAGTGTAACTCTTGGAAGCCATCTAATCATTGCTGAAATTCTTCCAGTAGGTATCTGGTCACATTGGCGGCACCTCCCGGAGGAACAGGTCTCTCCTGTGGGACCATTTGTTCTGCACATCCTCTGTTGGCTACAGCCAAAAAAAAAAAAAAGTCTTCAATAACATGTAATAAAACTATTTTATCTCTGTTATTCTAGCTTTTCCTAGGCTACATTAAAATCACAGAATTGTCTTATGAGGTTAATATATCATCCAATCTATTTGTGGTACCCTCCTTCCTATGTTCTTTCTTTTTTTCCTCCATAAAGCATCAACCAGCAGAGCTACACAGAATATTCCAAGTGCCTGAAGCAAAAGGTATTTCTCATCTTACTTCAGTTAATATTAAAAAAAATTCTATTTTCTACCCACTCACTTGAAAATCGTTAAGGGTTTATCCTATTCTGAATGGTAATTATGCGGTTGTAACAAGCTCAAGCAAACTTCTGTGTAGAGTCTTACCCAGTGGGATGCTGGGGGACAGTAAATGAGAGGACACAACATGGCAGGTGGAAAGAGAGCCTTCAGCGGAAAGACAAACAAGGCAAGGGAAAGGACAGAGGGTATTTCAGATGTGGGAGTGCAGATGGTCTCAGAACATCAGTCTTTCTACTTGTGGTCCCTCTGCTTGGTCACATTGGTCTTCTTTCCAATAAGACACACTTAGAATCATCAGTCTTTCTACTGGTGGTCCCTCTAGTTGGTCACATTGGTCTTCTTTCCAATATGACACACTTAGAATCATCAGGCTTTTACACAGCACCTCTGGGCTTCAAGTAGGAGTGTGCCAGGAGACAAGAAGTAGAAATTGCCAAACTGGAAAGGTCTGGACACTCAAATTGGCAGTTTCACTTCTATCATATTTTATTAGTACAGAATGCATCAGAGAGCACATCTTTCAACAGAGTATATCAAAGAATGTGTGGATGTCTTTGTACCACAGTATCCTTTGGATAAGTTCTGAGCTATTAGTATGAGCAATAGGACCTAACTTCAATACCTGTAGAAATAAATTAGTAAAAGTCAAGTGTGTGAAGGATGGCAAGTGCTCGGTTTTTATTGTCATTTTTCCCCTGTTTTTCTTTGTGGAACCAGGGATTAATCCTAGAGTCTCATACAGTCTAGACAAGTGTTCTATCTGTGAGCTATAAACCCAGCTCAGTTATTTTATTCTTTTAAAACAATTTCAAAATGCTTTTGAAATATCCTTTCACCAAAAAATCGATGAAAATGATTGTAGGTGAACTGGAGTTTAATAATATGTAGTAACAAAGAATCTAGTTTCTTGTGACCAGTTTTTAAACGAGTATCTGTGTCCCCTGCCTTCCAAGTTCCCGATGCCTAAAACTAATGTGTCAAACCCCAAATGCTGGTATTCTGTATCTATGGAATACATTGAGGGTCAGTTAGGAATGGAAGTGATGGTACTGGTTACTCAAGATGGTTTTCATATTTTGGTTTAAGAATGAAGTCTACAAAAGCAAACTGTCATAGGGAATTTAACTTTGCATGGAGCTAAATGACTCTGTAAGGACATCCAAACAGACAAACAAACTGCAAAATAGAGCATCAGCCCCAGGGAGTGTAGCTGGTGGCCCTTAGAGCCATCCATCGGAGGAAGCCTTGACCTAAACCAGGGTTACTCTTCTTCACACTTGATTCAGAGTTGGAACAGGCCAGAATGTATTTGAGGTACCAACTCCAATTAGACAAGCCATTCCTGACTGCCACAGACCCCTTAGAGTCTTTTGATATCAGTCTTGGCTGCAAGGGGAGAATGAACTCACTCTCCTTGACTGCCATGTGAGGAAGGAAGAGTTTCTCCTGGTTGTTTTAATGATATTGCCCTCCCCTCGCATTTCCTCCATTAAAGGCTATAATGTACTACTTTAATTCCTCTCATATTTCAAATTCCTGCGAATTTGAAATGGGGCCTCCAATTTGAGTTACTCTTATGGAAAGCGTGATCACTGCAATGTAAAATTGCCTTAGCCTTCTTGTTTGATTTATTATGCAGGGACAGTTGTTGCACCTCTGAGGAGATAATAAGGGATATGGGTGCAACTGAGTCAGGAAACAGCAGACCCTTCTCGTTCATGGGACTGACCTTAGCATTGTGATCATATGCAGTAAGTTAACTGAAACACTACTGATATCAATATTTCTATTGCCAGTTTATAGCAGAATTTTTATGGAACCTTGAAAAACAGAATAATTGAAATAAGCACAATATTAATTACTATACCTTAAGCAAAAGTAACAGCAAAATAAGTATAGTTCCCACTATGGCCCGAAAAGAAAACAAATAAATAAATCTACATCCTATAGGGAAATGATTGAATGTTAGTCTTGCCTTTAGCATGGTTTTGTATACCAGATTATTTAAAATGTAACTCCCAAGGACTAAATCAAAACCAAGCTGCAATATGTAAAATAAAGATAAACACAAAGGAAAATTCATAGTTTTCTCTGAATACTGCTGATTTGAAACTACAAGCAAAATACAAAACAATAAATTGACTGTTAAGAATTTCTTAAAAAAGGACAGACAGTTTTTGGGTGCTTTCACATATAAGACAAATATGATATCTGATCAATTTCACTTATAAATTAATTCATTGACTTATATTTTTTTGATTTTTCCTTTCCTGCTACATAATGTCTACAGGGATCTAATGTATTAGAGAAAAAAAGCAATGATGGGAATAAATCAGTACTGACTAAATTATATTTAACATCTACTGAATGATCAAAACTAAAAGTTTTGGAGGGGGATTTTTAAGCTTCTCACCTCTGATTGAGGCCAGCATATATCCACACTACTTGCCAACCAGGGTTAGTCATCAAGGAGGAAGGGCGAGATGTTCCTTTCCTGGGAGATATTTATGTAGTTGCTACACCGTCACTAAGCAGAACTAATTTAAACATGTATTCTGAAGTGGAAGAGAAAACCACAGAATCTCCAAATCATTGGCCTTTTCATCTATTCAAGCTCTTTCTCCCACCATTTGCTACTAGTTTGATATCAAAATATTCTTAAGAATCCTAAAGATGATGTAATTTGCTATTTTTATAGTATGTTCTTGCCCTTAAGAAGCTATGCCAGGGAGTTGGCAGAAAGCTGGCCAAGCCTGTATGAGGCTTCTGGTTCAGCACACAGGAAAGTATATAAGCTGGGTATGGTGGTATATACTTACATGCCCAACACTTGGTGGGTAGATGCAGGAGGATCATAAGTTCAGCATCATCCTCAACTATATGGTGAATTCAAAGAAGGGATGGAAGTTCAAAAGTTAATAATTTACGATGATGTGTTAATATTTTCAATGATTCTAAATTCAACTGGAAATTTCCCACTGTCTCTGATGTGGCTGAAGTAATTGACATGCGTTTAGCCAACTGAATATTTTCACATTAATGTTCATGGGTGAGATTGATCTGCAATTCTCTCTTTTAGTAATGTCTATATGTGGTTTGAGTATCAGGGTAATTATAGCCTCATAAAAAGAGTTTGGCAATGTTCCTTCTGTTTCTATTGTGTGGAATAATTTGATGAGTATTTGTTCTTCTTTGAAAATCTTGTAGAATTCTGAGCTGAAACCATCTGGTCCTGGGTTTCTTTTGGTTGGGAGACTTTTGATGACTGTTTCTATTTCATTAGCAGTTATAGGTCAGTTTAATTTGCTTATCTGGTCTTGATTTAATTTTGGTAAGTGATATCTATCCAAAAAGTTGTCCATTTCCTCTAAGTTTTTCAATTTTGTGGAGTACAGGTTTTTGAAATATGACCTGATGATTCTCTGGTTATCTACTGTGTCTGTTGTTATGTCCCCCTTTTCATTTCTGATTTTGTTAATTTGGATATTCTCTCTCTGCCTTTTCGTTAGTTTGGATAAAGGTTTGTCTATTTTGTTGATTTACTCAAAGAACCAACTCTTGTCTCATTGATTCTTTGTATTGTCTTCTTTGTTTCTATTCTGTTGATTTCAGCTTTCAATTTGATTATTTCCTGCTGTCTAATTCTCTTAAGTGAGTTTGCTTCTTTTTGCTCTAAAGTTTTCAAATATTTTGTTAATTTACTAGTATAAGATTTTTCCATCTTCTTTTTGTAAACATTTAGTGCTATGAACTTTCCTCTTAATACTGCTTTCATTCTGTCTCAAAGATTTGAGATAATAGGAGATAGTTCAAGTTCTCAGTTCCTATCTGTTTTTATGCCAATACCAGGCTGTTTTCAGTACTGTTGCTCTATAGTAGAGTTTGAAATCAGGGATTGTGATGCCTCCAGAAGTTCTTTTATTGTACAAGATTGTTTTGGCTATCCTGAGTTTTTTGTTTTTATATATGTAGTTGAGTATTATTCTTTCGAGGTCTGTGAACAATTTCACTGGAATTTTGATGGCTATTGCATTGAATCTGTAGATTGCTTTTGATAAGATTGCCATTTTTATTATGTTAATTCTACCTATCCAAGAGCATAGGAGATCTTTCCACTTTCTGGTGGAAATTCAATTTCTTTCTTCAGAGATTTAAAGTTCTTGTCATACAAATCTTCTACTTGTTTTGTTAGAGTTACTTCAAGATATTTTATGCTATTTGTGGCTATTGTGAAGGGTGAAATATTAAATAAAATACTGGCAAATTGAATCCAAAAACACATCAGAAACATCATCCACCATGATCAAGTCAGCTTCATCCCAGAGATGCAGGGATGGTTCAACATACAAAACTCTGTCAATGTAATTTACCATATGAACAAACTGGGAAAAAACACATAATCATATCATTAGATGCTGAAAAAGCTTTCAACAAAATACAACATCTGTTCATGATAAAGGTGATAGAGAGAGCAGAGATACAAGGAATATACCTAAGCATAATAAAGGCAATATACAGCAAGCCAACAGCCAATACTAAACTAAATGTAGAGAAACTTACAGCAATCTCGCTGAAACCAGGAACAAGAGACAAGGTTGTCCACTTATCCATATCTATTCAATATAGATCTTGAGATCCTAGCTAAAGCAATAAGACAACAAAAGGAGATTGAGGGGATACAAAACAGAAAAGAAGTCAAACTCTCACTATTTGCCAATGATATGATAGTTTACATAAGTGGCCCAAGAATTCTATCAAGGAACTACTGCAACTCATAAACAGTTTCAGTAATGTAGCAGGATACAAGATTAACAAACAAACAAACAAAAATCAGTAGCCCTATTGTACAGAGATGATAAAAGGGCTGGGGAAGAAATCAGAGAAACATCAACAAATGTCAGCCAATCTGAGGTCCTTAGCCTTAGAAATCCCTCATCCCCCACCTTTATTACTATAAAAACCGAACTCTGAGCTTGGGGCTCTCTGTTTATTCCAATATGTTAGACATGTGGAGAAACCAAGTTTTCAAACTTTCATAAAATAAAGACTTTTTGCATTTATATACAGAATTCTGTCTCCTTGTTGGTTTTGTGGGGTCTTTTTGGATCTGGGTATAACAAACAGAACATCCGACTCAACAAAAACAAGACCAGTTATCAACTCCTGGAGATACCTTAATCATGCAAGCTCCAAATGCCTAGATAACAGCACAAAATCATAAGCATCAACAGCCAAGGCAATATCCCTCCACCAGAATGCAGTAGTCCTACTATAGTAGATCCTCAGAAATGGAATATAATTGAAGCACAAGACAGGGACTTCAAAATAGAAATTATGAATGCATTCAAGTACCTTAAAGAAAATGTGAAGTCTATGAAAACACAAACAGTGGAATGAAATAATGAACACAGTTCAAGACATTAAAGAAGAAACAGAATAACTAAAGTGTAAAGGAAAAAAGAAAGGAATACCACCCGTGGTGCTAGAATATAGGTCCTTAGGGACAAACAAGTCAGGCCCCAGCTAGGGGAGAGGAAGAGATAAGGGGGCCTGTTGTCCTGTGACAGGATGTGAGTCAGGGTAATTACAGCCAGCCATCGGCCATCGGGTCTCCAACTAGGAAAGCAGGAAAAACAGAAAGCCCCTGGACAACCCCCTCCTTGGTATTTAGGTGAAAGGTCAAGAATTTGCCACTCAGCGCGCATTCTTAGCCTTATTTGAATTGACCAATGGAATGAATCCCCGTAATCACGCTTTTTGCTTCTGTACCCGCGCTTTTGCTCTCCTATAAGAACCCCTCACTCCAACCTGGGGGCGCGCAAGTCTTCCCAGAGACCTTGTCGCCCCAGGTACCTGTGTATTCGAATAAACCTCTTGCTGTTTGCATCCGTAAGTGTGGTTTCGTCTGATTCGTGGGTCCGGGGGCCTCTCTCAAAAGGAAGACATCCCTCGGGGGTCTTTCAAAAGAAAACTCAAACTGAGATTTAAAAAAAAAACTGAAGTGAAAAAATGTAAGAAGTCAAATAAAACCTCAGAGGTAAACTTTACTAAAAGAACAAAAACAGAAACAAGGAAGACAGAAACTGTGGCATTGAAAGCAAGGTTAGAAGAAATGGATACCTCAAAAAAATGTTAAATTTTTAAAAAATCCAGACACAAAACATTCAAGAAATCTTGGCTACTAGGCAAAGATCAAGCACCCTTTAGCTCCTCCAAGAAGACAGAAGACCTTCCATCTCCAGCCTTGCCTTTGGGTTTAGTAAACCCACCCACACAGAAAAAAGTGGCCTTATACCTCTTCAGCTTCCTGGATGCTTCTTCACCCAGAGAAACCGATCTTCTCATCCTGTTAAGACAGGTAGACTACATCTTCCTACCACAGAAAAAATCTTAGGACCTCTTGTGCTCAGTAGCTAATGGCAAGCACTGCTTATAAGACTGGTGTTCTCCAAGGACTAAGAAGAGGATTTGGGATTGCCTACATAGTTAAATATCCATCTCATTTTTGCTCATTTATCCCTCCCAGATCTGTCTAATGGCAATTGACAACTTAAGGTACTGTTAACTTATTACTTCATCCATTACATTTAATAAAATTCCCTGTTAAAATACAGACAGGTGTGCCTAATAGGTTTCAGGTATATCTTAAAGAATCCAGGGTTCCCAACTCCTTTAATTTGCTTAACCTAAAGCAATAGCCTTTTGCTATAAAATCTGCTCCAGTTCTCTTATAGGTTCCAGGAAAAGTTCTTCCTGGGCCAAGACCAACTCACAAAGTGCTCTCCAGACAACGCCAACACCTGCACCAGCTCCTGGGACTTCACCTGGTGTCAACTCTTCTGGATCAAGGACACCTGCCAATTAAAATCTGGTTTTATCTGCTATTGTGTCCCATCCCATAGCTAGCCCCAAATCTGTCGGTCGGATGGTTTCAACACAGAATTCATCTAAACCTTCAAAGAACAACAAATGTCAATGCTCCTTAAACTATTCTATAAAATAGAAACTAAAGGAACATTACCCGATTCTTTTAAAGAGGCTACAATTACCCACAATATGTCATGGGTAACACTACGCAGTTGTGTGGTCTGTGAAATGAAGACTCAGAGACACTTTGAGAATTAAGCCTTTGTAGCCACAGTGGGCTCCTCCTCTGTGGACTGAAACTCATTCCTATGTTTACACTTTACTAGTAGAATTTCTTATCTCAAAACAGCCTGAATGAAGCTTCCAAAATACAATGCCAAGTGCAAATACCTGATTCATGAAGTACTACTCTTTTTCAGGTTTCCTGGGGCCAAGTTTTGCATAGGCTTTATATCCATGGGAAACTCTAAGAGGAGATTCACACTGGGCAATAAAAGGTATCTGTAACACAAAAGTTGAATTAAGGCTGGGTGCTGACTCCCAAACTAAGCCAGGTAAGTACATGGCTAGCAGGGGAAGCCTGCTAACACCAGGTTGGCAGAAAGTTCAACCACATTAATACTTAAACCACACAAAAACAATCAAGAAGGAAAATTACAGATTAACTTTGTAGGGCCCGGGTCTCCCCTTACTCCCAGAGGTGTGTCTCCGAGGACAGTTTGGTCTGCCAGCTAAAGCTTTTTGCTAGTCCCTGTGTTCACTCTGTTAGCCTGGTGATTTAGCTGTAGGGCACAGTCTATTTTGGTATGGTAATTTTTTACCTGTCTGGGAGAATTACACAGCGCCAAGGTCTCTCTTGTCATTGTCACTGCTCTCCACCCCCTGCCAGGGAAGGAATTTTTTATGGCGCCAGGTCCTGTACGGCGCTAGTTTTTCCTCTGGTTGGGAGGGAGTTTTCTTACTGGGGCCAAGGTATATTAGCCTTACATTTAGCTAAATAAAGTGGCATTTGGTGATCTCTTGTCAAATGACCCAGGTCTCTTGTGTTGTGTCTTTTGTTCAATCTCCAGGCCTTTACCCAAACACGCATAAGGCAGGGAGGCGCACGATTCGTGCCAAGAAGGGTACCACAGAACCGGGTGTTACAATTGGAGGCACCGCTGGGATCTGAAGCAGCTACACTCGGACACTCCTCTGCAGGACCATCTGCGAGTCTTGGGAAATAAGGTTCCCTGAGAGGTCGTCCCCGGGAGGCTGGCCAGCCGGTAAGTGAAGGGTGTATTGGATTATGGGTACAAGTAATTCTGTTCCAGTGTTAAGGGGCCGGATACAGGCCAACTGATAGTGCTTTTAGAAAAGCAAAAGGTAAGTAAATAAATAAGTAAAAGGTAGGCACTGGTATTAAAGTATAGACAGCACAAGAGTTTCTTAAGACAGTTTTCTTTTGTGTAAGGTAGTTAATTGCCTAATTTTTTTGAGAGAGTTTAGTCCCTGGCTTCTACACGCAGGGAGCTTTTATATTACTGAAGGGAGCAGGCTAGCGCCCGGCGGGAGTCTGTTTCCAAGGCGGCAAGGCCCGGGACAGCTGGCGGCGAGCAGTGGCCAGCAGCTCGTGGGAGCGCTCCTCCCGGGCCTCAGGTTGCCCTCCCCAGAGGTGCTGGGCTTCCCTGCTGCTCTTCGAGCTGTTGGTGGCCCTGCCGCCACCAAGTTGCGCGGAGGCAGAGCCACGGGTGCGTTCAAGATTAGGCCTCACCCGTAATCCACTGCCATGACCGAGGAAGGCATTGCTTGCTAAATGGGTAGGAAAGGTGAAGGAAAAATGACTTTTGGCCCAAGAATCACTAAGTTACCACTGAGATTGAGTAGCCACGTGCTCACAGTAGCCAGCTAATCTAATTCACCTTCAGGTAAAAGACAAGCAGGAGCAAGAGTAAGCATAGAGAACAAATTTAACCTCACATAGTCTATAGAACAGAGGAGAGGATTCACAAATTCTCCTAATTTTATGATTTACAAGTTAAAATAAAAGGATAGTTAAAGATCTGCCCGCCTGAGCTCGGGAGGAAGTCAAAGTGAGCGTGTATCCTATCCCCTGCCATGCAGCGCAGCTTCAACTGAAGGAAAAAAGACAGGTTTAAATTAAGGTAGCCTCTGAGATAAGCAGGTTAAAAATTCTTTTCCAATTCACAATTTTGTTTCTTTGTCAAAAGTCTACGGTTTGTAGGCAGGTGAATTTGTATCCAAGGTGGATTGATTTCAGTACTGTAGCTCTGTAGTGAAGTTTAAAGTCAGAGATTGTAATGGATTCAAAAGTTCCTTAATTGTACAGGATTTTAAGATTGTTTAGGCTATCCCGAGTTTTGTCTTTTCTCATAAGGTTGAGGATTGTTTTTTTAAAAATCTAAAAATTTCGTTATGAGTTTAATGGGCGTTTACATTAAATTTGTAGATTGCTTTCAGTAATATTGTCAATTTTGCTATATTGGTGCTGTCTTTACAAGAGAATAGGAGATCTTTCCATTGACTGATGCCTTAAATTTCTTAAAAGGTTTTAAGTTCTTGTTATGCAGGTTTTTCAATTTGTGTAATTAGAGTTACTCAAAGATACGTTATGGTTCTTGTGGCTATCTCATTTATCAGGTGTGCAGAAGAGATACATTTGGGTTGTTTTCAGATTCTGTGTATGATAAAGTAATTCTGCTATAAACACGGTTGTCCTTATGGTATGGTTGAGCATCTTTTGTATATAGGCCCAAAAGAGGTATAGCTGAGTTTTGAGGTAGTTTGTTACCTAATTTTCTAAAAATTTGCCGTACTATGATCCAAAGAGGCTGTGCCAGTTTGCATTTTCAGAAGCAATGGAGGAGTTTCTCTTAAGTTGTGAGCAGTATTTTTGATCTTGGTCATGTTGCAGGGAAAAGATGGAGTCTCAAGAGTTATTTTGATTTACATTTCTCCAATGGTTGAGGATATTATATTTGAGCATTTTTTTGTATGTCTTTCAGTCATTTTAAGTTCATCTATTGAGAGTTTTCAGTTTAGGTCTGTTACATATATTTTTATTTGATTAATTGTTCTTTTGATGACTAATTTCTGGAGTCCTTATGTTTTTAAAATGGATTAGTGACTAGTAAAGATTTTCCAATTCTATAACCTGATATGTCTTGTTGACTGTGTCCTTTGCTATACAAAAGCTTCTCAGTTCAAGAGATCTTATTAATTATTCCTCTCAATGTGTATAGCACTGAGGCTGTGTTAGAGTTGTATCAGTACATTCAAGTGCTAGTTCTAAATTTTTATTCTATAAGGTTAAATGTTGTTGGTTTTATGTTAAAGTCTTAAAAAAGAGAGAGAGAGAGAAACAGCTTTCTAAGACCCTTCAAAAATCTTCAAAACCTTGTTCTGAGTTTGTTGACCACCTACTACAGGTGGGAGGTCATGTTTTTGGGGATGTGAGCTCAGCTATGCCAGCCATAAAGAAATTGGCCTATGAGGACGCTGGCAGATTTTGTCGGAAGGCTATATGCCCCCATAGGAATGACAATTTGGATGATTTTAGCTGGTTATGATGGACTACAAAGTGAGTTCCTGAAACAGTTAGAGGCAGGATGCATAATGACACCTGACATGGTCCAGATCATGTACAAATCTGGGGCAGGAGAGTTGTCTGAGTCTTTCCGCAGAAAGCTGCCAATCCAATTTGGGTACCTGAGAGCCTGGTGCATGCTGTGGATTTTCCTGTCCAGAAGTCTAAAGACAGGACAAAACTGAGAGTTCCAACAGACACTGACCTGCCTAAACCAACTAAAGTGCTGCTAGGTTCCTGAGAAGCTGGCGGTGGTGGTCCGAGTGCCACGGACCCCTCCTTTACCCATCTACCCCTCCCATGTTATTGACAGCCATTTCTGTGGCTGCCAGAGCAGCTAATGCTGCTGGATTTTCCCTTAATCAGTTAGCTGCTTCTACTAGTGCTGTGGATACCCTCTCAAGACAGGTTTCAAATGTCATGGCTGTTCAAATTGAGCTAAATTTACAATTAAATACTGCAGTTAATTTTGCTGTTGGTTGTGATTTTTGACCTCTACTAGGTCGCAGAAAAGGCTTTTGCTGTTTTCCATGGACCCTGGAGTACAAGATTTACTGATTAGCTATTATTTATTATTCTAGGTAGTTATACCAGGGTTCCTTTCCACCAGTGCTGAGACCTTACTTAAAGGGCTCCATTTTGGGCAGATTTTTTAAGGATTAAGCAGGCACAGTCTCCTTTTGGAGTGTTGATATGTGCTGGAGCATCATCTTCATGGTTTCATGGTGCCAGAGCCATAGGCAAGCTCAGGTCAATGTTGCCACATGGCAGGTCCTCTTAGCTATTGCCCCGGAGTATTTTTCAGCATAAATCTGGCTAAACTTGGTGTTGGGTGACTAGTGAGCGAATAATGGGTAAGGTTTTTGGGGGGCTGCCACAACCTAAGACAGGAAATGTGTTTTGACCTAGATGCTTTCCCATGACAAGTAAGAGGTTTTGCCTGACATCCATTGCCACCCAAGACAGACCTAGTCATATAATTTATATAAAAGGGAGACCTGTAGGGCCCAGGTCTCCCCTTACTCCCTGGAGTGCATCTCCGAGGACAGTTTGGTCTGCCAGCTAAAACTTCCTGCTAGTTCCTGTGCTCACTCTGCTAGCCTGGTGATTTAGCCGTAGGGCACAATCTATCTTTGGTATGGTAATTTCCCACCTGCCCAGGAGAATTACATGGCACCAAGGTCTCTCTCGCTGCTGTCGCTGCTCTCTACCCCCTGCCTGGGAAAGAATTCCCTATGGCGCCAGGTCCCATACGGTGCCAGTTTCCCCTCTGGTTGAGAGGGAGTTCCCTTACTGGGACCAAGGTATATTAGCCTTACATTCAACTAAATAAAGTGGCATTCAGTGATATCTTGTCAAATGACTTAGGTCTCTTGTGTGTGTTGTGTCTTTGTTCAATCTCCAGATCTTTGCCCAAACACGCATAAGGCACAGAGGCGCATGACCCGTGCCAAGAAGTGTACCACAGAACCGGGTGTTACAAGTTTCCATTATGAACGGTGATGCAAAAATTCTCAATATAAATATTCCCAGACTGAATCCAAGAACAATAGAGAAGATTAACCACCATTATCAAGTAGGCTTCATGAAATTATCTGGCGCGAGTAAGAAGGAAACACAAGACACAAACAAACTCATTTATGAGTTTATTAGAGGGGTGGGTATAGGACTGGGGAACAGTGTGCAGAGAGGGGGAGCAAATGTCGCATCCAGCTTTTAAAAGCTGCCTAGCACATATGCACAGGGGGTTGGCATGACTACATCACATGCTGAAAATGCAGATGATGGGTGACCCACACATGTACGCAAGAGTTTTAGTTGAGTCACACTTGGAGGTAACCATACATGCATGCTTGTGGGGCACGCAGGGACCTTTGTTCCCAAGGGTCCACCCACATGTGCCTGCCTTTAAAACCCATAAGTGCAGCCTCATCTGTGCCTGAATAAATACATTCCACCCTTTAGTTTATTATAAAAATTTGGGGGGTTAGGGATCTTAATGGGTGAGAATGGAGCATCATAAAGTCTCTCATGACTGTTTCACACTGACTTTGTAGGCATTGAGGAGTTGGGATGTTTGATCATGTTTTGGGGAGGCTGATTACTGCTGTGTTTTTTGGGCTCTGAGGAATGGGTCGGCTGACAGCTTGGACCTCACAAGATGCTGGAAAGGCAAAAATTATGTCTGGAAAAAAATTTAGATCCTAGTGATTAACAGAGGAGAGTCCTAAGATGGAAGATAGAGGGGATTTTTTGTGGGGGGGGTGTGGAAGGGAAATTTTTCAGGGGTTCCTGAGACCAGGAATGACAAGGAAAGAATTAAATGATACATATTTTAAGTGAGTCTGGTCCATTAGGTAGGTCTAATTGGCTCTTTGGAGCTTATAAAAAAAATGTTTGAGAAAAAATAAACTTTAGACATATTAAAAGTTTATGATTACAATGATAGACTGGAAGATGGTAGGGGCAAGAAAGAGGAAATTATTGAAAAAAGATAATTATTAGATTCTTTACTGTTTTACCTGAAGTAAATTCCTTTTTTTAAATATTTATTTATTTATTATGTATACAATATTCTATCTGTGTGTATGCCTGAAGGCCAGAAGAGGGCACCAGACCTCATTTCAGATGGTTGTGAGCCACCATGTGGTTGCTGGGAATTGAACTCAGGACCTTTGGAAGAGCATCTTTCCAGCTCCTGAAGTAAATTCTTTTGTATCATGGTATTACCTTAACATCCAGGAAACACTGTTGCAGTCAGTGATAATCCTCTTATGTTAAAGTTTGTTTTGCAAGTTTTTGGAGTTTGGGGCTATAAACTCATTATTGTTTCTTACCGCCTGGGCTTTTGACAGCTTGTACTTCTATGTTTAGTGATGGTTCCTGTAATAGCAGCTGAGTGGTTAACTGGAAATTTAAGCATGACATTAGAGGTATATGGAGAAGTTGGTAAAGCATATAGGAGAAAGAGGAAAACTGAGAGTATAAGGAGTTTTTGGCACAAGAAAGTTGAGTAAGGATGAGACTTTTATTTTTTTGGAACTGGAGAAAGAGTGGCTGATCTTGGTGTCCTCTGGAACTTAAGGGAATAGGGCCCTGTTTGAGTTACTGTATATGAGGGGGTATCTTGAGCTGGAAGAGTAAAAGGTTTAAGATGCAACAGGTGAATCCAATGAGGAAGTCCCTCGAGCTTGACAGCTGTGGGAGCTACAAGAATTACTTTAAAGGGGCCCTGCCATTTAGGCGGAAGGGGTGAGGGGCGTTGGTCTGGGGGAGAGAATATCCTGATCCCCTATTTTAACCAGTGGTGGGCATGAATTAACACATGGATGAAGTAATGAGTGGTCAATGAAATCTCATAATAGGGAGCATAGATGGAATAATAGAGGAGTAAGCAGGTGATCAGAATGGGGAGAGGTTTTAGGTGAGAGGCTGGGGGTTAAAACTGCCCACCCATATATGAGTTCAAAGGGCGAGATGAAAAGGGGTCTGCTGAGGGAGAGAGGAGTGAGCAGGTTGCTTGTTGTCCCAGCTGCCCCTGCTAGCTTACACCTGAAACACACCCAAAATAATCACACAGAGATTGTATTAATTAGATAACTGCCTGAGCCATTAGTTATAGCCCCTATTGACTAATTTTCATTTGTCTTGATTTAACCCATTTCTAATAATCTGTGTTCACCATGAGGTCATGGTTTAATGGGAAAGATTTAGTACATCTGACCTGTCGGCTCCATGGCAGCTCTCTAACTCTGCTTTCTTCCTCCCCGAATTCAGTTCTGTCTTCTCTGCCTCCTAAGTTCTGCCCCATCAGGCCAAGCAGATTTTTTATTAATTAACCAATGAAGGCAACACACAAACAGAAGTACCTCCTACACCATTAACCCTTTCCTATTTAAACAAAAAGGAAGGCTTTAACTTTAACATAGTAAAATTACATATAACAAAACAGGTATCAAGCAAAAATTACAGTTACAATATTTATATCCATTTTATCTTTTATCATAACTAAGGAAAACTATAACTATCTATCTATTCTTCAACTCCATCAAAGACTCCAGAAGGATGTAATATTACCTAAACAAACAGGAAGTGCATTGTAAGCAACTTCCAAAAGTCTAGAATTGACAAAGACATCTCACTTCCTGGATAGTCACCAAAGTTTTTCTGTACTGTTGGGGCACCCATTTTCAGCCTACAGGCCTATAGTATCCAGCAGACATTTCCATGAAGCAGGAAATTTTAAAGACAGTTTAGTCACTTTTTTGTATCCTGTAGAATGTTTCGCAGACTCTATTCTGAATCAGGAAGCCTGAAGGATCATCTCACCTTTTGGCAGCAGTCAGCTCTCTGAGAGTTCTTTATGTTCAGTTTATGCAACAGTCCAGGCAAAAGAAGTTTCTTGCCCAAATGGCTAACAAACTACATAAGGAGCCCATCTTTGATGCCCATCTTTCACTTGAAGTAGCTGGTGCTTCCAGGAGCAGATGCATCCCATTGCCATGAAAAGCCCTAAGTTATTAAAACATTTTAAATGTCATATTTTGTAGTCTTTGAAAGATATGAAGAATGCCTATCTAACTGAAATATATCTCTATATATCTAGAAAATCTAACTAACATGACTACAAGTTTGACTATTATCAATGATTATCCATTAACAACCTATATTTTCTAAATATACATTACATTTTTAAATGAGCTATACAATCACAATACCTTAATCAAGATCAGAAATTCATATACATATGGCAAAATTGACCTTAAATTTATATCAACAATGCAAGATCCATACCAATGCAAATTATTCATATCTATATCAGGGAGCCTTTGGGGAGAGCCCTAAGCCTTAGTAGGGCCAGAGGCAAAAAGATACAGGGGTGGCTGAACATATGTAAATTAATAAATATAATCTACCACATAAACAAGCTGAAAGAAACAAAACACATGATCATATCATTAAATAAAGAAAAGGTGCTTGACAAAACCTAACACCCCTTTATGATAAAAGTCCTTAAGAGACTAGAGATACCAGGCACATACTTCAACATAATAGAGGCAACATACTAGCAGTCTTGTAGCCGCATCAACCTAAATGAAAGTCAACTCAAAGCATTTCCACTAAAATCAGGAACTAAACAAGGATATCCAATCTCTCCATACCTATTCAGTATAGTACTTGAAGTCTTAGCTAGAACAACAAGATAATTGAAGGAGATCAAGGGGTTACAAATTGAAAAGGAAGAAGTCAATGTATCTTTATTTGCAGATGATATGATTGTATGCATAAATGACCATAAAGACTCCATCAGGAAACTCCTAGAGCTGATAAGCACTTTCAGAAAAAGTAAATCACTGGATACAAAATTAACACACAAGAATCAATACTCGTGCTATATACCAATGATAACTAGGTTGAAAAAGAAATCAGAGAAATAATACCTTTCACAATAGCCTCAAAAATAAAATAAAAACCATGGATAACTCTAACCAAGCAAGTAAAATATTTGCATGATAAGAAATTTAAGTCTTTAAAGAAATGAATTGAAGAAGTTATCATAATATGGAAAGATTTCCCATGTTCATAGATCAATATGCTTAATATAGTGAAAATGGCCACCCTACCAAAAGCAATCTGCAGAATCAATGCATTCCCCACCAAAATTCCTACACAGAATCTCTCACAGAAAATGAAAGGGCAGTTTTCAACTTCATAGGAAAACAAACAAACAAAAAATCCAAAATAGCTAAAACAACCTTGTATAAAAAAAGAACAGTTGGAGGCATTACCATCCCCAATTTCAAATTGTACTAATACCTATAGTAATAAAAACAACATGGTATTGGCATAAAAACAGATGCATTGATTAAAGGAATCAAATTGAAGACCCAGTTATAAATTGATATACCTAAGGACACTGGATTTCTGACAAAAACATAAATAAACATTTGAAAAAAAGCAGCATCTTCAATAAATGGTGCTGGTTACACTGGTTGGCTGCCTATAGAAGAATTCTGATAGATATGTATTTGTCACCTCTATAAAATTCAACTCCAAAGAAATCAATGACATCTATACAAGCCCAGATATCTGAATCTGATAAAAGAAAATGCAGGGAATAAACTTGAACTAATTGATACAGGAAAAAGATTTTCTGAATAGGACACCAATATCACAGGCACTAAGAACAACAACTAATAAATGGGACCTCATGAAATTGAATAAAACTTCTGTACAGCAAAGGACACCATCATCTGAACAAAGTAGGAAGTTATAGAATGGGATACTATCTTTACTAATGTACACATCTTATAAAAGGTTAATATCTATAAAACATAAAGAACAACAAAAAAATTGAACTTCAAGAAAACAAATAATCTAATTTAAAAACATGCTACAGAACTAACCATACAGTTCTCAGAAGATAAAATAGAAATGACTGACTGAGGAACACCAAAATGTTCAATATCCTTAGTCATCAGGGAAATGCAAATCAAAACTAGTTTGAGATTTTTACCCCAGTCAGAATGGTCAAAGTTAATAAAACAAATGACAGTTCATGCTTGTGAGGATATGGAGAAAGAAAAACACTTGTCTATTTCTGTGAGGAGTGCAAACTTACACAGCCACTATGGAAAGCAGCTTGGCAGTTCCTCAGGAAGCAGAGAACAGATCAACCTCAAGATCCAGCAAAACCACTCTTAGGCATATACCCAAAGGACTCTATATCCCACTAGAAAGACATTTGTTTAACCATGTTCATTGCTATCCTATTCATAATATTCAGATATGGGAAATGGTCTAGAAGTCAATCAACAATGAATGAATAAGAAAAACCTAGTACATTTACATAATGGAATATTATTCAGCTGTTTAAAAGGAATTAATTCTTATATTTTTGGTTGTGAACCTAACCTTTACCAACTAAGCCATATATCAACACTTGGGAGACAGAGGCAGTTGAATCTCTGTGAATTCAAGGCCAACCTGGGCCAGCCTCATCTACAGAGTGAGTTTCAGGATAGCCAAGGATACACAGAGAAACCCTGTCTCAAAAAAAGGATGAATTAAATTCTCAGGTAAATGGATGGAGCTAAAAGAATCATATTGAGTAAAGTAACCCAGGCCCTAAAAGGCAAACATGATATATATTCATTTATATGTGTCTGCCAGCTTTTAAGCCTGTAATAGGCATGCTGCAATCTATAGTCCAAGAGATTGGGTACAGAGTCAATGACTATAGAGGATGAGTGATCTCCCAAAGATGAAGAAATAGACTATATAGTTATGAAGAGATAGGGGACAGAGTAGAGCAGGATGATTAAATGGAAAGAGAGAGATAAGAGGGAGGTAAGGAATGGAAACTTGTTAGTTTGAGGGATCATATGAAAACTTACTATTGTAAAAGCTTCTTAAAGTGTATACATATATTAAAAAAACTAAATGCAATCACCAAATAATGAAGAAGCAATGCCCCAGCTACACATCTTTCACTACCAAAGGAAACTTTAAGTGCCAGTAATTGGGCCCATGAAAACCCCAAGAACTCATGTCATTGTCAAGGTTATGGTTGGTTGCTCTCCCAGAACTTATGGTCAGGTCCTATTGCTAAAGACAGCACTTACATATCTCATTGAACACAGAAGTTGAGCTAGTGCTTATCCGGAGCCTTCAACCATAGCTGGTTATTGTTCATGGCAACAGTAGGTACCAGAGGAGAAAACTAAATTCCAACCCAGCTACAACTCCTGCAATCTACAATGGTGTCTTGCCAAAAAGATATGCTAGTACAATAGTTGCACAAATGTTGTGAGTGACCAACCACTCTCTGATTATATTTAAAGACCACTCCAAGAGATGAAATCCATGCCTGACCTTGCAGAGACCTTCAGAATATGGCATTTAAAATGTTTTAAGAACTTAGGACTTTTCATGACAGTGAGACATATCTGCTCCTGACAGCACCAATTACTTCAAGATGGGCATTGTATAGGTTCTTTATGGAGTTGGTTAGCTATTTGGGCAAAAAACTGTTCTTGCCCAGACTGTTTGATGAATTGGACATGCAGTATCCACAGAGAAATGACTGCTGAACTTGCCTAAAGGTGAGATGCTGGGAGAAAGAAAGGCAGAGTCCGAGAGAGGCCATGTGGTCCACTGGAGACAGATGCCGGTACTTTGCCAGGTAAGCCACACCCACATGGCAATACATAGATTAATAGAAATGGGTTAAATTAATATGTAAGAGTTAGCCAATAAGAAGGTAGAGCTAATGGGCCAAGCAGTGATTTAAATAATATGGTTTCTGTGTGATTATTTCGGCTCAGGGCTGCCAGAAAAAACAAGTGGCCCTTTTCCTATAACTCGGGTGCCCAAGAATCGGAGACTAGATAAGCCATGGGCCTCAGTAAGACCCAAATACTAGTGTTCGGCTAATGGAACACAGCAATAAAATGACTTCAAATGACATTCTGTTATACCCACAGACCAGTGTCCCACTCAGTCATCATCAGAGAAGCCTCCTTGCAGTAAATAGGAACTAATACCGAGACCCATAACAGGACAATGAGTAGAAAGTGAGAGACTTTGGAACACTCAGTCTTAAGTGGGATGTCTCCATCAAATCCATCACTCAGGGCTCAAGGAACTATATGGAAGAAGAGGCAGAAAGCCTATATAAAAGCCAAAAAGTTGGAAGATACCAAGAAAACAGTGTCTTCCAGATACAAGACTGATCCATGTATGAACTCACAGAGACTATGGCAGTATGCACAGGGCCTACACAGGTTGAAGTCAGAATGGATTCTGCCAGTGGCCATGTCAAAGGAGCAGCAGATGGCAACTGACTTCAAGGTGCCAGCCCACCAGGAGACACTTTCCTGATGGATAAACCTAGTATAGGCAAGGCCCCGAGAGCACAGATCCCAGAATGTCTTTTGTTTCTACTGTGCCTTTTCATGTTTGATGCTGCTATCTGTCTCTGGTATCTGGCATGTTATGAGTGGGGGTATAGGGAGATCCCTACTGCCTGTAATGTAGTGGTTTATCTCATGGAAACAACCCATACTACTGGGCAATTTTACCTGCGGATTTTTATGAAGATGATTTCTTCCTCAGCTGTACTGTCTAATTGATAATAATAATAATGTTAGACTAAATAGAGTATTGATTATTAAAAATAAAGACAAGGAAGTGGCACACAGCTACAAAACATGAGTTTCTGTTGAGGAACAACATAGACTGTGGCTTAGGTTAATGATTAAGAAAAATTAAGAGTTCCAGGTGTCCACAGTTTTCAAAGTGCATCACAGCCGAAACAAAGCTTTGAAAATAACTTAGACTAGATGTTTTTGTCAAATAGCTTTGAGGAGAAAAACCCAAGAAGACATTCTGAAGTTTTAGAAAGGCACAGAGTTAAATGTGGAACTCTTTTAGGGTCAGGGAACAAAAACAAAGCAGTCCAATTGTTACTTGGTGACACATTTCTCTTACTAGGATTGCTTGATGACCAAAAGTGATGATTAATTTTTTATACCCATTTTGTCCTCTATCTCCTGATATATATATATATATATATATATATATATATATATATATATATAAAACCTGTTGATGAGTAGGTCTGCACCCTAAAGATTTAAAGTAGAACTGACTGATCCTTTTTCATATATAAAAGTTTAGGTTTGTGATTCCTTTAAGATTCCTTGTAAGATTCCCTTTAAAGGTAAGTAATAAAAGGTATTATTCCTTTCTTTGTAGCTACAAAACAGTAGTCTTTCAGTAAAAGACCTGACTGAGAATAGGTTGCTAGCCTACACAGTTAACATATTACAAGTTGCTTGGATATGAATGCACGTGGGTTCCTGGATAATTTGTTTTTCACCTGCAATATGTAAAATGTTTTATCACATAACAGATATGGCAAATATGCTGTTTTTACTGTTTGTTTTGTATTCATTGTAATCATTGACTGAAAAATAGAATGTAGCTACATTGAAATTGTTATACCACCTGAAAGATTTTGTGGGGTATATAAATTGTAAGGAAAAGGATAACAAGAGAGTTAAAATGGACTAGGAAGAAAACATCAAGAATGAGAGAAGAAAAACATCAGGAATATAAAAAATAGAGAATGCAAAAGAAGACTGGAGAAAGGGTCCAGAGTGTGTGTGTGTGAGTGTCATACCCCCCCCCCCAATAGAAAGTCTAGGAAGCCTGGCTTGCCATTTAGTCCTGTACTACTGGAGGCTGGTCCACCAGGCAGCTGAGAGGGAAAACTAATATGATCTCCCATCCCTAACTCAGAAGTTATCTCTAACTGACAACCACTTGCAAAGGAAAAATGTTTTCTTCAATGGAGTCTTACTGTATAGTGAGTCATACTTAGGGGTCATCCCCATGCTGGACAAAAAATGAAAATGAAAATAAAAATAAAAAGATCTCAATGGTAGTGTTTCTGTAGATTTTATCTTAAAGCTTTGTTTTGGCATTTTCTTATTACTTATCTGTTGATTGTGTATTATGATTCCTGAGTCTGTACTTTTATGGGTTGTGTGTGTATGTGTATATCTGAGTGTGTATGTTTCTTGTGCTTTTAATTGTTTTGTTGTTTATTTTATTCTGCTTTGTTTGCTTTTTTATTTGCCTGTTTGTTTTCTAAGGGGAGAAACAGAAGGCATGGGGTTGGATTGGTGGAAAGATAAAGAGGAGGTAGGAGTGAGAGAGGAAACTGATCAGAATATATTGTATAAATTTTTAGTAAAAAATCAGAAACTAAACAAAAATAAGTAAAATTAATCACACACAGCCTCAAATTTGATTACCCTAAATCCCATAGATACTTTCTAATTAGATTAACATATCAAAGTCTGAGGCTCAGGCTCTCAGTTTCTCTGAAATTCACAGCCTCCTGCTGAGAGTTGTTTTGTTCCTGTTCAACTGAACTTCAAAGCAGACCTGAGAGATACTCTGTGAAGAGTGTTGATTAATAGGGTTCTGTTTTGCCAACACACAACCAGTTTTCTTTTTTTCATTCCTTCAATTCAGCCAATGATTACTGAAGGCCTATTAGTCCCAAAAGGTTGTGAGAAATTCACAAGTTAACCAGACACAGATTTGACCTAGGTGTATGAGAGAGAGAGAGAGGGAAAGAGAGAGAGAGAGAGAGAGAGAGAGAGAGAGAGAGAGAGAGAGAGAGAGGAGAGAAGAGAGAGAGGAGAGAGAAAGATCAGATGATCAGATGTCTACTAATTAAGTATGGCAGGTTGACCCATGAAATTGAAAACATTTCTCTATAAGGAAAAAGGAGTGGATCATTTGGCTCAGTTTAATATCACATAGCAGACAATGCAATTAGTTTTTGTTCTTGTTTTTCTGTTATCTTCCTGGTATCTTATGTTTTCTTCCCAGAGAAAAGAGAATTTTTCATAGAAATATGGCAAAAGTCAATAAAAAAAACAGTAAGAAGCCAAACACAACACATTCGAAAAAACAATAATAATTATAAACTAAATAAAACTAACTTTGAAACAGAGAGAAATTGATCAAGAGTTAAAATTTGTTCAGTGTTCATGAGTTTAATTTAAGGATTTTTAGAGTGATTTCTGCGAATTGTAAAATGTGCAGGTAAGTGTGTGGGAAAGTGCGGGGGGCCATCCTGTCCAGCAGGAATGAACGCCACCAAAAACGAGAATTCCTTCTCTGGTCACATCTTTATTTGGAGCATTCCCTTGAGGAAAATTGGGGGAAGGGAAGATAGAGCAGGGACGAGAGAAAGCTTAGAGAGAGAGCGTTGGGCCCCGAGGCAGCTGCTTTTAAACGGTGGAGAGGCTTGAACGCTGTCCTGATTGGTTAATGCCATTCTGCTGTTCTGAGCATGTGCAGGCAAGGGTGCAGGCAAGGGTGCTCAGCCCCACATGGCTACCTCCAAACTGCAGGACCACCTGTGCCTCCAGGTGACTCCCAACATCTCCCTCTTCTCTTGTTAATAAGAGCAATAAGGCAAAACTATTTTCCAATCTGGTCCCCACCTCATGATGTGTGGACAGATTGAAGAAAAGAAAAGCAAGACACACCCTCCGCCAATGCATACCTTTCTCCGTGCTTATGGGACTATCTGGTCCCTAGAGGGTGCTAAGGCTATGCATGGCTAATTGCCTATGAGCTCTTTAGAGGCTGAGAGCCAAACTTGGGGTGAGGATACACATTCCAAGACTGCCAAGGCCTGTGTCACAAAGACCTTGTCCCACCTCACTTGGGCTAGCAGGTAGCACACCAATCAAAGACATACAGCACTTCCACCTAGACACAGCATGCCAAGAATATCTCTGCTCCCACCCATCCCCAAGGAGGGAAAAGGCAAAGTAGAGTCAGTCAGAAAATCGTTAAGAGATAAGAGGTTGCACAGGGTGCTGCTCAAGTCGATGGTGTGAAACAGCTGCTCTTGACACCGCCCAGGGTGTCATCTCTGCTGCCTCCGCACGAATCTTCCACAGCAGGACACTCAGCATCCACTGGATCATCTTTCTTCTTTATTTCTCTTGTCAGTCTCGCTGGCATCCAGATGTATGTCAGCATTCCTAGAAAAACATAAACAAAACTCTCCTCCCAAATTAACATTTAAGAGTACTAAAAACTCTCAGTGTAAAAATTCAGCACAATCAGTACTGGAAGTAGGCTGGTTTTGAACTTAGAGATTTGTATGTCTCCGTTTCAAAGAGCAAATCTTGTTTGCCTGTACCAGCAAAATTTTGAATTAAAAATTAAGTGTAAAGAATGCAAGAGAAATCAAATCCTTTCTCTGGGGGAAGCTGTCACTGGTAGTCCCCCTCTATTGTTTAACCCCAAAACAGTTGTCACTGGGAAATGAACTCATGACCTTTGGAAGAGCAGGCAGTGCTCTTAACCTCTGAGCCATCTCTCCAGCTCCAGCATTCAAATGAAAAAACCTCTAGGTAGCATTGTTTTATTCCACCCGTTGCCAGAGGCAATAGGTAATGGTAACCAGGTTGACGTGCCTTTATTATGATAATCACGACCAGTTCTGCCTGAAGTTTATGAGGGAAAATGGACGTCGGCATTCGATCTGACTACTTCCTGCTGACAAAGGGACGTTGTGAATTTTTGGGGGATAAATGTTTTTATCTGACTGAATTCTTGGTGACAAATGTTTTTATCTGACTGAATTCTTGGCGGCTGTGGCTGTGAGCGGCGGCGGCAGCAGCAGACAGCGGCGGTTGCCCCGCCTCTGAGGCCCATTGTGGCGCGCTCCGCATGGCCCAAAGGCATGGCTCCGCCCCGGGCCATGCGCACCTCAGGCAATGAACTCGCACCGCTGGCTGTGAGTCTTTTCCAAGCTCCTGCGAGGGGGGGGCATCCGCCCACCCATGGAGGGCCCGGTTAGGGCCGCGGGGGCCCCAGTCTCAGACCTTTCCAGGGGCCGGGGAGTGACGAGCACTTAGTACGTGGCCCTGCCGGTGAGCTTCCTCCGCCCGCCCATGTTGCTATGGAAACGCGGTTCAGAGTTTGGCCCCTCTCCGTCTTTAGGTCCTTAGTGGCGCTGCTGCTCAGAGCTCAAGTGCTGGGATTAAAGGCGTGTGCCACCACCGCCGGCTACTTCCTCAATCAAAGTTAAAGTTTTCTGTACGTGAGAGCCAGAGACTGAGCTCTCTTATCAAAATTAGGCGAAAATCACCTCCAAAAGCTCTGTGGCTCTTTAAGAATAGGGAAGGCAGTCTTCGAACTCGATCAAGCCCGCCTCCCTACGAGACTGTTGCCCCGGTCTCTAACAGCGAGTACGCAGGTGGACGGAGAAGGAGCGGAAGCCGCGGTCTCCCGTACCCCATCGTCCTCATAGTCCCGCCTTAGTTACCTTGCCTTTTTTGCTGCTGTTCACATTCCTCCTGCACTGAACTTAAGGGATTTTTCTTCCCCGTTGCTTTCTGTACCTTCTTTCAGATACCTTAACTTTGATTTTTTTTTGTATTTTCTTTTCTTTTTAGGCCTATACTTTGAAATTCTTTTTCCTCCCCTTTTTGGGGGATTCAACTGACGTCACTCACCGCTCCACGTGTTCAGAGTTCTGAAATTCACGGCTCTCTGTGTCCTGGTGTCTGATTTCGGCTTTTTCTCCCGGGCTTTCAGCACGTTGCTGGGCGCTTCCTTCTCAGGGTCCCCCGGCGTAGTTGTCAGGGTCCCTCAGCGTCCCGGGGTTTCGAGCACCAGTTGCGGGGGGCCAACCTGTCCAGCAGGAATGAACGCCACCAAAAACGAGAATTCCTTCTCTGGTCACATCTTTATTTGGAGCATTCCCTTGAGGAAAATTGGGGGAAGGGAAGATAGAGCAGGGACGAGAGAAAGCTTAGAGAGAGAGCGTTGGGCCCCGAGGCAGCTGCTTTTAAATGGTGGAGAGGCTTGAACGCTGTCCTGATTGGTTAATGCCATTCTGCTGTTCTGAGCATGTGCAGGCAAGGGTGCAGGCAAGGGTGCTCAGCCCCACATGGCTACCTCCAAACTGCAGGACCACCTGTGCCTCCAGGTGGCTCCCAACAGGAAAGAATAATAGAGAATGAGTAACCCTGACCCAGAAAGACTGATTTTAATGTTGTACATTCTCACTTTTGTGTGGATCCTAGAATCTAAGCTTTAGATTTGTGTGTTTAATTTGAAATACATGTAGAAACAAAAATGCCAGAAAGCATCTTTCTAGGGGAAGGGAGAAGAGGGATTGTAAGGGAGCAGAACAGTGGAAAACAGGTGGTGTGAAAAGGAAAGCAAGATAATGCAGAGGGTTAGGTGGAGCAAGAGAGATGAGCAGGCTGGACAGATGGGTGGATAAAGGAGAAAAACTCCTGGGGATATCTGGAAAGCACACACACACACACACACACACACACACGGACATGTGCACATGCACACATATACACACACATGCATATATGTAGAAGCAGCAGTGGGCTGTGTTCCCATCTGGATCCCGGCTAGCTTACCCCTAAAATAATTACACGGAAACTGTATTCTTTTAAACACTGCCTAGCCCATTACCTCCAGCCTCTTATTAGCTAACTCTCACATATTGATTCAACCCATTTCTAATAATCTGTGTAGCACCACGAGGTCGAGGCTTACCGGGAAAGATTCAGCATGTCTGATCTGGCAGCTTCATGGCGGCAGCTCTCTGCCTTTGCCTGATTTTGCTTCTTTCTCCCAGCATTCTATTCTGTCTTCCCCGCCTACCTATGTTCTGACCTATCAGGACAGGCAGTTTTCTTTATTAATTGACCAATGAAAGCAACAGATAGATAGAAGACTCTCCTGCATCACATATACAGAGTGGGGGAAGGGAATAAGATAGAAATTACTTCTTTAACTTGAATTACCCTATACATAGGCTAATACTCCTCTCAGAAGCCAATAAGTTACCAGCTTTTTAAAAAGCCCAGTACCACGTAGTATGGGATACTTCTCCTCAAGTAGTTGGTCAGGGCAGTCTCAGAGACCTCAAAACTACACGGGTTATTGTCATTGTTTTTTGTTGCTCAGGCCCTATCACTGAAGGTATAACACATTAGTGACAGAACATGAAGAAATCAAGGTAATACTGACTAGAAATTCTCAAAGAATTATTAAACACTATCATTAACAACAGATGTGAACACAATAAGACATTTAAATTTATTTGTTCTATGAGAATATAGATTCTCTGAGAATCTCATATATGTATTGTTAACCACCCCAAAAAAATATGAGAAGACCACCAACCAAAGTCATCATTGCCAATTAAGTAAAACAAGCTATTAATTAAAGCAAGTTTTTTTTGTTCATGTACATGGGGGCTGCTTCCCCCTAAGGCAGGGGTCAAGAGGTCAGCATTGGAAGTGAGGCTTTTATAGTTCAGAGGTAGGGGATTTCCAAATGGGGGATTTGGTCAGCAAAATTTTCAGGGTTACAGGAACAGAATGTAAGCATACATGCTAGTCATGGTGATCTCCTGAAAGAGACATGATTGCAAGGTGGTCATAACAAGGTACTCATAACAACAGGTAGCTATAACTTTTGAAACAAAGGGGGTTAGAGCAAAATGGTTAGAACTTTTTGAGACAAAGACATGATTGTTATTTCCTGGAACAGGCAGTACAGAAAGAGACAATTGTTAAGGTTACAGGTGGGGCATAACCCAATCCTAGAGAAACACAGTTTTAATCATAAATAAGAATGAGCCTAACTTGTATTTACCCTATTGCTTTTAAGCCTAAAATGGAGGCAGGCTAGTGCAGATTAAAAGGGTCAGGAAAAGAATGCCCTGCCCCTGACTTGACCCCAATATGAGGGCCAAAGACTTGAATTATCACCAATTCTGAGTTTGCCCCAAAAACAGACCACAGAATTCCCAATCCCTGAGAACAAAATCCTACCAATCCCTGAACTAACCCCAAGATGAAAACTTGAAATCCTACCAGTCCCAACCCAAGAAATCTTCATCCTGGAAAGCTCTGTCCTAGAGAAAACCCTATATAAACCCTATATAAATATGTCCTGGATTCTGCTTAGTCCGCTGCTGCTAGCCACCCTCCTGGGTTTTTCCCTCCCAATAGATCTCTTATATGAGGTTTGCTGTGCAGTGTGTCAGTTTTGCCAGAGCTGAGCTGTAACACTTTAGCTGAGGAAACTTTTCCCTAGTGGAGCAGATCTGCAATCATTGCACTGGGGGAAACCTTTCCCCAGAGCAGAGCGTTCATCACTATACAATGAAATATGGCCACCTCCACCCCATCTCCCCTTCCTGTTTAGAGAGCCCACCAGAAAGGACTATTCAAACACAGTTTATAGTCAACTGAAAGACTTTCTTCCAGCCAGCTGGGACTACACTCAGATATTCACAACCCAAGTATAGCCCGGAGTGTCCAGAACACAGTCAAGGCAGAAGCCAAGGTTTGGCATCTCACTGTATAGCTGCAGAGGGGGAAAAAAAAGAGCAATTTGACAGAAGCTAAGGTATGCAGTTACCTGGAGGTTCTGCACATGCAGGCAGTTTAACAGAAGCTAAGAAAAGCTAGCTGTGGCATCTTGATTTTGGGTTCCTAGAACAGAGTTAGGTAATTTTCCATGGGAGTCTCCATAAGGAGGTCAAATTCTAGTTAAATCCAAAATGGCCTCAACAAGAATACAAGATGGAGGAATCTTTGCATTGGCTTCCCTGACACACTCTAACTACCTTACATTCCCCCAATACATCCTCCCTCCCAGTGTCATGTCTTTTTCTTTTTTCTTTATTAACCCACAATGGCATTATGATTTTAATAATAGGATTATAAACTATTATGGGGATCCAGGATTAGGACAAGTTTATTCTAATTGGAGGTTTCATGAAGCCCGTAGACTTGCTTCCATAGACAGCTGGGCATGGTAGATGACTAGAGAGAGGGACAGCTTGTGAGAGATCAGTACTCAGGATGGAGTCTAGAAGGATTGTGGCTTAGAACACTTCCTCGCTCTGGTGTCCCACATACTTTCTCTTGAAACCTGCTTTCTAGAAAAGTATTTGTGCTTTTGTTTGAATGGTTTGGGCTTTGGATTCTGTTGTTTTTACAATGTTGTTGTTTTTGTTTGTAAGTTTTTTTGTTGTTGTTGTTGTTGTTTTATATAGGGAAAAGTAGAACCTCCTAGAACAAAGCAAGTTCTCTACTCCCATGGGAGGGGAAATACAGTTTCAAACCATTCCAAAAATAATATTCTGCCAGAACTGCATAGAGGAAGGGAAGCTTTTCCTTTTATCTGGCAAATGTGGAGTTGCTATTACAAAAAAGCAGAAGATGGACCTTGCGAAAGTCTATCCTTCATTCAGTCAATGAAAGCATCCTCCCACCTTTTCCACCCACACTGAACAATCGATGGGAATGAAATTTTAGCCCACACAGACCAAAACTAGGAGAGCTCAAGCAAGAAAGATACTAGAGAAGGATTTGATAGAAAATCCTAATCTTATTTATTATGTTTCCCCTTCATAAAAGCATTTTATAAAAAGCATTTCACATTAAACAGAGATTAGTGGGCCGACCTTTTGCTCTTAAAACACAGAGTCAGACTTTGAAGACTCAGAAATGAAACAGAATATAAAATGTCTCAATGCCTTTAAGATTGTTACAAACAGAAATTATAACATTTCACATATTAAGTTAAATAACACATATTATTGAGTCTAATTTCACTTTTATTTGCATTTTGTTTAACGTAGAAGTTGGAATTTTTTAATTACATAGATAGATCATATTATATTTCTAACAGATAGCACTGATCTAAGACATTAACCTTCTTTTTAAATTTATTTTTATTGCTTTATAAATAATACCATTCAAATTTTCCTCTTCTCCCCTCCTCCCATTTCCCTCCCACACTGTCCCACTCACCATCCCCACCTTCCCCCTCCAGTCCTTAGAGAGGACAGGGTATGCTGCCCTGTGGGAAGTCCAAGGCTCTTCCCTCTCCATGCAGGCTTAGGAAGGTATTCATCCAAATAGACTAGGATCCCAAAGAGCCAGTACATGCAGTAGAGACAAATCCTGTTGTGGGAGTAACTTCCGCTGCCTCAACCAATAATCACTGAAGCAGGAGCCCACAGTGCAGCGGGGAGCGACTTCCGCTCCGTCAGCCAATAGCTGCTGAAATACCAGCCCACTGGGGCGTAGTATATTTCTCTCTTAAAAAGAGAAGCAGTTCCAGATAAGGCCCTCTTGGTTCCGGCTCTTGGTTCCGGTGCTCGGTCTCAGCTGCTGCTCCCGGCTCCTGCTCCAGCGACTAGGCTCCCTTCCTGACGGTTTATGGTGTATGTAAGTTTTACCCCCCGCCAAATAAATAACCCCTTAAAACATAACTGGTGTGGGATTGATTCGTTAATAATTGGCGCCCAGCGTTTGGTTTAAGAACCGCCCCACCCCCCCACCCCCAGCTCGGCCTCCCAGGATACACAGGTCCGGACAGTCTCTGCCGGCTTACTTTGCCCTGTTCGGCACGGATTTTTAAATTTCTCCTTGCAACGTGAGTCAAAGAGCTCACAGCGCAAGCTCCCTTTGAAGTTCCAGCAAGCTGTTTGAAACCCATAACTGATTAGGAGTGCTGAAAGCAGCTTGACCCTTAATCCCAGCACAGGGACACGGGGCCCAAAGCACTAGGCCTCTTTAGCAACAGCGCAGTGGCTGTGTCACGACCCTCTGCATCCGGTTGAACAGAGCAGCAGGGCCTTGTTTATTGCCTTGTTTATTGGCCACTAGAAGCTCTCTGACCTTTTGTGATCTGTGGATTTAACCTCTGGATTTGAGTGTATATATTCTAGAGTTTACTTCCTCAATCAATACCACTGCCACGTGGATTCAGGTGCGCCCCACCTCCTACTGGCAGGCAACGGTCATTACAGGTAAGATTTTTCTTTTCGGTTGAAAATAAATACATACATACATACATACAAGTACAATTTCCTTTGATTGAAAATGTCGGAAAATATTACTATCCAAAAGTTCAATGGTTTTTTCAGTTGCGCTATGGAGGATATTCTGAAGGATGTCTCAGATATTCCTCTTACTTTGTTATTCCTGGGATCTGTTGCTTTTCTGGTGTTTGGCTATTTTATAAGAAAGATACAGTCCTTACAGACTGAATCTACAATGCTGAGGGCAGAGATTAAAACTTTAAGAACAATTCAGACTGATACCAACCTCCTCAAAAAAGAGTTTGGAGATTTCAAGGAGGAAACTAGATCAGAGTTTGGAGTTTTCAAGCAGGAGACTAGATCAGAGTTTGGAGTTCTCAAGGAGGAGAATAGATCTTTGTTTGATATGACTCGGTCAACTGGCCAAAATATCAAGAAGGTACAGTCTGATATTGCTTCTTTAGAAGGGAGCGTCACTGCCCTGGAGGAGGGGACAACCAAAATGACGCATAACCTCCAGTCCATGACTGTAAGTGCTGAAACATTAGCTGAGAGGATTATAACCATTGAATGTGAAAATCGGACTTTATCAAAAGGGTATGATAGATTAATTGACAGGATTTCCATACAAGAAGGCACAGTACATGCCATGAGGATTATGTCCAAGGAGGATATCGTGTCTCTGACGGACAAGCTCCATGCCTTAGAATCGTTAATGAAGGCTTTGGAGCATAATACTGGACAGGAGATTCAGGACTTACAGAAGGCAATGGTGAGCAGATTTAATAAGATTGAGGAAATCATAGACTCTGATGAACAGGAGCAAAAGGTAGAAAGGCAACCTTCACCTCAAAAAACTCTCAGTCTACATAGAGTTATACCTGCCTTTCCAGTAATAACATCAGAAAAGATAACTGGCTCCAAAAACCCTAAGGTCGTTAAAGAACATACATGGGAGCCTATACGTATGAATGATCTGAAAGAATTTAAACAAGCAATTGTGAATTATGGACTACATTCATCCTTTGTTAGGGAGATGTTAAAATCCTGGGCTCTGAGCAACAGGGCCACCCCTAAAGATTGGAACCAGCTCACATCAGCTGTCCTTGAGAACGGACCTTTATGGCATTTCAAATGCCTATTAAAACAAGAGGCCAGACTTTTACAACAACAAGAATCAGCGAAAGGAATTGAGGTTTCTCTAGATCAAATTCTAGGGGAAGGACCTTACTCTGATCCTCAGGAACAAGCTCTTTATGATGAAAACATTTTATCCATATGTGCTACAGCAGCTCTAAGGGCCTGGGACAGGGTTCAAGACTCAGGTCAGAGAGTAGAATCGTATGTCAGGGTCAAACAGGGTCAGAGAGAACCCTTTAGTGATTTTTTGCAACGACTAACTAAGGCTGTACAAATAGGGATACCTGATCCAGAAGCAAGAAATATAGTAATTGAGTCTTTGGCTTATGAGAATGCCAATGTAGAATGCAAAAGGATCCTGGGGCCTTTAAAGCTCAGATCAGCGCCTTTGGACGAATGGATTTTACATACAATGAATGTTGATACATTTGATTATGGCAATGAAACATGGGTACAAGAAGCAATTTCCAAAGGTAAAAGGAGACATCAGATTACAAAATGCTTTCATTGTGGCAAAATGGGACACATGAAAAGGGACTGCAGACAATGGAAGTCCAGGAATAATGCCTCTTCTAGGAATAACAGGAATAGGAGGACTCAGCCTTCAGGTTTATGTAGGAGATGTGGAAAGGGCAGGCATTGGACGAATGAGTGTAGGTCAACAAGAGATAAACAGGGCAACCCGTTGCCATCGGGAAACTCAATAGGGGGCCTCTCGAAGGCCCCCATGGCAAATGTGGTCCAGTCATTTCCGATCACTGCAGAGAACATGCCTCTTCAGGGAAATTAGAATGCCCCATGCCTGCTGTTAAAAGCAATAACGGCCTGAAGGATGAGTTAAATGTGGTGAATGAATCAAGAAATCTAAGAGGACAAAGTAAACGAATATTCTGGCAGACTTCTATAAATGAACAAAGGCCACAGCTAAGAGTGTGTGTAAATGGCAAACTTATTACTGGCTTACTGGACACAGGTGCGGATGTAAGTATCATTACACCAGAGTCTTGGCATCCGCATTGGCCTCTTCAGGAGGTAGATATTCAGTTCTTAGGAATTGGAACCCTATCTCGAGTAAGACAAAGCACGAGATGGGTCAATTGTATAGGTCCAGATGGACAAATAGGAAAACTAAGGCCATATGTAGCAAATATTGCAGTGAATTTGTGGGGCCGTGACCTATTGCAGCAATGGAATACCCAAATTAACATTCCTGCTGCTTCCAGAGCCCATATTTCTGAGGACAATATTACAAGATATTACAGATGGCGGAAACCAGCCATTAGAGCTATACAAGAACACAACACAATTGATGGCTCTTCAGAGGTACCAACAGCCATGCCTCTACAATGGTTGACTGAGAAACCAATATGGACTAAACAGTGGCCTTTAGCTGAGGAAAAGTTACAGGCTTTAGAACAGCTGGTACAAGAGCAATTAGATGCTGGGCATATAGAAGAATCTACCAGCCCTTGGAACTCTCCTGTGTTTGTTGTTAAGAAAAAATCTGGTAAATGGAGAATGGTGACAGATCTTAGAGCTATCAACAAGGTTATTCAACCTATGGGCCCTCTGCAATCTGGAATTCCTCTGCCCTCCCTGTTACCAAAGGGATGGCCTCTTATAGTTATTGATCTGAAAGATTGTTTCTTCACTATACCATTACAAGAAAAAGATAGAGAAAAGTTTGCCTTCACAGTGCCTACCTATAATAACTCTCAGCCTGCAAGGAGGTACCAGTGGACCGTCCTCCCACAGGGAATGTTGAACTCTCCCACCCTGTGCCAATATTTTGTAAGCCAACCATTGAAAATTATACGCAAACAATTTCCTAAGTCCATAATATACCACTATATGGATGATATCCTGATATCTGATCAAAACAAAGATACCTTAGAAAGGCTGTTTGAAGAAGTAAAACTAGTATTACCTAAATGGGGATTGCAAATTGCTCCTGAAAAAAATTCAGAGAGGAGATTCTGTTAATTATTTAGGTTATAAAATAGGCTTACAAAGAATTAAGACTCAAAAGGCACAAATCAGGAGAGACCGGTTACGAACGCTTAACGACTTTCAAAGATTATTAGGAGACATTTCCAGTCTACGACCAGCTGTTGGGATAACACCTGATCTAATAATTCATTTAAACAAAACCTTAGATGGTGACAAAGATTTGAATAGTCCCAGAGAGTTAACAGCTGAAGCAGAAAAGGAACTGATGATGGTTGAGGAAAAATTACAGGAGGCACATGTAGATAGGGTGGATCCAAATTTTAGTTGCGTTCTAGTTATATTGCCTTCCAGAATTTCTCCTACAGGAATTTTAATGCAGAGGGAAGATACTATTTTAGAATGGATTTTTTTACCACACAAACCAAGTAAAAAATTAAAAACTTATGTGGAAAAAGTCTCTGAATTGATTATAAAAGGAAAATTGAGACTTCATCAATTAGCAGGTATAGACCCAGCAGAAATTATAGTGCCTTTCACTGCTGATGAGATAAAAAAGTTGTGGGAAGACAATGAACCATGGCAAAGAGCTTGTGCTAATTTTTTGGGAGAAATCAATAACAATTACCCAAAAAGCAAGAGACTTAACTTTATAAAGAGAACTTCTTGGATCCTCCCTCGAATTGTCCGTGATGCTCCAATAACCGGAGCCCATACATTTTATACCGATGCTAATAAATCAGGGAAAGCAGGTTACAAATCAGAAGAATTGAGTAAAGTGGAACAAAGTCCTTATGATTCTGTCCAGAAAGCAGAATTATATGCCATCCTTATGGTGCTTAGGGATTTTAAAGAACCTCTTAATATAATTACTGACTCACAATATGCAGAAAGAGTTATTTTGCATATTGAAACTGCTGAATTTATACCTGATGATACAGAACTGACCTCATTGTTTATCCAGGTACAAGACATGATCAGAAACAGGCTCTGCCCTATGTATATAACGCATATCCGATCCCATACAGGTCTGCCAGGTCCTCTAGCACAAGGTAATGCAGATATTGATCAATTATTGATTGGTAGTGTGCTGGAGGCATCTGAATTTCATAAAAAACATCATGTCAATAGCAAAGGCTTGAAAAAAGAGTTTTCTATTACATGGCAACAAGCTAAGGAGATTGTAAAGAAATGCCCTACTTGCTCTTTTTATAACCAAACACCATTGCCTGCAGGGACTAATCCAAAGGGTATTAAAAGGAATGAAATTTGGCAGATGGATGTGTTTCACTTTCCAGAATTTGGCAAGTTAAAATATGTACATCACACCATTGACACTTATTCAGGTTTTCAGTGGGCAACCGCTTTAAGCTCAGAAAAAGCTGACTCAGTAATCACACATTTATTAGAAGTTATGGCCATTATGGGTATACCTTCACAAATAAAAACAGATAATGGTCCAGCTTATGTATCTAGGAAAATGAAACGATTTTTTGCTTATTATAATATTAAGCATGTTACAGGTATACCATACAATCCTACAGGTCAAGCAGTTATAGAAAGATCAAATCGTACTATAAAGGATATGCTAAACAAACAGAAAGGGACGAAAGATACCCCCAGAAATAGATTGCATAATGCTTTATTAACCTTGAATTTTCTTAATGCTAATGAGAAAGGAACAACAGCAGCAGAGAGGCATTGGATAATGGAAAAAACTTCTGAACTAAACCAACCTGTTTATTTCAAAGACGTGCTGACCTCTCAATGGAGGCCAGGAGATGTGCTACGTTGGGGAAGGGGTTTTGCTCTTGTTTCCACAGGAGAAGAAAAATTGTGGATACCATCAAAATTAATAAAGGTTCGATTTGAAGAGGAGAAACCTCTTGGAAAGGAGAAATGACAGCTCATCCACAATGATGATATTCATACAGTTGGTAAGAAAAACATATAGAATGGGGTCAGGGTTCTGTTCTTATCTCCACAGGAAAACACTGATTTTTGAAAAGTTCAAGGGACCCTGGATATCTGAATACTGACAGATGGAAAATAATGGCACAATAAGGACTATCAAGAAGACTGAATAGGTTCTGTAAGTAAAATATACTAAATCATATTTCTAAATTTATAGAGCTGGTTTTAGAGTTGGACTCTGGCTCAGTCCCTCTCTAATTCCAAGCCTGTTGTTAAAAGAAAAACCCAGAATTTCTGGAGTTTCTGTCTCATGTCAAGAGCCATGATATGGGACAGAAAGAAATATGAGTTTAGAAAACATTTTTACTTTTCTTCATATCTATCATACCTTTCAGTGAATATATCTATCATGTCTTTCATTGAATATATGTATGTCTGTATATGTCTATATGATTAATATATGATTATATATTATTATAATCATATAATATATGATATTAATATATGATTAATATATATGATTAATGTTTAATTTTTCCACAATGAACAATAAGTTTTTCCTGCAGTGACATTTGAAGTTTCCAGGAAGAAGATGGGGCCCCATAACAACAACTCCACCTGGTT
This sequence comes from Myodes glareolus, assembly GCF_982192425.1. Classification (NCBI taxonomy): domain Eukaryota; kingdom Metazoa; phylum Chordata; class Mammalia; order Rodentia; family Cricetidae; genus Myodes; species Myodes glareolus. Next base: position 17,456,601 of record NC_142052.1, read on the forward strand.
GATATGACATCATGATACTGATAGCGCTACTACAAGACCTGTTTTGAGTACCAGCTGCACAAGACGATGCCAACGTGGTTAGCTGAAATGATGCACATCTTGTACAACATTCTGGCCAGACCTCCACAAAATACTCAGAGACTATTTGCAATTTTAAAAGACATTGATCTTGAAATTTAACCATCATTTTACTTTCACAGGATCCCCCAGAAAGAACGTCGCCCCCATGACAGCTGGAAGTAATTCTAGAGAACGACGTCCCCTCTCCCAGTAAAGTTTGTCCTTGGGTTTAGGGACATCATTTAGGGGTTGGTTATAATTAGTTGAGGGTTGAGGGTTGGGGGAGGAATTTTATAAGCGCAGGAATCAAAAAAAAAAAAGAGGGATAATTGGATTATGGGATAATAGCTTTGTACTTGTGAGTTATTGTTTTTGACAAAAATATTGGTATTGATTCTTATATATTGATACAAAGTTAAATTATGTTGACTATTTTATGCATACATGCTTCTACCTCTGTTTAAAACATTTTTATGTATTGACATATATATATTGTATTGATATATGTATATTTTACCATATTGCATTGTACACTTCTACCTCTGATTAAGATACTTATATATTGTTTATGTATTGATATATATTTACCATATTGCAATGTATACTTGCACATTGTTTATATTTGGAGGTCATATTGTCCCCATTTATTGCACAGTTGTTTACTATTTCAGTCTTTAAGTTAGATAGATATTGAGAATAATATAGATCAATAGTCATCTAAGTTTGTCATTTATAATTAGACTAATCAGGTTCTTTAGATACATAGAGATTATATTCAGTATAGATAGATAATCTTCAACCTCTTCAAAGAGCTGTAGAAAATGGCCTTTAATCTAACTCAGAGTTCTGTGGTAGGGAGACACAATCCTTCCTGGCAACACTGATCTATTCCCGAGAGAATGTTGAGCACCAAAGACACTCCACCTGGAGCCTTTCTTCTTGGTAAAACTGGCCTTTGGGTAAAGAAATGCCCATACCTCAACTACTGACAGAGTTGCAGAGTAACCGTAAATGGATAAAACAGGACTGTCATATCCTGCCAAGACAGGATAAGATAGTTTTGAAAAGTTCCTTGCCTTTGAAAATGGTATGTCAGTTACGTTAGGCCTTAGCCAAAGTTGGTTGCTTCAACGCTGCAAACGTGATTTTGGGTGATTGCCCAGGTAGCCAGTTGTCTCTGTGATTTGTTACATGTTCTGGAAGTTTGATTGCACTTCCTAATTACTTAGGTAACATTATTTCCCTTCTCAGATCTTTGATGGGATTGAAGATTATATAAACGTAGTTACTTTCCTTTTATGACGTGGCCAAGTTATTTCTTATACAAGACTTAAGCTAGTTAGAATAGGATATTTGTATTTATTGTATATAATTGTGTAGGTTTGTACTTACTGTATATAATTTCGTAGTAGGCTTAGAACTCTCTTACTTAAACAAAAGGGGGAGGTGTTGTGGGAGTAACTTCCGCTGCCTCAACCAATAATCACTGAAGCAGGAGCCCACAGTGCAGCGGGGAGCGACTTCCGCTCCGTCAGCCAATAGCTGCTGAAATACCAGCCCACTGGGGCGTAGTATATTTCTCTCTTAAAAAGAGAAGCAGTTCCGGATAAGGCCCTCTTGGTTCCGGCTCTTGGTTCCGGTGCTCGGTCTCAGCTGCTGCTCCCGGCTCCTGCTCCAGCGACTAGGCTCCCTTCCTGACGGTTTATGGTGTATGTAAGTTTTACCCCCCGCCAAATAAATAACCCCTTAAAACATAACTGGTGTGGGATTGATTCGTTAATAAAATCCCAGTGCCGTTATCATTGGCTTCTCAGTGTGCCTCAATTGTGAGCCACATTCAGAGGGTCCAGTTTGATCACATGTTCGTTCAGTCCCATTCCAGCTGGCTTTGGTGAGCTCCCACTAGATCAGGCACACTGTCTCAGTGGGTGGACCAACCCCTTGCGGTCCTGACTTCCTTGCTTATATTCTCCCTCCTTCTGCTCTTCAACTGAACCTGTGGGTCTCTGTCCCTATCTCCATCTGTCACCAGACGAAGGTTCTATGGTGATATTCAAGATAGTCATCTGTCTGAATACGGGACAAGGCCAATTCAGGCACCCTCTCCTCCCCTGCCCAGGGTCCTAGCTGGGGACATCCCTGTGGACACCTGGGAATCCCTCTAGAGCCAAGCCTCTTGCCAACCCTGAAATGGCTCCCTTAATAAGATATCTTCTTCCCTGCTCCCATATCTGTCCTTCCTCCATCTCAACCATCCCACTCCCCCAAGCTCTCCCTAACCCTCCCCTTCTCCCTTCTCTCTCCCCTTCCCCTTACCTCACCCTCACCCCCATGCTCCCAACTTTTGCCTGGTGATCTTGTCTGATTCCAATTTCCAGGAGGATCTATATACATTTTTCTTTGGGGCCACCTTATTACTTAGCCTTTCTAGGATCGTGAACTATAGGCTCAACGTCCTTTGTTTATGGCTAGAATCCACTGAGTGAGTACATAGCATATTGGCATTTTGAGGTCTGGATTATCTCACTCATGGTAGTGTTTTCTACTTCCATCCATTTGGACATGCACCTTCTTTAAGCCTCATTTCCACTTTGCTAAAAGGGAGTAAATAATGAATACCCTGTCTTATGCGAGGGCTAAAGCTATGCTTTAAGTTTAAATTACTGTGCTTAAGAGCTCTACAAAACAAAAGTGCCTCTAACCTGTAAGCCTCGCTTGCCCAAGGACAGATAACTTCCTGGACTATGGGGGTGGGCGTGAAGGCTGTTGAAGTAGGATAGCAAGCCACATGTTTTCACTTCACTTCTATAAACAAGGTTGGTTGCCTCAGCACAGGGTATGCTTAATCACACACAGGCTAGGGGTACCTAGGCAGGAAGTATCCCAGGATGTATGCTTGACCCTGATTGGACAAAGGCAGAAAGTGCATAGCCTTGTGGGGATTGCCTTTGTAAGCACCCAATTAATGCAGTTTAGTGCCATTCTTTGGGAATCCTTGGCATAGACCAGGAAAGTGTCTATTCTCCTGACCAGTATTTAACAAAGTTTACTTCAAATTTGACTCTCACATCACATTAGGTCTTTTGTGTATATGGTGTGTATGTGTGTATTCATATATGTGAATGAGGGCTTGTATGTGCTGTGGCATGATATGGAGGTCAGATGACCACCATGGATATTAGCCTTTGCTTTCTACATTACCATTTGCTGCTAAGTAAGCCAGGCTAACTGGCTTTAAAGCTTCAGGGCTGCTTCTGTCTTCACTTCCCATCTTCTTGTAGGATCATAGAAATTACAGTGCCCAGCTGTTCTTGGATTCTGAGAATTTGCTGTGAATGTGTTTTGTTATCATTGGTTAATGAATAAAGCTGCTTTGGCCTATAACAGAGCAGAATAGGGAAAGGCAGAGATATCCAAGCAGAGATAGAGGAGAAAAGTAAGCAGAGTTAAAGAGATGGCATGTAGCTGCCAAAGGGAAAGACACCCTGGAACCTTAGCAGTAAACCATGAGCTTCATGGTAAAATACAGAATAGAGATGGGTTAATTTAAAATGTAAGAGTTAGTTAATAAGAATCCTAAGCTAAGAGGCCAAACAGTGTTTTAATTAATAGAGTTTCTGTGTGATTATTTCAGGTCTGGGCAGCCAGGAAGCAGACAAGCAGAATCCACCAACAATAACGAGTAACTGTTTTTTTTTAAAAATTGGAACAGCTACATGGTATAAACATAACAATAGTTTTCTGAGTTACTATACAGGATGCAAGTAAAAATTAGGTCTGAAGGAAAACCCAAGCATTCCAAAAGAGCAGGCCCACCGACTGTCTCAGCTCATGTGAGACTGGAGGACTGCTAATGGAGATGTTGAGAATTCATCAGGAACCTGAGCAAAGGGCCTCTGTCCTCCAGGAAAAGCCCATTCCCTTTCTTCCCTTCTTTCCTGAATGAGGCCTCTGGCTCCCTGTTGACATGTACCTGTGCTGTATACCAAAGCTCGAGTTAGACACCAGACTCCTCTTTTCTCTATTCACATGTACTTGTTAGACATTTCAAATTCCACACTAGCCTCCTGGTCCTTCTCACCTCCCACACTCCTCCTCCACGATGCTTACTCCAGGATGTTCCAAATTATCGGTCACTTCCAGTTCTCTACTCCCCTGCACCTGCTAGTCTTGACATTCTTTCTTAGCTGTCTCTCTCTATTCTCACTTCTCTTCCTGCACTCTTTACTGAAAAATAACCACAACCATGTCCAGCCTGCTTCTTTTTCTCTCTGCTCTAGACTCTTCCAGATGCGTCTGGATATTCTCTCTCTCTCTCTCTCTCTCTCTCTCTCTCTCTCTCTCTCATCCTGACCAGTGCGATGCGAACAGTGGTCCCTGATAAACCTAGGAGAGAGGAATGGAGGGGCAAGAGACACGAGAAATGATGGCAAGACAGTAGTTCTGATCAAGTTGTCTAGTTTATTTCTCAGAGGCTGTTATATAGCAATCGAGCAAGGGGGAGGGGAGGTGTATCAGGTCTGCCGGAATTCAGGCCTGGAGACATCCCTAGCTGTTAAGTAAATACTGAGGGTCTCTGATGATTGACTAACATAGGAAAATGTTAATGTTTTCTAAAAGCCTGGTGCCTGCAAGTCTCACTAAACTTATGTCCTAAGTCCTGAACTTGCCTGCAAAGGTGAATATCTTACTTGTGAACTTAAGATGACTGTAAACAAAATGCAGATCTGAAAATGCAGGTCTTTGCTTCTGACACTCTCTCTCTCTCTCTCTCTCTCTCTCTCTCTCTCTCTCTCTTCCACAATAACTCCCCCACTACCTGTATAATATAATGGAACAGCCATCTCAGTGGTCTCTTTGCTACTCTCTTGTTTATAGTAACTATAAAGAAAAATAATTCCTAGTGCAAAAGCAAGAATGAACATAAAAATTACCTCAGCTATTCTGCCACTGAATTCCAGTGTGCCAAAGAAAACTAAGCAACATGCTCATTTTGTATAAATTTGAAATGCTGAGCACATGAAGCCCTGTGACAGGCTTCCTGATAAATGAACCCCTGTGAGAACAAGATGTTACTCTGCAAGCAAGCTCGAGGGATGGAGGAAGTGCCACTCTGTCCTCACAGGCAGCCTGCTCAGGAACCTAGGAGGCTGTGATGTTAATATCCACATAACTGGTGATACTATCTGGCATGTGAAGTCAACAGCAATATTATCAAGATGGAGGGTTTGTGATCACTGCTGAGAGTCAAAACATCAGCAATTTCTCTCACTACAATCTAGATATAAAATCTGTGCCTAAATTAGAAGGATCTGATGGCACTTCTGGAACAGAAATTGCTTTCCATGTTCAACTTTTCCTGCAACTGAACCTGACTTTCCAGGAACTACATGTTTAGGGATAGGAAAAGATGCAAAGTCTGTAAGGGTGAGATGGACGCAGGAGAGGAGAGCAAGACAAACTGCATTTGAAGCAAAGGTGCTTTCGGAATCTCTCTACCAGCTATTGTGAGGTTAGCCCACTGGGTAGAATTTCAAGGAAGCAATTTTTAAAAAATAGTTTTTAAACCTTTTAATTGACATCTAAAAATAGAACATTCTACTGGGGTATGGTGTGGTATTTAAATACACATGTTCAATTTGCAATTGACATAGCTACCACCTCAGGCATTTATCACTTCTCTACATTGTTAGCATTCTTTATACTAGCCATATTGATATATATAAGCAATTGTTGTCAACTATATTGTCCTCCTGGCTTCAAAATATTAGGACTAATTTTCTTTTATTCAATGCAACTACTATCTGTTAATCATTCTCTCTCTATAAAGAAGCAAACTTAAAGTTCTCAAAGAGAACCATGATGGAAAACAGGGCACCCAAGTCAATAAACTGTATCTATCATGCATCATAAGTTGGTGTAATGTGTCACCCTTGACAGTTCACATTCTGAAAGCATTGAAACTATTATACTTCCCCCAAACACATCAAGCCTCAGTGCTTGCATTTCTCTGCCACAACATGCTTACACAGTCCGTGTTCTCCCTCAGTCATTCAGGAATAACTGAGTAACATCTCCTTTAGTATTATTCTCTCTCTGACACACTCTAAGACTCACCAGCCCATATTAAAAAAGTAAGCCCTTCTATTGGAATTGTCTGTATTTAGAGGTAGCTTTCCATCTGACTAAACTCTCCCTACCCAGCTCAATGTGTTGGAGACAAACTTTGTTGCTTGCTTGTATGTCCAGATTGGGGCGGTGGGGATGAGGAGGACCTCTATCAGATGATATAAATTGCCTTTCTCTACCTCTTTTTACACTAGTCCTCCAGACTGGCATGCAACAGAATAAACTAGCTATCAATATCCTCTTTTCTTTAGGATCTGTGTGAGGAACGAAGGAGTATACATGTACTAGAGGGGCCTGATTCCATGGTCTGCAATTTCCTGGGGCTGTCAGGAACTGAAGGGCAGAATGCATTAGCACGGTAATGTGAATGACCTCAGAAACAATCTCTAAATAACTTTATGGCTGTTACAAAGCATCATTTTATCTTTAGTTACAAGACCCTAGATCTGTGTCAACCAATTTCAAATAAATTAGAAGGGGGAAAATAATTGTTTATTAGTCTCCTAAAACACCTACATAGTCCCTGGGCATTTAATAAATAATTAGGTCACAATCCAACGCCAGAGCTAAACTTTTAAAAAATAGCCAACCCAGTAAAAGTATAAACTGCTTAAAGCTGAATACTTCAAAAATGCAGGGGAAAAAGATGTCACAAGTAACAACAGGCTTTATTGCCAACTCATTCTTTTCCCTGTTGTTTCCCCCTCCTTATAGATAATATGCTAATTTCTTTGATTTTCCTGATTTAACACACAATAGTAGACATGTTTCTTTAATGAATGATCAACAGCCTGTACACATCTACAGGCACATCCTGGAAAGACAGCAGAGATAAACGCTGAAAGGTTTTCCTACACAGGCCAGATGCAGAGATCAAGTAAATCATAATTTGTATAATACCAAACACACAAATAAGCATGCCATGAAAGCAGTGCCTGACTGGCCTTAACAGCAGCAGTGATAGGAGGACTTTGAACTCCTAAACCCTAAAGGCAAATGTGTTGTTCCTAGCAGAGACAGGGTGGAGATGCAGCAAAGCATTGGAGTGGACGGCTCACAGCCTCGCAAGCTTCAGTCCTCCTTTATAAAAGGAAGCTAATGAAACAGCTCACTTTGCAGAACTCGACTCATGTGAAGATAGTGGTTCATCCTGCCACACAGGAAGTGTGAGACATCGTACTGGGGCTAAAGCAGCAACAGCAGGAATAGAAACATTGGGAACTTAATTTGAATATTCACACACAGAAGAAAGAGAAGGCAGCACGGCTTTTAAAAGATTGCAAGGGAAGGAGACTGATAATTTAATGATGTCTTGATGAGCTAAGCCGAAAATTTGTATATTTTGCTCTAGTCACTGTTCCAGCGAGCCCATCAGACACCATCTATAGCCAATTGAAAGGCTTTATTTGAGCTCTCTGGTACTACACTCAGGTATTCAGGACCCAAGTATAACAGAACAAAGGATTTCTGAAGGCAAAAACTACATCCTGGTATCTCACTCAACAACTGCAGGAATTGGGGAGAGGGGGTTTTCATGAAAGTAAGCAGTTTAACCAAAGTAAAGCTAAACTGGCAGGGCATCTAGACCTCAGGTTCTTCATGTTGGGCTATTTTACATGGGCTTCTCATCAAAAAAATCAAATTCTAGTGAAACTGGAAATGGACTATCGGCAAGATAGAGGAATTCCTGCACTGAATTATCCTGTCACATTCCCTGCTAGTTCTGTTGGCATGAGTCAAATGATTGACTTTTCCTATTCAGGGGAGTCACAGTTGGTCCTGAAGACCAATAGCTTAACTAAGTTTATTCTCTTTTTGAACTGAAAGACCCCCGGTGTGGGGAGAATCTCAAGTCTCGAGATAAGACACCCCCCTCCAGTAACTCAAGAGAGACCATCCTTGCTGCAATCACATGAGGTTTATTTGACAGGACAGGAACCAGTGCACTGGGGCCGAGACTCATAACCCATGCAGGGGAGGAGTTTGACCTCAAGTAACTGGAATAAGGGGTTTCTAAGGGAAGAAATCACAGTCCAATAATCCAAAAGGGGTAGGGAGGGCGTCATTGAAAATTCCGAAAATACCAGTGATGATCACAAGGGGAAAATCCCTGTTTCTCAAGATTATTATCAGCTAGTTCCTGAAACAGAGTATTCCAAAAATACCAGTAATAATCACAAGGTAATAAACACTCCCTGTTTCTCAAGATTACAATCTGACTTTATCTTCAGCTAGTTCCTGAAACAGAGTCACTGAACTGGCTAATTGTAGATTTTTGGCTCTTCTCTTCCTGCTGGAGGGGTCTGGATTTATCCAGGTCTTTCAGAACAATTGGTAGTGCAGTTGAGGATTCAGAGTCCCACCAAAAGCCTTATCAGGATAAGAGTCAACAGTCCAGATGATGACAATAAGGCAGTCAGCCATGACTACCAGAGAAACAGAGACCGATACCAATTAACTAATATATGTCTCCTTTCTTCCCTTTATTTGAGGTTTACCCTGACTGCGTCAAGATTTTCCCTAATTGCCTCAACTGGTTAGCATAGAAACAACAGGTTACATATCCTCCTTGAATCATCAAGAGAAGACCTATGCCTCTTTGGTTTTATAGAACTACTTCTGCTAAAGAGCTATTTGTTTTTCTAGTCTTGATATGGAGTCTATTAATGTCCCTAAGTCTTGGCCCATATGTTTACAAATTCTCTCAAGTTTTGATCACTGTGTGTGAAGGCTGATGGTCCTATGGCTATTGCCCCAGCAATATGAGCTCCATCGAGGAGTGGAATGAGGATAAGTGTGGTCGTTTTTTTTCCAGTTGTAGCCTGGAGGTCCATGTTAAGTGTGCTTTCCCTCCTTCCCTGCCATATTAGTATACCTGTGCAGGATGATCACTAGGACACAGAAGAGGGACCTATTGCTTTGAAATGCTTCAAAAAAAAGCACTTGGAGTTAAAGCATTTGTACATGCTTACCAAGTAGTCTTAAGGGTCATAAAGTATCAGTCAGTAGGAAGAACTGACCTGGAGAGTGAAATACTAAGCTTGCAAGTAAAGTGAGGCCTCTAGGTAACAAGTTCCAGCTCCCTGAAAGTCCCCAGTGTGAGCTTGGGTTGTTCCCAAGTACAATTGATTTTACTTGCTGTGGACTGATTTTCCGGTTTACTCCTAACCCTATATATTCGGGCACAGCCAGAAATCCTGACAAATTCCTGACTGGGAGTGGTTCAGAAAATGGAGTACCTTGTCAAGAGAAGAGAATATAAAATTCCCAGCCCTTGTACCAGTGTACCAGTGGGACTATAGTGGTAATGTTTGTCTCGGGTTTTTTGTTTGTTTGTTTGTTTGTTTGTTTCTGTTTTGGATGCTGGTTGGGGCCAATCTCATGGGAGGGAGTGTTGGTTGGGATTGGGTCTTTTCCCTCAGGATGGATAGGAGGTCTCTGATGGGACTCTATAGATCTGAGGGATCAGGAAGTTTATCCCCTAGGTCTATTTTAGTAGCGGAAGAGAGTCTTATTTCCCAGTGTCTCATGGAACATAGTTATTCCTTTGCTGTCCCTGATAGTGTAAGAGCCCATTCGTGGGGCATGCATGGAACTGGATTTTCTCTTTCTCTCTCTCTCAAAAAATAGGTCCCCACAACCACCTCTTCTGCTGTTTAACAAAACTCCAAAAGTGAGCTGTAGCAAAGGACTATATGAAACTAGGGTTGCTGATCTGTAATCAGATTGACTGTCACCTTATGCATATATGCTATTCTTAATCCCCAAGTCCAGATAGGGTTTCTGAGGTTTTAGGTTCTCATCTCCACACAGAGAGAAAGGAAAAGGGTGACATAGTTCTGGGTTAATTCTCTCAAATCTGTCCTACCTTTAAGAGGTCTGAAAACTGAGTAACAGTCCATCGGTCATTGCCCTCAGTGTCCCTCTTTGATTGGGTGTGATGAATCCAGGTATGACACCAGTCACTTTCAAAGCAAATGTAACAATGAGAATAACTGGGTAGGGTCCCTTCAAGACAGGCTCTAGAGAATGGGTAGGGATTCTTTATCCAAACAAAGTCTACTGAGTGGAACTGATGGGTGGGTTCTAAGGTAGGAGATGGCAGGATTCTCTTTACAGTCTGGTCAATGGTCTGGCAAACTTCTTTTAACAAGGGAGTGATTAGATATTGATGTCTGAAGGGGAAAAATCAGTGTTTAAGGAGGATGGGAGACAGTTCCCCCAAACATAGCTCCAAAAGGAGTCAGCCCCTCAAGGTAAGGAGTACTTCAGGCCCTGGGAAGAGCAAAGAAGAGGAGGTTGGTCCAATTTTGTCACTTTCGAGGCCTAATTTGGTCAGTATTCTTAAGAATTGTGTCCTTTCTACCTGACTTGATTGTCAGATTTTGAGACAGTTTGGCCATAAAGCTGGGCCCAAAGCTAGGAGCAATCTATACCTGGGAATTCTTTCTTGAAGAAGTTTCTTAATAACTACAGGAACAGTCTCTGTCTGGGGGGGGGGGAGGTTCTACCCATTCCTGAGGTATCTACAAAACCTAAAAAATATTGATAGCGAAAATCCGTAAAATCAATAGGCCTGATTTCAGTAAAGTTAGACTCTAGATGTTCCCAAGGCCTATTTCCTCCAGCTCAGATCTATTGTGTCGCTGTGCACACTTCTTCCCCCTTTGGGGTTTACTTGAGCATGGGAGGCACATCTGAAAAGTGTTAACTTTAACCAGGCTTTCCAGATTTGGAACATCATACCTGGGCCTGAGCTCAGCAGTTTTTGTGTAGCCTCAGTGTTTGGTTGATGGAGATCTCTAAGCAGACACATTCCCAGACTACAGGAAGGATGGGTCTACAGTCCAGCAGCATCAATCATCCTTATATATCCTGTATGACCAGTTCTTGCTTTGCCCAGTCAATCCCACCTGGTGTGTATTCCAAGTGATCTGGTAAGCTAGGGTCTGGCAGGGTTACCAAGACCTAGAGAGGTCACAGTGGCTCTAGGGCCACTTTCCAGGCAGCCAAGTCAGCCAATCTGTTGCCTTTTGATTCTAGGGAATTGCCTTTTTTTTTTTATCCTTTGGAATGAACAATGGCTAACCTCTTGGGTAAAAAGATGACTTACAATAGAACTAAGATTTTTTTTCTTCCTCTTTTTTTATTCCTTTTCCTGCTGAGGTTAGCAGTCCTCTTTCCCTGTATAGCGAGTGTCCCATTGATGTGGGCCATAGTGAAAGTATATCTGCTATCAGTGTATATGGAGATAACCTTGTCTTTCCCTCAGCAGAGTGCTTAAGTCAAAGCTAAAAGCACAGCTCCTTGAGCTATGATTGCCCTGCTTAAATAATACACCTAGATAGTGTTACCATCCAGGAAAACACAAACCTGGTCCCGCCCCTTGAGGACTTGGCCAAGGCAGAGTGGCCTCCCCTGCACACATGGCAGGTAATAGCCTGACTCTGTAAGTGTAAAGGTCAAAGTTAAGAGACAAACTCCACCCACTCCAACTCTCTCTCTCTCTCTCTCTCTCTCTCTCTCTCTCTCTCTCTCTGTGTGTGTGTGTTTGTGTGTGTGTGTTTGTGTGTCTCTCTCTCTTTCTCTTTTATCTCTCCTCACTACTCCGTTCCCCAGTAAACTTCCTTCCCATGTAGTTCTCTCTGATGGCTTGTTTGTTCCTCGCCATGGGACCTGTGGTCCCACCTCACGCCACTTATTATTACAGATAGTCCTTGGGTTACCAGCCATGTCCCTGCATACCTGATCTTGTATTTAATGAAACTGCTCCCATCTGTGAATGATATCTTGTCTGGTGTTACAAACTGGATGTCAATCAGATCAGGCCTGATAGACCATATCAGATGGACAACCTCAAAACAGTCATGCAAGGGTTCCCTGGGGTTGTCATCTGGCAGGAGACTGCATGGTGGAGGGCTAATGTCTTATGGAACTGAATCCAGAATACAGGGTTGATTTGAAAGTAGTATTGTGTTACTCAGGTATCATCCATCCTTCTCTCAGGTGGCGCCCTCAAGAGGGTCTCAACAGAGTGTGGGGTTGTCAGAAACAGTTCTTACCCTAAAGTGAGTCAGCTGCCTTTTATCACCAGGGAAGTGAGAGCTAGCTATAGCCCCTATACATGACAGACATTCAGCTATGACTGGGTAAAGACTCTTTGACAGATAAGCCATTGGTCCTTTCCAGGATCCCAGGGCTAGCATGAGGACTCCCTTAGCAATGCCTCTGGGCTCATCCATATACAAGGTAGAATGGCTTAGCAGTATATGGAAGAGCCAGGACTGGGGCAGATACCAGGGTCTTCTCGAGGTTCCAAAGGTCCTCTGCTCAGTCTGTTCCAAAGGCTGTGTCCCCCCAGTGCTAACATAGAGGAGCTTGGCTATCTCAACAAATCCCGTTTTTCATAGCTGTCAGTATTCAACCTCCCCCAGGAATTCTTGTACCTCTCTTTTCAATGTGGGAATGGGGACTCGCGGGACAGCTGAAATGCGGTTGTAGAGAATGGCTGCTTTCCTTCCTCTAGGTTGTAGTCTAGGTATGTGACAGACGCACAGCTGGGCCTTTTTGGCTGAAACTCTATACCCCAGGGCTGGCAGGGTTTCTTAAAGGCCTTCTTGTGGGAACAGCCGCCCCAAATTATGATATCCCTGCCCCCATTTGAAGTGCTTAACTGCAAAGAAAAACATGTTTGACATAAAAAAAATACCCTCTGCTCCTGGAGTAGAGGAAGGACTCTTGAGTGCACGGTGATCAGTGACTGTTCCTTGAACCCTGTTATGGTCGGGTTACAGTCCCTTCGTGGCCCCCTCCTCATTTGGCATCATGGTATAAAAGCCAGCCCCAGCGGAACAATAAAGAAGTTGTTCCACCTCAACCTCGCACTCTGTGCATTCATTCAATCTGGACACCCTTTGCCAATTCTTGGTCTCTAGGCCGTGCAGGAGCACCTTCTGTTGCTATCTATGTTCCTCCTCAGTGATTGAAGCTATGTGGAGATGATCTACATACTGGGCCAAGGAGCTTTGTGGATATTTTTGTATAAGTTTCATCAGATCCGCACTCGGGACTTCATCAAACAATGTTGGTGAGTTTTTGACATTTGTGGCAACAGAAAGTGTATCAACTCTCTGAGTCAGTCTATTCAAAGGCAAATGGGGGATGGATGAGAAGAGCCAGTAAGAGCCAGAAGAAAGCATTCTTTAGATCCAGGATCATGTAGATTTTCCTTTCAGAGGGCAACAAGCTTAGGAGGATGTAAGGGTTAGGCACTAAGGGGTGGATCATTTCTAACTGTTTGTTGACTTCTCTTAAATCCTGTACTAGTTGGAAGTCTCAACTATCAGGCAGGCTTCTAGACAAGAGGCAAGGGAGTAGAGCATTTCATGGATAGTGGCAGAGGACAGGCATTCCTGCCTCCTTCAGTCGGTCAGTGTGCTTGACAATCGATCCCTTGGTCTGCCTCCTGGCACATGATGTATTATCTAACCCATATCCATTTTGCAGAATTTAAAAACTGAGGTATTGAAAGACCTGGATAAATCCAGACCCCCCCAGCAGGAAAAAATAGAGCCAAAAATCTAAGCAGGGAGAGAAGAATCAGAAATCTAGGATTAGCCAGTTCAGTGTTTCAGGAACTAGCTGAAGATAAAGTTAGATTGTAATCTTGAGAAACAGGGAGTTGCCCCCTTGTGATTATCACTGGTAGTTTTGGAATTTTCTGTGACACCCTCCCTACCCCTTTCAGAATACTGGGCTGTGGTTTCTTCCCTTAAAAACCCCTTCTTCCTGCTCCTTGGGGTCGAACTCCTCCCCTGCGTGGGTTATGAGTCTCGGCCCCAGTGCACTGGTTCCCGTCGATTAAACCCCTTGTGATTGCAGCAAGGACAGTCTTTTGTGAGTTACTGAGGGGGTCATGTTATCCCGAGACTTGAGTGAGATTCTCCCCACACTGGGGGTCTTTCAGTATGATGGATGGCCAGCATACTGCTTAGCCTAGTGGATTCCTCTCAACCCAAGCATTAGAATACCTTGCTTTTAGTCCCTGCAGGGAGCCCTCCTTCATGTGGCTGAGCCTTCAGAAAAAGGGACAGATGACCAGAAATATTGGTAAGAACTTGGCTGAGTTCAGATTTAGCCTAGCTGAGTTCCCCCAAAAGAGATAGTGGCTCTGAGTTTTTGCAGTAAGTCCCTTTCAATCAATAGGTATGGACAACTCAGCACCACCAGAAAAGAATGAGTCCCAGTAACTTATCTTAGCTCTACAGCCCAGGAGGCTCTCATGGAAAGCAGGCAGTTTGTCTTGTTGCTCCTTGGACTGCCGTTTCCTGGAGGTGAGGAGACCAGGGAGTTCTGTCAAGACAGAGTGGGCTCTGGTGGTGTCTATTAAAAAGTTAATGGGTTTGCCCCCTATTCTTGCTGTCAACCTGTGTTCCCCAGGGCTAATTCATCCCTGGCCTGGTCAATTTTCTGATAAATGAATGATGGGGCAGCTCTTTCTCTCTTTTTCTTTCTGTCTGGGCATTTATTCTTCCAGTGACCCTTCTGCCTACAATAGGCACATTAGTTCTTTCCAGACATTTTCTTTCCTCTTCCCCTAGTCTGTTTCCCTTATTTCTGCTTGTCTGTTTCCTTAAAGGCAACAATCACTGCATGGAGGAATTTCTTTCCCTATCTGTCTTCAGCTGAATCCTGACTGTTGTAAATTTTCTGAGAAATTTCCAAAAGGTGAGACCTATTCATCACTTCAAATCCCCCTATTTTCTGGAGCTTTCATCTTGTATCTGGGACCAACTACATGACAAAGGCAATATTAGCAACTCGCTGGTTTTCAAAGGCATCTGGGTCTATGGGGATCAGTATCCAGTATGCTTCACACATCCTTTCCAGAAACCCAGTGGGAAATTCTTTGGGTTTTTGAATAATCTGATTTACCTTGAGGAGTTGATGGGTTTCCTGGCTGCCACTTTTAATCCTCAATAATGTTTGATGAAAGGTATCCATTGCCCTGAAGCAATACCTGTTTGCAGGAATGACCACAGAGATTACCCAGACACCACCCAAAAACAGACCATCTAAAGGAAATGCCTAACATTCCAACCTCTGTAGATAGGACCACCTGTCAGCACACACTCATCAGGACACCCCTAAACAAATGTCAGCCAATTGGGGATCCTGAACCTCAGAAACCCCTCACTCCCACGTTTACTACTATAAAAACCCAGTTCTAACTGAACTCGGGGCTCTCCATTTATTCCAATACATTGGACATGCGGGGAGACCAAGTTTGAAAATTTGCATAAAATAAAGGCTCTTAGCTTTTACATACGGGACTTGGTCTCCTTGTTGGCTTTTTGGGGGACTTTGCAGATTTGGGCATAACAGGGACATCATTTCTCTTCCCCCTTCTTCCTCTTGTCTGTAACTGGGTCCTGGTGCTTCCCTCAAGGAGAAAACAGAAGAAGGTCTGACAGCTTCAGAAAAAAATCCTATCTGGCTTCCCCATTAGCAGAGCTGCTCTGCATGTCTGGGGGAGAGAAAGGACCAGGTGTAGAAGAGAGAGCCCTCTGGCCTCTTCTCTGGGAAGAACATTTTCCTCCGATCCTTTTCCCATTCCCATCATTCCAATTGAAACATGAGGAGGCAGAATGTCCATCTCTTTGGTGTAGCAGGGAGAACCTTTGGTTCTTTGAGCTGCTTCAAGAATTCTGGTCATAACTCAGGACCCTGATTCCCAAGGGAAGGACACGGGCTTTCAAATGGGGGGGGGGGTGGATGAATGGCTAGGGGTAGTATCCCGGCCAGCGGGATATGAATCGGGGTCCCTGATAAGCCTGGAGGAGAGGAATGGAAGGTCAAGAGACACGAGAAACGACGGAAAGACAGGTTTTCCGATCAAGCCACAGTTTATTATTCTTATTCTTCAGAAGCTGTTATATAGCAGACGGGCAAGGGGTAAGGGGAGGATGTCAGGTCTGCTGGAATCCAGGTCCAGAGACATCCCTAGCAGATAAGGAAATACTGGGGGTCTGTGATGGTTCACTAACAAAGGAAATACTAATTGTTTCTGAAGCCTGGGGCCTGCAGGTCTCACTAGGAGATAAGATACCAGGTTGATTTCTAGGCCTAGAACTGCAAAGGTGAATCTCATTTGTGAACTAAAGATGGCTGTAAACAAAATACAGGTCTTTGCTTCTGACAGGCTAGCCAATGGTCAGTGTCGATGTAAGGGAACTAATCAGGATGACCAGGAAAGCCAGTCACAGCATTGCAGGCTATCCTGATCCTGAGTCACTGGGGATTCAAAGATCCCTCAGGTGGCATCCTACTTCAAAAAGGGACCACTCAAGTTCACAGAGTACAAAATCTTCTTGGGAAGAAACGAATAACATTATCATTCATTGCAGGGACGTACTTGTGAGAACATTATAACACACACTTCAGAGGGGTTCTGAGGCAACTTAGTCCCCTCTCATCACAAGGTCAAGTGACAGATTTACTTAAAAAGACAGAGTTAAACAATGCAGACAAAACAAGAACAGTGACCAGAGAAATCACAGTATTCGTTCATCCAACAGACAGGGGCTCTAGGGATAGCTCACACAGATTCCAGATGCAGGATCTGAAGTTGTATACAACTTCCCCTCTTTTTTAAAAAAAAAATATTTATTTATTACGTATACAATATTCTGTCTATATATATGTCTGCAGGCCAGAAAAGTGCACCAAACCTCATTACAGATGGTTGTGAGCCACCATGTGATTGCCGGGAATTGAACTCAGGACCTTTGGAAGAGCAAACAATGCTCTTAACCACTGAGTCATCTCTCCAGCCCCCAATTTCCCCTCTTATGTCCTAATCAGATGGCACCATCCACAGATCAAATTTACCTCTGGAGATGGTCAGACAAAATGACTTTTGTTAGCCTTTTTGAGGGGTAGTATCAGGATGCTGCTGGAGCACTCAGTAGCAATTGGTCATCGATGGTTTTCCTGGGGCCCTGGAACATCTCAGGGTGCCCAGCCCTCTAGGAGTCCTCTCCAACCAGTGCTCTTTTCCCCACTCCTGGGCTCTTGAGACCCCTAAGTCTTGGGGATCTCACCTTGTTGTGGAATATTAGTTTAATGATGCAATGATGTGTTGCATTCTTTTAAGTTACATTTGTTTATCTCTGTAAAGCCAGCCTAAAACACCTGATTGGTCTAAAAAAATAACTGAGCGGCCAATATCTAGGCAGGAGAGAGGTACGCAAGGCTGGCATGCAGAGATAATAAATAGGAGGAGAAATCTCGGCTCGAGAAGAAAGAAGGGAAGAGAGAGGCTTGAGGAAAGGAGGAAAAGATGAAACAAGGGCCAGACCCAGCCGGCCACACAGTAAGAGGGAAGAACAGAGTTCAAGAATAAAGAAAGGTAAAAAGCCCAGAGAAAAAATGTAGAAGAAATTGTGTTAATTTAGTCAGAAAAGCTGACTAGAAACAAACCAAGCTATAGCTGGGCATTTGTAAATAAGAATAAGTCCAAACAAATAAGTATTTGTTTGGGAGCTGGGTGATAGGCCCCCCCAAAAATGAAAAAAGTGGGGGCCACTAGAGGTGACCACTAAGGCACAGTTTATGTCAACTGAAAGGCTTTATTGTGGCCAACTGGGACTATACTCAGGTATTTGGGACCCAAGTGTAGCGTGAGTGTCCAGAGCACAGGGTTTTGAAACAAAAATCACATCTTGGAATCTCACTTCGCAGCAGTAGGGGTGGGGGTTTGTTGAAGCAGGCAGTTTAGCAGAAACTAAGATACATGGTTAGCTGGAGGAGGTTCTGCACAAGCAGACAGCTTAACAGAAGCTCAGCTAGTTGAGGCATCTTGGCCTCAGCTTCCGAAAACAGAGCTGGGTAATTTTCCACGGCGCTTCTCATCAAGGGTGTCAAATTCTAGTCAAGCTTAAAACTGCCTCAACAAAATGGAGGACCCTCTGAACTATGCGCCCTGTTATACCACCACCAAATAAACTGAGCTATAACTTATTTTTGAAAGTGTATGCTTAATATTTTGTAAACTTTTTACCTATCTGATAATTTCTATTCCTTCTCATAACACCGCCATATTCTTCTCAGGATGCCCACCTCAAATCAGTCACGAGCAACTCTCTTCAGCAGAGTTGTAGCTGGTATTGACTATTCACACCAGTGGACAAATACTCCCTTTGTAAACTTTGTAAACCCTCAAGGCACACAAGTGACCTGGGCCACTACCTAAGGAGATCCATCTGCCAGTCCCTGCCCCCAGACTTCCCTACCAGTACTAACAGCTGCTGTTTCCAGTACTGGGACAGAAGATTGCCTAGGCCCTGCCCTGCAAGAAAATAAAATCTCCTGCCTATCCCTGATATTACCCTAAGATCAGGCACATATACCCTGTGTTCTGCTCAGTTCTTACCTGAGCAGAGGCAGTCACCCTGTTTGGTTTTTCCCTCCCAATTGGTACGGGAGAATTGTCTGTATTCTGTCAATCATGTTTTAAATAAATGCTGATTGGCCAGACAGGAGGTATAGGCGGGAAAACCAGAGAGGAAGTGGAAATGATGAGAGGAAAGCAGGAGAATTCTGGGGAGGAGGAAGTTGATTCCTCCCACTCCTGCCCAGATCACCGAAATAGCAGGATGTGATCTGCCCCACGGAAAAAGGTACTGAGCCAAATGGCTAAAATAGATCAGAAAAATGGGTTAATCAAGATGTGAGAGTTAGCCAGTAAGAGGCTAGACCTAATGGGCCAATCAGCTTTATAACTTATAATGTTATTTTCTTTGGGGCTAAACATCTGGGGATACTGGGCATGACATAAACCCCAACCAAGCCGGCCCTACATGTTACACCCAATGAATCTCTTATGTGAAATTTGTTGTGCAGTGAGACTGTGTAGTGTTCCCTGGCTCCCGATGGCTAGGACTCCCAACTTTCCATCTGAGCTGGAAATATGACTTTCAACTTCTCACTCATTCCTATTATCTAATTATTTAAAGGAAGAGAAGGAGGAGGAAGAAGAGGAAGAGGAGGAAGAGGAGGAGGAGGAGGAGGAGAAGGAGGAGGAGGAGGAGGAGGAGGAGGAGGAGGAGAAGAAGAAGAAGAAGAAGAAGAAGAAGAAGAAGAAGAAGAAGAAGAAGAAGAAGAAGAAGAAGAAGAAGAAGACACAACAAATCAATATTTCTCCTGTCTTCTGTCTCTCACATCTCGCAGTCACTACCTGTGTGAGGTGGATTTCCTCCTAAAGTAACATAGGAGACAGAGTTCCGTTATCCTTCTGCTCTGAGAGAACAATGCTCAGCTTTTGCATCTTTCTCATACTAAATGGATTTAAACTCTCTTGGATACTCTGTAAGGAGAAATAGCAGTTCCTTTCCCTAAAGCCAGTTCTTGATTGTGGCCTTTAGCTGGTATGCTGCCTCCCACTCTTAAAATGTCTGCAAGTGCTCATCCCTACGAAGTTTCCTTAATTTATTAACTCCTGCTTTCTAACCCTGCCATGAATCACCTAGGCAACCTAGAAAGAAAAATTGAAGGATTTAGTAAAAATTAAAAAGTGCTTGCAAATGTATGTATCTTTCCACATACCTGAGAAAAAAGAATAAAGATTTCATACTGAATGAACCATAGCTGGTGTCTTAACTTCCTAATTAAATATTTTCCCATAAAAATTCTAACCAGAAGAAAAGGTCAAAATGCCCATATATATTTTATATATACTTATATATATATATAAAATAAAATAATATACATTATTTGAAACTCTTTACCAAGATTAACTACAGTATGTAAAGGCTCTATATTAACACAATTTAGCAAATTAGTAATTTTGAGAAGCCAGAAGCCAACGTCAGGGTTCTTTCTCAATCACAGTATACTGATTTGGCTAGACTAACTGGCCAACAAGCCTTGGATTCTCCTGTGTCAGCATCACCAGTGCTAAAACTACAGGTAGGTGCCCCAATAGTGCCAAGCATTTATGCGGCTCCTAGAGATTGAACGTCGGGTCCTCAGCTTGTAGTGCAAATATTTGGCCAACTGTCAAGTTAGTAAAAACCATAGAAACTAGTTCTCATACATAGAAACTAGTTCTTATAAAGCCTCACAACTTTGCCTATTTGCCAGTTTGAAGAATTCCCTTTACCTTAATTTTCTGACACTATTTAGCAATGCATACATACAATTACCAGCACATTTCTTCACGAGCAAGCTGTGGGATCTTGACTTTTCAAGCAATTTTTGTTTCAATTCCAGTTGTATTCTTATTCCATGTGTATAACTGGTCCAAAGCCCAACATGTGAGCAAACAGGGTGATTGAAAATTCTTATCACACTCTGAAAACACAAAGTCAAACCAACTGTGCTAATAATTCTTCTATAAACCTAAAACCTTAAAGGTGACATATATTTTATTTTCTCAGATCTGGCCTAGTAAAAATAAATCATCGGCATATTTCCCATCTGGAATTTAATTACCCTCTGGAGACCAGCAGTCATAGACAGAGGGTGTCATTTACCAGCGGAAGGGAATGGAACCTCTTCTATTGGCATTGCTTCCCTTCTAACGAGAATTCAGACAGACTCAGCCTCCCCTTCCACCCCCGAGGAAAAGGTCACAGTCTGTCATTAGAAGCTTGAATGAGAAATGTCAATGTGAACATTTTTTAAGATAAAAGTTGAAGGAGCCCAAAACAAATACAAACATATTGACATTTAAAGTAGGCGTTTATAAAATAGAGGGCACTGTGCCATAGCACAGGAATGCTTCTCATTGCTCGGTTTTCATTCATTTACAGAAGCTTTGGCTTGCAAGTGGCAATAAAGACCACTCTGCCCAACTACCACCTTATTCTTGAAAATTCTCCTTCCCAAGCAATGCAGGAAAGTCTATATTCTAATAAGACATTATTATAACTAATTAAAATGACAAGTTTTCATAATTGATATTTAATTTTCAACTATGCATGGACTAGTAGCACCCTTATTTGAATCTAAGAAAACTATATTTTGGTTTTTGTTTTATTTATGTTTATATGTATATGCACTTGTTTGAGTGTGTGTGTGTGTGTGTGCATATGTGCATGCGTGTGTGTGTGTGCATGCGTGTGCAGATACATGTGTCTGTGGAAGCCAGAGCTTAATGCTAAGCATTTTCCTAATTCAGATTTGTCTATACTTTTTCAGATAGGACTCTCACTAACTGACTAAGCTTGCTGGCCAACAACACTCAGAGATCCTCCAGTCTCTACCTCCCCAGAAATGGAATTGCTATAATGTACCAGAGTAGTTGGCTTTTTATGGGTGCTGGGGATCTTAACTCATGCTCATGTGCATGTGTGGCAGGCATGCAACCAGTTACCTTCTCCCTACCTTCGCATTATTCTTGAGGCAGAGTGTCACTGTGGAGCCCAGGGGGACTTTAACTCATTTAACTTGCTTCAGTCTCTTGAGTGCTGAAACTAGAGATGTATAGCATCATATACTCTTGAGCCTCCTCATTATGATTCTCCACTAACCCCAAGTTGATCAGTACGGTGATTTTTCAGGTCAAACATTTTTGCTAGGATGTAAAAAAAGTAGCAATTCTAAGATTACAAAAGTTGTATAACTTATGTCAATCCAAGACTTCATACACACTGGCTACATAATTATGCCTAAATGCTAACAGCATTACCCATATTCTTAAGAAGCCAAAAGAATCTTCTGGTTTCCTTTGATTTGATAAGTTTTCATTTTGATCTTATTTGATTTCAGATTCATGTATGCCACGAACCTGTGTGACAGAGGAAAAATTAAGCATGGTAGCCAACACCAAAGAACTCATTCAAATGGATTCAAAGCAGTATATTCTGTGGTTTGGGAGTCACAGAGCAGTAGTGATGATCCAACCTGAACCCACAAGAAGCAAGTACCACTTGCTGAGCTCACAAGGAGGGAAGGAAGTCAGCAAGTGAGAAGGGAAAAGAGGCATTCTTCTCTTATAGAGCATTTGTGAGTCTCTTTCGGGTCTAGAACTAATGGCACGTATGACATGGTCCAACCAACCTGCTCATTTTACGCATGAAGAGTTGAGTATCTGTTGGAAACATCTCATTAATCTTTGCAGTGCCCCACAGAGAAGTTCAGAAGACAAATATTGTGCTGATTTTATACAGAGGACACCAAGTATGAATAAAGTGGCTTGCCAAAACCCCATTCCCCCAGATTATCATTTGTAGTCACATATGGGCAAGTAAACCTCAACTGCTCATATTAAAACAAGAATTATTTGTATAGGAAAGCAGTCTGTACAGGACTGAGAATATAACTTCAACAAGAGTATTATGCTTTTTTGTTCATCAAATGATGTAGTTCACCAGGACTGTGTTGTCATAGACAGTTCCCAGTCAGTGATATTAAAACGTATTGTTGCTTGAATATGGAAAAGACTCAAGGGTCTGTCCAAAACATCTGAAATTAAATGCCCATCAAGTTTTGAGGGTCTAAAACTTTTAATCACACACTTCCCTTTAATATATATCTTTTTCTTTTTTTCCAAATCCCAATTCAGACTCCTGAGCTGTGATCAAGTATTTGAGAATTTCAACGAGTTTATTCCAAGACAAAAAGAAAATAAATAAAAGCCCTCAGAAAACACTTGTAGCTACAGAACCAAGAAACATTAAAGCCACAATATTTATCTTATTTTGTAGCTGAAGTCATAACAGTCCACACTGCAGAGGGAAGTGAAATTCCCCAAATGGGGAGAAAATGATAAAATATTAACACAAAGAGGTTTGAGATTCAAGGTCTGAGAATTCAAGAACGTTTTGTCTTCTGGCTCTTACAGGAAAGTCATACTTAGCAGCTGTGTTGTGACACAGTGACATATTACCTCCTCCTGTATCTCATTCCATGAATAACTTCTTCACTAAATATATTTAATCATCTCCTTTTCCTGTTTACTTACTAAAACCATTTAATTTCTATCTTCAGCTCCAGTGGTAAAATATTCCATATAACATGTTACTCTTGCTTTCAAAATGGACAAAGTAGTTAAAGAGACAGATCATATCATTTTTTTAAATCAGCAAATAATGTATTAAATATCATTGTGAAATTTTTAAACATTGTGTTTTTGTGGCTATTTCCCCTTCATGTGCCCCACCATCTTTTCCCTCTGCTGCCCTCTACAGCACCCACCACAGATTCTTTTCATCTTCTATGTCCTTGGGCATATTTTAGGACGAGATGACTTGGCCCAGTGAGATGGCTCAGCAGGTAAAGACACTCTCTACCAAGGCAGGGAAACTAACATCAATCCCTAGGACCCATGTGGTGAGAGACAAGAATGCATTTTTCAAGTTGTTCTATGACCTCCACATGTGCATATGGCATACATTACCCACATATGCACATACACAGATAATTAGATGTGAAAGAGTTACTTAATTTAAAATTATTAAATGAAAAACTAAAAAACACTGTGATAGCAGACCCTGTCTATGTTGTCTTTCCCAAAATCAAAGTGGATGTAGTCCAGAAGGATGAAGCTTTCTACAGAGGAGAGAGCCTTCAGCTGACCTGGGAAATAGGAATTATTTGCATAAAGTGCCAGGAACAGGCAAGTTCACACCTCACAGAGAACAGAAAAATGTAAGCATGGGTTTGGAGATGAGAAAGTATTGTTCCCTATTTCTGGCCTACTGGATTGTGCTCAAAACAGAGTCCCACCAGTCAGCCCCAATAAGTTCAACTTCTTAATAGGATAAATCCTATACTTCCTGCCTGGCTACTGGCCAATCAGAATTTTATTAAATCAATGTCAGTGACAAATCTTTACAGTGTACAAAAGCATTATCCCACAGTGCACCACGGCATGAGGAACTGTATTAAGGGGTTGCAGCATTAGGAAGGTTGAGAAACACTGTGCTAGATTATATTATCTGCACACATTTTCCTCTTTCCCTCTATTTTGTCAGGATCCACTGTGGGATCCTACAGCAAATTCTTCAATATTCCAGTGATGATGGAATTGACCATGTGACTTGCCTTCAGTACTAGAATCTGGTAGTAATCAAAGTATGTCAAGTCTTAACTGTAGGCATTGCCTCTGCTTTAAGAACAAGCCACAGGTAGCCGTATCTCTGAACAAAGACCTTCATCACCAGCTGTAACTGAACTCAGCTGTAACTGAACTCAGACAGGAGCACAATTCGAGCTGGTGAAATTTATCACATGGCATCCCCACAGTGTAAACCCACTGGATACCCGTGCCTACTTAATGTTTTCAAAAGCTCTGATTTTGGGGGCTGGAGAGATGGTTCAGAGGTTTAGAGCACTGACTGCTCTTCTAGAGGTCCTGAGTTCAATTCCCAGCTCACAACCATCTATGATGAAATCTGGTGCCCTCTTCTGGTGTTCTGGCATACATGCAGGCAGAATGCTATATACATAATAAACAAATAAATCTTAAAAAAATCCCTCTGATTTCTAAACTAGTAGCAGGATGTTCTTATTTGTAAAATGAACTATAACATAGTTCATAGGAAGGATTTTGCATCTATTTAAAAAAATAATGGCCCATATTTTACAAACCTCTGAGATTTACTGATGTTTTGTATTTAGTATCATAGCTGAAAAAGACTGGGCATTCATTCTATCCTATCAGATGGCACGGCAAACGCCTTCACTACCACCTTTCTCTTCCTAAATACTCCTAATCATCAAAATGGTTATAGTCCCTTGACGTGAGTGCCTTGCTCAGATGATATCCATAAACTTCAGCAATAGTGCATCTTTACTCTTCAAGTTAGGCTGTTTCTGATGCACCAAATATCATACAGAATCTGATTAGCATTAAAAATATATGTAACATGGTGATGGAGGCTGTAAAAACCATTAGGTAAAGAAGCCACAAAGCTGACTAAAAGCATTTTGAGGTTAAAATTATAAGGGCTTAATCCTTGGCATCACTAAGACTGTATTTTTTCCTTTGTTATTTTTATTCTAAGACCAAATATAGGTTCAGATCTCAAATAAATTTAGGTCTAAGGTAGCTTGGGAATTATGGAACAGATGGGAAACCAACAGTCCAAAACTGGAACCTTATCAAACCTCTGATTTGCTGTCTGATACTCAAAGCATTGCTCTTTAAACTCTAAAATGAGTTGATCTGACAAAACATTTCAGTTAGCAATGCCAAAGCTGCTTTGGAGACGACCTATTCAGGGTAGCAAAGTTAAAAGTTCTTCTATAGGGAAATTATTTTTGTTGAGTTCTAGTTGCAGTTTGATAAAACCATAGGAAATAGGGGATGGGAAAATTGCTCAGTGGGTAAAAGTTCTTGTTGAGTGAGTGTAAGGACCTGAGTTCAGATCACACACACACATGTAAAACTGGGGTATGGTCATCACATGCTATTTCGCCAGTACTATGAGGAAGGGGACAGAAACAGGGGGTTCTATAGGACTAGTTTGCTAGGCAGTCTACTTGAGATTGTCAGGTTCAGTGAGAGATCTTATCTTAAAAAATAAGATGTTACCTCTCCTTGGGCCTGGGAACCCCTCCAGAATCAAGACTCTTGCAAACCCTAAAATGGCTCCCTTAGTTGAGATATATACTTCATTAGTCTCATATCCATCCTTCCTCCCCCACTCCCATTCCCCCAAGCCATCCCCAATCCTCCCGGGACCTCTCCCTTCTCTCTAACCATCTCCCCTTACTTCCACCCCCACCCCACCCCCCCTGCACCCAAGTTTGCCTGGCAATCTTGTCTACTTCCAATATCCAAGAGGATAACTATAAGATTTTCTTCAGATTCACCTTATTATTCGTGATCTCTAGGATCACGAATTATAGGCTCAATGTCCTTTGTTTATGGCTAGAATCCACTTATGAGTGAGTACATACCATATTCCTCTTTTTGGGTCTGGGTTACCTCACTCAGTAAAGCGTTTTCTATTTCCATTCTTTTGCATGCAAATTTCAAGATGTCATTGTTTTTTACCGCTGAGTAAAACTTTAATGTGTATATGTTCCACACCTTTTTTAACCATTCTTCTATTGAGGGGCACCTAGGTTGTTTCCAGGTTCTGGCTATTACAAATAGTGCTGCTATGAACATAGTTGAACAAAATGCTTTTGTAGTATGATAGGGTATCTCTTGGGTATATTCCCAAGAGTGAAATTGCTGGGTCCTGAGGGAGGTTGACTCCCAGTTTCCTGAGAAACCGCCACACTGATTTCCACAGTGGCTGCACAAGTTTGCATTCCCACGAACAATGGATGAGTGCTCCCCTCATTCCACATCCTCTCCAGCAAAGGCTATCATTGGTGTTTTTGAGTTTGGCTATTCTGACAGGTGTAAGATGGTATGTCAAAGTTGTTTTGATTTGCATTTCCCTGATCGCTAAGGAGGTTGAACATGACCTTAAGTGCCTTTTGGCCATTCGAAGCTCATCTGTTGTGAATTCTCTGTTCAGTTCAGTACCCCATTTTTAAAATTGGGTTAATTAGAGTTTTAGTGTTTAGTTTTTTGTTCCCTGGACAGCAGAGAAGAGTGTACCTGAACTGGCCCTGGTCCATAACCATACTGATGTATATCACCTTAGATCTTTTGTATATCACCATAGATCCTTCATCAGGCAATGGATGGAGATAGAGACAGAGACACACATTGGAACACTGGACTTAACTCCCTAGGTCCAAATGAGAAGCAGAAGGAGGGAGAACGTGAGCAAGAAAGGCAGGACTAGAGGGAACCTTCATCTGACGATAGATGGAGATAGAGACAGAGACCCCCATCGGAGCACTGGACTGAGCCCCCAAGGTCCAAATGAGGAGCAGAAGGAGAGAGATCATGAAAAAGGAAATCAGAACCGTGTGAAATGCATTCACCCTCGAATACAAGGGGACTAATCGAATGAGAGCTCACCAAGGCCAGCTGGACTGGGACTGAACGAGCATGTGATCAAACCAGAGTCTCTAAATGTGACTGACATGGGGGCTGACTGAGAAGCCATTGTCAATGGCACTGGGTCTTGTTTTGTCTGCATGAACTAGCTTTCTGGGATCCTAGTCTGTTTGGATGCTCACCTTCCTAGACCTGGAGGGAGAGGGGAGGAACTTGAACTTCCCACAGGGCAGGAAACCCTGACTGCTCTTAGGACTGGAGAGGAAGGAGGGGAGGGAGTTGTGGGGGAGGAGGAGAGGGAGTGGGGGAAATGGGAGGGTATGGGGAGGAGGGGAGGAAGTGGACATTTTTGTAAACAAATAAATAAATTAAAAAAAATAAGATGTTAAAGGATAGAGACATAAACCTGAATACAACTATGGCCTTCACACATGCACCCAAGGGCTAGCATCACACACATGCACACACATACACACACACACCACCTACAGAAACAAAAAAAAAACATTAAAAAATAGTAAACGATTGCTTTTATATAGTGTAGTTTATCCTAGTGGGAATAATCAAAATTTTACAAATAATCATGGTTTCCTCTGACTTCAATGCTGAATATTTGGTAAGTTATTTAAACTTTTCTGAACCTTGATTTTCTCACCTAGAGGCTAACAAAATAGCCTGGGACTTTTAAAGTGGCAGAAGTTAAGTATGTGTGCATAGTGTAACCCGGCAAAGGCACGGTTACATCTCAGCAGATGAAACATAATTCTTGCTAGTGTGCTATCAAATCACTGAACTATAGTGAGGTCTATAAATTTTGAGCCTTGGTTGCTGCAAGAAATGGAGCTACTTGTCACAGGTGACTAGGACTTATGTGACTTGAGGACTGTGCTCCTAGGTTTAACTTTGTAGTATCTGGAGAACCACAGAGAAGATGGACAAAGGGACTTTGAGTCATTAGGAAAACAGAGTAGCAATGTAAATAAGATATACAGTCTCCCATCACAATCACACTCCGCCAATATGACTGTCATTACAAGGTCACCAGGTCGTCTGTCTGAAAACACCTTTATTCAGCCTCCAGTTAAGTTCATCCTGCTTCTCACTGCCAAGCTGAAGAATGATTGTCTGTATCACATTCTAACAACACTGCAATCATTGCATGAGACCCATTCTGTACCTGAGCTCACTCTAGCTCCCTGACACATTTTTTATGCCTCCCTACTATTCTCAATGATTTTAGAATTCCAATTTAAAGACAAAGAAAGAGGCCACTACTCAGAGCGAAGGTTTTCTAGTTTGCCAAGCAAATACAAGTTTTGGGTTAGCGGGCCTCACAAACAAAGACTAATTCCATGAGTGAAGTCTCTGTACTTGAACAGTTATCTAGTCACAGCTGAATAAAGCTCAGGACTTAAAGAAAGTCAAGGCTTCGCCTAACCCAGCCATGGATGTGAGAGATAATGGAGCTAGGCTGCAGATCAGAGCATCCAAGTAACTTCTCCATCTTCAAATATTAAGGTTAGGATTATCTCCACAGTGCCCTTCATTAAAAATCCCTACAAAAGAATAAGGTCACAAATGCAGTTCTTCCCAGCCAGCCATGCTCTTTCTATTATATTAGAACCATACCTCCTCCCTAGTTCCATCTCCAAACTCGAGGCCTCTGCTACTTTTGAATTTTGTAAATCTATGAATATAGTCAAGACTGAACTATAACATTCTTCACATATCCTCTGAGGAGATTTTAAAAATGCCATTTACTTATTCCACGGACTGTGACATAATGCACAGGTTTAAAAAACTAATTCTGTTTGGAAGCCAAGAGCACGGCTTAATAAAGCACAGCGAAAGGAGCTATACATCTCATCCTGAATAACGTTATTGCAAAGACGTAGGCACCTGAGTGGGTGGGGGGCACACTGTTAGAGAGGAGAAAAGCAGATTCTGCCGGTTTGTTTTTCACATCATGCAGGAAATCAGTTTGACAGGGTTTCACCTAATGTAACCATCCTGGTGACCGTTCCCATTGACAATCAGCTTGTGAACATTGAAGCATGGGTCCTGACGTCATGCTGACTGCTTCAGTTTGCCAACATAAGGTTAAGGTTGTTCTTTCAGGCAAGGAGCCAATATAAAGGCTTTCTCTTCCACAGCTCCCATACCACTCTTGATGCATCACTCTGCAAACTAACAGCCAAGGTCAAGAGCACTGTCTCCATGCTGAGCAATACTGACACACAGTCTGAAACCTGCTTGAATCTGCCTTCACAACACTTCAGTGCCCAGCTCCATGAATCATTCTCTAGGAGTTTCTACTCTCACGGACTATTTTCAAGCACTTTGGCAAATGACATCATTTCCTTTCATTTTATATTAGTTGCTGGCTAAATTTGCAAATGAGAGCATAAAAAAGGGTTCTAAATTCCAGATCATTACTAAGAATACTTTTCCAGTTTAGGAGACAACTTCTCTTGGCTTCTATGACGTGCCTCAACCCCTGAAGACTATAAACAAACACAAGTGAATAAACATCAATATAAGTAAATATAGATAGCCAAGGGGCCCTCAGGAAAGTGTGTGACTTCCTTCCTTGCAGAGATGACTACATGACAGGATCATATGGAGAATGGAGTAGGAACTAGCACAGTGCTCAGGCCGTACAACAGACTTCCGTGGTGTCTCATAGCTAAAGTCTCTAAGTAAAGCCTGTGCGGAAAACAAGTAGGCTTTCTCCTTTAGTGAATGAGGCATCAAAAGATGCCTTTCCCCACTGGGATGAGCTTATCACTGTGAATTGTCTACATTAAAACTCTGAAGTGAAGTAAGTGAAGTAAGACAAAGGATAGTAGTCATGGTCAGATCTTGATGCACCTTCAAATGAATTCATTCTGAATAATACATCAAGTACCTAAGAACTCACATCTTAAGCTACTTTTTTTTTTAAAGTACATTGTGAAGTACAAAGCATCAAGGAAAAAACAGTCATGTTGCCTGACATTTGAGGAGAGTGTCTATTAAAATAAAAAGGTATTTTTTTCCCCTCTGGACAAGTATTGACGTGAATTTCTGGTCTGGGGTTTGAGCATCATAAAAACTTTCTTGCTTTTAGATCTTAGTTCAAAGGCAGCAGGCTGTACCTGGAGTACTGCAGCTAAGAGAGATCCACGGCATCTCCTCTGCAAGAATTAGACCAAGAAAAAAAAAGTATGTAAAAGGGAAGGAAACGCACAGCCCTGAAACAGCGGGCACAGCGGTGTCTCCCAAGTACTGTTAAAGACGGAATCACTATTGTAACTGTGGATATTTGAGCAGAGTGATTTGCTACTTGAAAGCCAATACTCATTGGCCTTAAAACAGCTTGGAAAAGGATCAAAAGCTACTTATAAGCCCCAAATTGTAATGAGGAGGCTCAGGAACAAAATGAAGGAAATACAGCTTGCAATTTGATAGAAATTTATGAAATCCCATTGCATGGTCTGGGTATACAGAAAACATAACATCTTCTTAAGAAGAGATGTAATATCGAACATCATCTCATCATTACAAGAAGTCTTAGGAACATGTGCCTCAGATGCAGTCATGGAACACAATCCTTTCTATGTCTCTGTGATTAACAAGCCTTAGAAAAGCTTTTTATTTTTTTATCACTGCCTTATCTTGTCGGTACATCTTATTTAAATAACTAATGCTTTTACAGTATGCACCTCCTATTACAAACTACATTTGCTTTGAAATGAACCTGTCTGTGAAGTCTATGAAAGAGTAGATTGCATTTCAGAACCCTCTCCCTGGTACTAAGTAATGGCCATGGCCTATAACATTTGGTCAACTAATTAATATCTACTAAACCTTACAAATGACTCACCTTGCTGGGAGGTGGTAGCGCACACATTTAATCCCAGCAAGTGGGAGGCTGAAGCAGGTGGATCTCTGTGAGTTTGAGGCCAGCCTGGTCTACAAGAGCTAGTTCTGGACAGGCTCCAAAAGAAACCCTGTCTGGAAAAACAAAACAAAACAAAACAAAACACTCACCCATGGCAGTATATGTAAAACATTAATAGATCCTTCAACTTTATTTTCAGTGTTACTCACCAGCTAAATGTATATAGGGAATTCTATGAAAGGGGGAAACTCCCTTTTAGACTGCATGATTGCTTCATTAGAATAGATGAAAGCCAAGAGATTCCCTAAGTTGTTATTGACTTCGAACAGCTTACATTGTAGACAGGTTTCCAGAAACACAAGTAACAACTGTCTTGTATACATGTGTATTAAGTGCCAGGACAGAAGTAGCATGAAAAGAGGCACCCATAAAAATAAATGCTTGTGATAAAGGTGATTTTCTGGAGCTTCTATCACACCCCAGCTCACAGATACCTAAGCTGGCTTCCTGGAGACCCAACAAAACATCCCTTGTGTTCTTGTTATTTGAAATATAGTAGAAAACTCAAATGAGGCCGGGGCAATGAAGGCAAATACAAAGAGCAACATTCCAAATGCATGTACTAGTAAAGCTTCCCTCATCCCCATGACTGAACATAATGGTATCTGACACCCCTTCAGCTCTGTAAGGTCACAAGGTGCTCCAACACATCCGCTACTCCTGACCTTTATGGGAGCACAGGGAGGTATAGAGGGCAGCACTGTTTCCAAACTCTAATTAGAAAATTGGCACCAAAGGAAATGGAAGAATTAACCCTGGCATACTCTGATGCAAGGGTCAGTGTCCCTTCATCACTCCACGTTGTCATTGCAGTTTGTCTTCAGCCTCACTGATTTGTGCAACCCATTTGTGAGTAACCTGATGAAATTAAGTGCTGATTTATGGTCTCAGCATCAAGACCAGCCTGGGCTACATAGACATAACAGCTCAGGCTATACAGAAAGACAAGGAAAGAGAGAGAGTGGGGGGGGGGAGAAAAAGGGGCAGACAGACAAGGTAGGTCTCTATAATTCATATCCTCAGTTACCACCAGACAAGAGAGAAACATGAATGTCTTCTCCATAGAAGGGACTGCATTGGCTGCAGCAGCAGGCACTCACTCTGCAGGGAAACAGGACAGTCTGCAGGACTCCCAAGATTCACTTCTTACAGCAATCAAATAGCAGGGACTATGGGATGCCCAGGTGACACCAGTGACCATCAGCTGAGAAGTCTGACCAAGTATTAACCTTGGACCTCATTATATTTGTATTGCAATATGCTAGCACAGCAAGATCCAGGGGGACCTGCAACACAAATCTAGGGACATTCAGAGCTATGAGAAAGTTTCTGTTAAAGTCTCCCCCCTTTCCCCACCAAAAGCCTGTTCTTGTCAAAGCCTTTCCCAGAAAAGACATGGCTATTCAAGGCAATAAGTGAGATAGATGTGTACGGTTGCTACTCTTCTGCCTACATGGCAGCATGCTGCCAACTTCCCTTCCATGGCTGGGCTCCTTCGGGCCTGCTGATCTGCCTTATAAGCAACTTGCACTTTTGCTTTACTTCAGAACTCATCTGCATCTGATTTCTATCCTATAGGATAAGGACCCACCTGGCCAGAAACATTCTGACATCCTCCTCCATGAACATCACCTTGAGCATGCTCTTTTCCCCATCCCTGAGTAATCTGAAGTCTCAGATTCTCTTAAACACCTCCTCTTGTCATATCACTATCCCCCAAATGGACAAGAAAACTGTAATATTTTCTGGCTATACAACCCCATGTGAAAAAGTAAAGTTTCTAGAAGTTGAAAAGAAGGTAAAAATGTGCTGTGGTGATTTGGATAAGAATTGCTTCCTACTTCCTTAGGCTCCAGTATTTGGTCAATTGGTCCTCAGTTGGTGGTGATGTTAGGGGAGGTTTAGGAAGTGTGGCATTGCTGAAGGAAGTACATCACCATGGCAGGTTTTGAGATTTTATAACCTCAGCCCACTGCCAATGTACTGTCTCCTCTTTGTGCTTGAGGTTGGAGATGTGATCTCTCAGCTCCCAAATGCCATGTCTTCTTCACTATTATAGATTGTCCACCTGAAATCTCACCCTAAATAAACTCTTCCATAAAGAGAAGAGTTCATTTGTAATGGCAACAGAAAATCATCTCCTACAGGTGTAGAGTCACTCACTGTTATAACTGAAAATGGTGTTGTGTTAAATTCTTAGGGGCTATCAGAAGTACTTTCAATGAATGTTATTTAACTATAACCATTTTAGAGAACAGTATGAGTGCTCAAAATATTAAAAATAGAAAGGCTACTGTGGAAGATTAAAGGCAAGCAGCACCTCCCAGTTTCTGTGACTCAGAATTGGGACAACTGAAAAACAGCAATGTGGGTGCTCGAGGGAATGTGCTCAAGTTTAATATTGGACAAACAAGGGCTTGAAGAGACTCCAGTTATTGGAACAGAGGGTGAGAAACAAGATATCACCTCTCAGGCTGTGGCAGATGGGCAGCACAACAGAAGGGAGGGCTTACAGATAGGGAAGGAGAGAAAGATGTAATAAGTAAAACTGGCACAGAAACAAAAGTCAAAGACAAAAGCAGCCTGAACTTAGCCCATCCCTGTGCTGTGGAGAAAAGTCTTTGCTTAAGAAACATTCTGGGTTTCTCGTGTAAAAACCCAGTGCTGTAACTGAGAGCCATCTAATGGTCACGGTCAAGCTGGGCACTTTGGAAAATATAAATTTTTTTATCTTTCTTTCCCTGGAAGCTCACAGCAATATTGGCATTCTGTTCTAGCCAGCATCTACCTTGTGGCCCAAAAGAATGCCTCTGAAGCTAGCTTATTATGAAATAAATATGCATACTGGGAGTCAGTCCATAAATGATGCAAGGGAGTCAAGCTCACTTTTGCTGTATAGCTCAATCAGCCAGTTAAGGAGGGTCAGGAAATATTACAGCTCTGGATTGTGATTGGGCACTGACCTTGAAGAAAATACAGCTCTTCATGGTCTTTGTTCTTACTTCTTGTTGCCCCATCCCCTGTGTAGAATACTTGGGTTGTTCCAACTAGTCTGGAATGAAGCAATGAAGCAAGAGGGAGCTGATTCTCTGATACCTTGTACAAAGAAGAAAAATGAATGTACCCTCAACAACCTCCAGTTCCAAGCCATGACTACTTTTCTATTTCCTGTAGACAATACAAAAGAAGGAAGGGTGGATTATTTGTCAGGTTTTGTATATTCATGAGTTGACAGTCTACCTAGACATAGAAAGATCAGCAGGGGCAGGGGACATTATTCACTTGTCATTATAGCCAGAACCTAGAAACAACCTTGATGCTCCTCAACCGATGAATGGATAAAGAAAATGTGGTACATTTACACAATGGAGTACTACTCAGAGGTAAAAAATAATGACATCTTGAAATTTGCAGGTAGTAGAATGGATCTAGATAAAACCATATTGAGTGAGGTAATCCAGACTCAGAAAGACAAATATAATATGTACTCACTCATAAGTGACTTTTAGACATAAAGCAAAACAAACAAACAAACAAAAAACAGCCTACAATCCACAACCCCAGAGAACCTAGACAATAAAGAGGACCCTAAAAGAGACATACGTGGATCTACATAGGAAGGAGAAAAGGACAAGATCTCCTGAGTAAATTGGGATCACAGGGGTCACGGGAGAGTGTAGAAGGGGAGAGGGGTGGAAGGGAGGAGAGCAGGGAAAAATGTATAGTGCAATAAAAACAATAAAAAGGAAAAAAAGAAATATTACAAGGATTCCCATATTACTGCTGTCATTCAATGCAATTCTTGAAATTTTAGATAGTATACTATCAAGGGAGAAAAAAAGAAAGGGATATAAACAGGGAAGAAAGAAATCCAATTATTCCTTTCTGCAGAAAATATGTTCATAGACTAAGACCCTCAAGATTCCAACCTCATGACTTTTAGACCTAATAACAACTTCAAAAATAAAAGACTAATAGCTTTTAATTTTTAAATTAGCATACAAAATATTGTATATAATGATTTTCTTTTCTTTATTTTTTCTTTTAGATAAGGTCTTAACTATGCAGCTCTAGCCGATCCAGAACTTGCTATGTAAACCAGGCTGTCATTTAACTCACAGAAATCTGCCTGCCTCTGCCTCTGTCTCCCAGGTGCTGGGATGAAAGGTCTATGCTGTGACCTTCATGCCTGGAATGATGTTATTTCAAACTGAAATATATTAGAATTGCTTCTCCATTCACGTTTACCCAAGCCTCCACTCCCCTCATATCTTTCTTCCCCTTATCCTATTGTTCGCTTTCATTCACCTGTTCCTTTACACCCCCTCTTCTTTTGCACCTCTTTCCAACCTCTTTTAGTTTTTTTCTAAATTTTTAGACTTTATCCACACTTATATCCATTTATATACATACGTGTGTACATTACAAACTAGGATCACATGTGAGAGAAAACATGAGGTTTTTATCTTTTCAAATGTGTATCACCTCACTTTATCCTTTAGCTCTATCTATTTTTCTCAAATTTTTCATAATTTTAGTTTTTCTTTACAGCTGAGTAGAATTCCATTGTGTATATGTACTACAAATAATGAAACTGCTGAGAAAAAAGTAAATAAAGAAACCCCATTCAAAAGAGACTCAAAAATATTATTGTACCTACTAAGAAACATCCAGAAAGATAACGACCTCCACCTTAAAAACTATAAAATGTTAAGTATGGGACAACACAATAATTCATCTTTGGAAGAATTAATACTGTTAAAATGCCTATATTGCTTAAATTAATCAACAATTTCAATGCAATCACCAACAAAATTCCAATGGCATTCTTTAAGGACTAGAAAAGAAATCACCTTAAGATTTGTATAAAAGCACAAAGAATCACAAACAGCTTAGCATGCTAGGACATAGGTGAACCCAGAGATCATCATGATAAGTAGAATAAATTAGATTCAGAAAGACAAGTATAGCATCTTTTAAAATGAGGGATAAAGGATAAGAAAACTCAAAGACATGAAAGTCAAAGAGGTCTATTAGGGAAGAAGACAGGCATCATCTGGAAAAAGAATAAAAGAACAAGAGGCATTATAAACATGATCAATGTGTAAATGTTATTTACATGCTTGAAAAGATCACAATAATAGACATTATTTTGTACAATAAATATATGCTTATAAAAATAAAAAGCATAAATTAAAATTTTAAAAAAGACCTAAAATCTGAACCACATATACCACAAAACCATATACATACGTGTGTACATTGCAAACTAGAGTATCAAAGAGATATTACACTCATGCATTTGTTTGACAATTATTTACAGTAACCAAAACATTTGGTGTTCTTCAATGAATGGATAAAGAAAATACTGGATTTATAGTACTATTTAAAAACAGGAAATCTCATCATTAATAGCCCAACAGATAAAACTATAGACCATCATAAGAAGTAGATTGGCCAAACATGGGTAGACAAATGCTACATCTTTACTCTCACATAAAGAAGCTACAACTTTAAATCTCAAAAGTATATGAGATAAAAGTAGAAAATACTAGAAAGAGGAAGAATAATGTGGAGAGTAAGTACTGAAACACATTTCCTAAGGTTTCCTAGGGATTGTCTAGACTTTGAGTAACTGAAAACTAGTACTGGCGTAAGCAAGTTCACACATCAAGGCAGTATAATTGCTAACTATGCAAGATTTGCAGTTCTGGTTTTATTGGACTTCAAGTATCTTTCAAATGACATCTTGACAAGGCTTTAAAAGTTAACTAATGGAGAAAGTTTTCCAATATGGTTAATCCACTCCCAGCCTGACCCCAGCTTCTCCCGTCAGACTACTTGCAAATGCCTCTGAAAGAGAGAATATTTTGTAAAATTTGATCATAGCCCTTCTCAAATATGACTTTTTATGGGAATTTTTAATTTTAATTTTTATTTTCACTCTGGGTTTAGACCTTCACCTTCAGTATAAAAATACAAACTGGCTATAGCACACACAGACTTCTCTCACAGCTATACACAAGCACACTTGAGGTAATATAGCATGGAGGAACTGCAATAATGATTGTCAAAGCACACTGGCATCACTCCTATATATATCACTCCTATCTATCTATCTCTATCTATCTATCTATCTGTCTGTCTGTCTATCTATCTATCTATCTATCTATCTATCTATCTATCTATCTATCTATCTATCTATCTATCTATCTAAAGCACCGCAGCAAAGAGGCCTACTCTCCAGAATCTCACCCTCACAAAGGCTGCCATATTTGTTCTTTTCATAACACCTGTGCAGCAAAGAACTGCATGGGATTGGGGGAGCACAGGTGAGCCACCACATCTCCAAGGACAAGGGACACACAGATGTGACCCAGCTCAACTACCGCATCCCAACACAGCCATCTCCTCCACTGTGCTGTTTTCACTGGCTTTGGAGAGCGACTACTTATCTCAGAACCTGTCCTTATGAAGGCATCGTTGCTTTATAAACAGCCGTAGGGATAGAAAGAGTTCTCCATTGGGAGGAGAGGGTTTGAAGCAACCAAATAGAAACAAAACAACTTAAGAATTGGCTTCAGAAAACATAATTGAAAAAAAATGTTTTTTTTTTCTAACTATAATTCACTGTTTTTTTTTCAGTTACACAGCTATATTTTGTGTCTTAACTACAGGCGATGGATAATTTCTATTTTAAAACTAATTGAACTAAGAAATGTTTCAGGAATTGATGAGGTGTGTTTCCAAGACTGTTTTCAGAAAGGTTTAACTGAGAAAGGAAACATGACCCTGCGTGTGAGCGGCATCATCCCAGGCTGTAATACCTGACTCAATAAAAGGATTGGAAGGGAGAAAGCAGGCTGAGCAGAGATATGCCGTTTCTCCATTGCCTGGTCAGCAGCATCAACCAAGTTCCCACTACTGTCTTCCCCACTACACCAATTGTATTTCTTTGAACTGTGAGCCTAAGTGAACCAGTCTTTAAATGTTTCGGTAAGTGTTTTATTACATACAGCACATTGTTTGTACATTAATGCAATTAAAGTTTAAGTCTTGCTTGCATTTCACATACAAGCAACCTAGACAAAGAGAGAAATCAGAAAATCTTGAGAAACTTTTATTAAAACTGTAGCATTCAGACCAATGGAAGAAACTCACTTCATTTATTCTGATGACAAAAAAACTACTCTGTGTCAATTATAAGAGCTACTTTACTGCATATGGCTTAAGGAAATAATTATTGACATTTTGACATTTCAAAAGCTATAATACTAAAGCAACAATGTGCATAGATTGTCTATCTTGTAATTAGATTTCTCTAAATAATTCCTTTAGAAACAAAGTTTATCTTTTTGAAAATTTGCATTCATTGCAGAATTACTTCTAAAGTAAAATATAAAAAAGTCTAAAAATTCAACACTAAAAAAATCATTAAGGAAACCTTGGTGTCTCTACTGAATTTGAGGGCAAATGTGCAGCAATGACTGCTAAAAAGAAGAATTCATAATTCTCTGTGCTGTTATAACTTTTTGCCTGTAAATATGTAATTGAAAGGAACACGGAAAGATTGGAGTACTTAATCCCACTGCATAATGAAATTATAAAGACAATCTTATTTCCAGTATCTCTATCAGCTTATGTTGTGATAGAAAGTGTTAAATTGATTTTAAAAATACATATACATAGACTCAGACTGGGAAGCTGAGAGGAACAAGGAAGATTTTTATAAAATAATATTTTAAAATTATGTACATAGCTTATTATTAAGTAAAATGAGACTCTATGAAGACAAGGACTCACATCTCTCTATCAGTCATGGGGAAGATATTAAGAAATATTCGAAGACAGTCCTGCATGGCCTCTCCCTCACTTCATGTCACTTAGACTATGGAAAAGGCAAAGAGAAAGAAAGCAACATGTTGACTTTGGGAAGCTTGGCTATGAATTCGAGAGCTGTCAGCCGATGGAGCAGTCTTGTATCTACTTGTGTAGAAATCACGGGGAGGAAGGGAGGGCTGCAAATACTGGACTCTAGCAGCTTTCATTTCCCTCCAAGGCTGGAGACGGCAGAGGCAGCAGCAGACTGAAGCAACAGCAAATGGCACCCTCTAATGTGATAGCCTCCATTCGGGCAGGGGGTGTTGGGACCCTTGGCGCTTGCAGCGGCTACTGTAACAGCTCTCAGCCTGCTTATTCCTGGAACCCTGGTCCCTGAAGATCTAACGGCTTTAATTTTTAGGAAGGAACTTTGGGTTGTTTCCTCTAGTTTTTTCTCCTTACTGCCCTTCAACCATTTAGCTGGTTCTTCAGTTGCCCCGCAGCTGGCTCCAGGAAGAAGGGACTTGGGGTGCCTACCTCTATCAGGACTGCACTCTGAAACTGGGATGAGAGTCAGGTAGCAGGGTGCTTAGGAACTGGGTGCTGGGCGTGACCAGGACCACTCAGGCAAACATACGCTGTAGGCAGGATTCCTGGGTGTAAAGGGTCACTAGTAGGTGGGAGCCATCGTTAGCTCTTCAGCTATCAAACTACGACGCCTGCCAGTCTGCACATGGAAGTGAGGACTGAGAAAATGGCTGCTGCATGAAAACTCAATCGTCTGGGATACCAGTGCTTGGCAAGAAGCCAAGTTTGAACATCCTGGACCATCTCTAAGGCTGCCGAAATCTCTTTACCTATCAAACTGTAGGCGCAGACATTCTGTACTTGGAACTGG
This sequence comes from Myodes glareolus, assembly GCF_982192425.1. NCBI lineage: Eukaryota > Metazoa > Chordata > Mammalia > Rodentia > Cricetidae > Myodes > Myodes glareolus. The sequence goes on from NC_142052.1 coordinate 17,496,363, forward strand.
GCTCCCAGGACTTAAGAATGTAAGGTAAGCTGGTAAGCTATACGGGAACCCAGTGTTGAGGGTGTAAAGCCAGAAAGTGTCTCGTCTACCTGTGAAGCACATCCAGGGTCCTCAGCTATCAAGCTGATGTGGAGTTTGTCACTTTTCATCTAACAAGCTGCCATTAAGCTCTGTGAGTGAACTTGTTTACTTTCTGTTACCAGTTCAGCCCACAATACTGAAGGTGGTCTTGGAAAATCTCTATGAGACCTTACATTGCAACACACAAGTGTCTCAATGAGCCTGAACAGCCTGCCTCTATAACCTGGAAGGAGGTGTTTAGACCAATCATACACTTCTTTGGACCTATCACAGCCTCAAATTTAAACACCATTCAAAGCCATTAAGGCTTGTGCTTTGGTCCAGTTATGGCCTCTTTCCCTAGTACCAATCATAGTAGGCCTTGCACCAGGAGCCTTGCTCCACCTCTAGTGGAGGTGAAAGGATTTCCTGAGGTTTATGGTTACAAAGCATCTGCTACACAATTGTTTCTAACAGCCCTGGCTGGGGCAATGGCTTCAAGTGCCAGGGCAATCAACTTCAATCTTCTGCATAATCGTTTCAAGGCATCTGTGGAGCATTCCAGACGACTCATCCTGGCATAAGTGTAGACCAGCTGGCCATTACATTGATAGTCCTTTTGATCAAGGCAACCCAGGTAGCAAGGGGGAGTTCAATAACTGCTAATTATGGAGTCAAATAGATCCATCCCCAGTGCCTTGCTTATTTACAGGAAAATAACGGAAGGGGTGTTTACAGTTATAAATGTAAAGAAGCATTAATACTTAAAGTAATTTTTAAAATGCTTTAGCAATTCCTATACCTCCCTAATGCCCAGAGACATCTAGTTCAATTTGTTTGTCTCAGTTAGATCCTTCTAAAGTCATTTTCAGGGAACTTCTTTTACCCATATCCACTGGACATGGCACACTAGTCTGCCTGCACTCTGGAACAAAAAGGGAGATTCATCCTCAGCAAGAAGATGCTGCAAAGGAAATATACCAACCTGCTAATGGTTGAACCCAGTTGGAATCCAGAAGCGAAGGAATATGATTGATGTCCACATAAATCAGCCTTCAAGGCCCAGAAGCAAATGGAAAATGATAAATAAATATAAATGGACAAACAAAGTTATCCACCATGATTATCTATAAAAATTAAATTTCAACATCACTTAAGCAGTAGAAAATTTATAACTTTCTTTTTGAGAACAAGAATAAGACAAAGTGGACACTAATATCACTAAAGAAGGCAATGACTGGAAAATAAAAATGAAAAACTTTATTATCCATAATGAAATTAGGTGTACATCAAGGCTACAAAAAAACTGCAAAGAAACCACTATTTTTAACAAATGAGTTGTAATAATCAAGTTCATCATGGTTGTTAATGTGAGATAAAACACAGAAGAAACAACAATTATATTTTTGTGTGTAAATAAAATCAAAAGCTAAAATTTATCTTTAAAATATTTTTACATGTATTGATTTGTTCATGTACATGTGGAGGTCACATGTGGAGGCCAGCTAAAATTTATTTTTAAAATATTTTATTACATTTGTTTGTTTGTTTGTTTGTTTGTAAGAGAGGGCACATGTAAAGGTCAGGGTCGACCTTTGGGAGTCAGCTGTCTCCCTCCACTCTGTGCATCCTGGTAATCAACCCAGGTTATCAGGCCCAGTAGCAAGTACCTTTGTCCCCTAACAGTCTTGTTAGTTAGCTTCAAGTCCAATGTGCAAATCCAATAAAAGCAAGGTCTTTAGTATATATTAAAACTGTAGTGCAGTTGGTCCATGTAACAAAATGAGCTCTATATTCAGACAACAGATGCAATGTCCAAAGTTTTCATCCTCAGAGGCAGTCTGCTCAGAAAGACTCTGAAGAGAGATGTCTCCTTTATCACATAAGAACACACCTTCCTCTGAAATCCATTAAAATATTTAACATTTATAACAAAATAAATCTAAGGAATATCTAAGGAAAAATCCACTAATATGTGTCTGATAACTCAATGAAGACGTTATGAAAATCTTATTGATACAAATTAAAGACTAAATAACGTGCAAATATAAGCCATGTGTATAGATCTGGATGCCCAAAGGTTGAAAGGCAATCTTTCCCCTCAAACCACAATGTATAAATTAACACAACTCTAGGAAAAAGCTAAGAATGAATTACCTTTATTTGTTTGTTTGTTTGTTTTAATATATGGAATACTTCAGAAATTGCCATGTCATTTTTGTTCAAGGGCCATGCTAATCTTCTCTGTATTGCTCCAAATTTGGTAGCCATGCTACCAAAGTGAACACAATTGCCTATATTTTTTTAAAAGGAACATATTTTGTTTGACAAAATAAATCTGTCAGATCAACACATCATGATTTCAGAGAAACTGAAAAGTGTAACATTTGCTCAAGAATAGATCCATATGTTAACGGAATGGAACTCTTAGTGATAATCCAGGCAGAAATGGCCTCTTCATTTACAATCATTTTACAATGTATTAAATAAAGAAACAACCTTTAAATGAGTGGACAAAGACAATCGCCAATCCATAGAGAAAGGTAGCACATGGCTACTTTATATCTTTCATAAATACTTCAAGGCATGACTTATCCCAGGATCCCCAAGCAGCAGATATTTGCATGTAAGAAACCTGTTGAGGCATGTTCTGAATCTCAACACCCGAGACAAAGATTAGTCACAGAGAGAACTCAACTACAAGGCCGTTGCTCCAAGGGCTTCTGTTATGTGCATGGGTTGCTCTTGAAATGTGCTGACCCTTAAGAATTGTCTAAAATGTAGGCAAGGAGTCAAAACTTTCTACCATCCATTGAACAGTCAGTGGGTACAGGTTACCCTAGGGAAGAGGCAGAAGTTTGGACAGAGTGGATCTCTTAGAAGGGTCCTGGATAGAGCTCCCCCACCCAAAACAAAACCAGTCTAGAGCTATTAGTCAACAACACTCTTAGGGGCTAGAAAAGGGTGTCTTAGTCTTTAGAGGGTCAAGTATGAGAATAGGTGGCAAAGTCAGCTTCCATAGTAGGGTACCCATGTGGACAGAAAGTATAAAATTACAAAGTTCCCTGGAGGTAATATGAGGAAAACATGGGACTCATAATGTAGGAGAGCCCATCCCACTATAGGCAGTACCATCTCTGGATAGCTGGGTCTGCACAGTAGAAAAAGGGTAGCAGAATAAGCCTGGGAAAACAAGTGTCCCTGCATGGTCTCTGCTTTAGTTCCTGCCTCCAGTTCCAGCCCTGAATTCCTCCATTACGTACTATTGTCCTGGAGTTGTAGGAGAAACCAACTGCTTTTGGTCATATGTTTATCACAGCAACAGGAAATAAAACTAGAACAGACAATAACCAAAAGGCCTGGTATCTACCTTTGTATGTCTTCGGTCTCCCAAACATCTGTACTTCGCTGACTCTCAGTGACTGTTGCTTATTTTCTGTATTGCTTTTTCTCTAAAAAAAAAAAAAAAAAAAAAACTGGACCTTTTTTCTGTATTCCTTATTTCCCAAATTACTCTCAACTCCTTTACAAATTGTTACATTATATTCTTTGAACTAAAGAGATGTGCTACGAATTCATCAGACACCTGCATCATCAACATCTTTGAGAGAAGTGTTCTTTTAATGATTGCCAAAATAGTAAGAATATAGCATTATGTTAATCCTTCATGTGGTGGTCCTGTTGCAAGACAGAAACAGCTGCTTGTTAGAGCTTCCTCTTGATCCTCAGATGTATCCCACACAGAAGTAAAAAAGTGAAGACTACAGAATTCTCTTGAGAATGTGCCGACTTTTATGTACGCTGAATGATAAATAGTACCTGCAGTAAACACCTCAAATAATAAGATGTATGTTCCTAAGTTCCATAAATCTTCTTTCACTTTTAGTAAGTAAAAAAAAAAAAAAAGTTTGAGTTTAGTTTAGTTACACACACATACACACAAAAGGTAAACAAAAAAGAGACCAGGAATGAGAAGGAATTGAGAACAGAACATCTTCCTGGGTGTCATATAAAATCCATCCCTTCCAATATTTTAGTTTCTCAGCAACAGGGTACCACGTTATCTGCCTCAGAATCACTGTTGCCAGAGATGACAATGATGAAAGAAGATCGGAGCTATCTAATATCCACCCCAACATTCCATTTTATTTGAGTCACTCCTTTGCCTCTTAACCTGGCATCACACAATACCCTGAAGCTTGCTGCCCCTAAAAACACATTCTTTCCCCAACCCTTCCATGATCCTTATTGCTCTCAGTATTTTTATTAATAATGATATTGTTAAAATCATTATTGCAGCTACTGTATTCTTGCTGTGTCCTAAAAATAGTGCTAAAACTTTGCATACATTGTCTACATTTTTGTCTCATGATAGAAAAAAAAAAGGACTGCCATTCCATTCCCATCTTATCGATGAAGAAAGAAAAGTAGAGTTGTTTTCTGAAAGGTTGCACAGCTAAGAGACCATTCAAGACTGGATTTGAACTCAAATTTGTTTGATCCCCAAACTTTAAACCTCTGGACTTGAAGTCATACTAGTCATTGTATTTGTCATCATACTGACACCAAAGCTGAATTACATTTCTTACAGCACTTTTTAAATATACACACTAGATTTTTGGCAGTTCTCTATCAGATGTCATCCCCTATGTCTTCCCAAGTCTGTTCCTATGCTATGCAAATAGGAAGTCTTCCTGGAAACAGTGCTCTCTCTCCCAGCACTCTGCAGGACTGAGAAAAGCATGTTCTCTCTAGTTTGTCCAAATTTGGAATTCTGCAGTCACTTCTGTTGCCTAGGTTTTCAGTAATATTCACATCAATGAAAAGACCGATGTGATATTGTCACCACAAAGAGTGAAAACGCTGCAAAACTACTTAAATATATGAATGGAGGTGGAGATTTATACACAAGGTTCACCATTAACCTCTCTTCTGGGAGACTGATCTTAAATAGTTCTCCAGATGGCCTCCTGCATTAAATGGCTATTTGAACTCTGTTGGTGGCTTCTATTAGTGCTCATCAGCAAACATGAGATCTTTCTGTTTCTGAGACTGTCAGCTCTGATTACAGGATGAAAGCCGAACAGCTTCTTTGACCAAATTGCATCTTGGCACTTACAGCTGTGATCCACTTTCCAATGATTATTTCAAAACCCATTAAAATGAATAAAATCAAAAGAGTAATTCTCATTTGAAACCATTAGATGCAAAGCCATGTCTTACTCTTAGACTGACAAATGCCCAGTTTTGAGGCTCATGCTCTTAACAAAAACAAGGACACACCCAAGTAAATGCTTTGTTCATGACTTATATAGATCCTTGCTGTTTCACCTGTATTTTCTTATTTTAAACTGGAAACATAAGAAGTAGCTGACAAAGGCTATGTTAAACTTTGAACTTGTCTTTGGTAGAAGAGAAGATTTATCAATTCCTAGGTGGTATTGCCTTTGAAATATTTTTTTCACATCCTTAAAGGTAAACCCAGCAGACATCTCCAAGGATGAAGTTGATCTGCTAGTCTTTCAAGAACAGAGGAGACAGCTGTGGTTGGCTAACTAACGGAGTATCACACTTTGAATGTGACTTGCGCCTTGTCTTAGGAAACACAACTGAAAATGTGAGGATGAGAACTTAGAAATAAATATTGCTGTACTAAGTTGCCTGGCTTCTGTCACACAATAGGGAGAAAAGGACAAAATAATTCAATTAGAGTCAAGACAACATCTTTTATTTAAATTTATTTGATTGTTACCTCACCATATGTCAAATAAATATAAGGATTTTATGAACCTATTAAAGCTCAGCTTTGAATCTTTATTTTAATTCCAATATTACAAATAAGGGGTTATAGAAATATATTATTGTAAAATTATATAAAACTATGGCACTTAAAATAGTCAAGAAAAGCCTTCGATACAGTATCCCCTAACTATCATGCAGTCCATACAAGAGAATGAGAAGTACCTTTCAGCAACTTCAAAAACTCTCTGGGACATAAAAATGGTGTGATTTTTCTTCCATATAAAAAATTTAAAAAGTAACTTTCTGTCTAGGTGGAAAGGAGACAAAAATCTTCAAAATAAAAACTAAAAACTATATCCATCTATATTTTATGTAGAATTTATTGTCTATAACATTTAGGTGCAAACAGTTTCAAAGAAGTAAAAGTTAATAAAGAACGAACTATAGAACAATGGCCTTAGTATGTGTACCAACTCTTAGGAATGGCTTATATGAGAGACACTGCAAGTGAATGATATCAAACTCTCAGATGAATGATGAAGACAGTTGTCTGTGAGTGTGACATCTCTGCTATTGTGTTGTATATGAACACAGACCCTAGCTACTGGCACTGTTCTGGGAGGTAGTGGAACATTTGAGTAGCGTGGGTAACAGGTTGGTGACTGGAGGTGGATCTCTGAGGGATGTAGCCCAACCCACTTCTGGCCTGAGGGTTGCTACACTTTTTGCCTGGCACTGTGATGTTTGATCAACTGCCTCAAAGGACTCAATCCAACTGTCATACCTTCCCTTCCATGACGAACTGTTGTCTCTTAGCCAGGAGACAGAATGACACCTTCCCCGGAAGTTCTTTCTGGAAGGTATCTGGTCAACAATAAAGGTAACTATTGTAGAAATCAACAGAAGGGATAAATATCTGTGTACAATAGCTAATACCTGAAAGGTTACGAATCTATGGTACTGAAATTTGTTGTATCCTTTTCATAGGGTAAATCCACTGTTCTATCTTAATGTTAATATTCTCTAAGTCATTTTGCTTCAAAACAAAAAAACCAGTGTGGTCCTGTCTGCATTGTTGACATAAAGAATAGTAATAAGGACAACTAATGGATTGATTCTATGATATATTGTAGAAAAAAAATCTAGTCAAGTTTTATATTAGCAAATCAATGTAAAAAATCAAACTGGAAGATGAGGGCTCAGTGAAGTCAAAGTGGAAGACTGTAATCTGAATATACCACCACTCTTCCTCCTGAGTTTTGACTCAGTGAACAAAGTAAACAATAAGTAGATTAAAATATCACGTTGGTTACAAAGAGATGTGGAAAATGTGTTCTGGGCCTTGGCAATGCTCTCTGTTTGTGAATTAATTCTTGAAAAAGCTACCATAGGGAATGGTTTTATGTGTTGATCCCAATGGTTGTCTCTCAAGATTCCAGGGTAAAGGAGGAGAAAGAACCCAGTCTCCGGCAACAAATTATCTACTTCCAAAAAAGGAATGTGGATTACTGATCAAACTACTTACCCAGAACTTCCCTCACACTCTTTGAGACCAAAGATCATGAGGCTTGCTATGGTGAATCCCTCTACATTGAAACTTGAACAGTATGTGTTCTGCTAATACACTGGGTCGAAATACCAAGCAGTGGAGTCATTACTTTCTGACAGGAGATCTAAACTGTATTAAGGCTGTAGTGGTCCATCTTCTTCTTGAGAACACTGATAAATAGCACTGAATTATTTAAGATTTACATATGTATATAATTGCATATATTTCTTGTAACTTTAGGTAAATAAAAATATGGCCAATTGAGGCTTTATCAAACAACCTTGGTGTTTGTCCCTCAAATTCCCCTGTTCTTCTATATTGATTTGCTTCCCTCCTCCTCTGTTGGAGTCCCTTCCCAATTATTTCATTTCCCACTTCATATCACCTTTGATCCCTTTATACTTGTATTGGTTTAATAAAACATTGATTGACAAGTATTCAGGCAGGAAATATAGGCAGTACAACCAGACTAAAAGAATTCTGGGAAGAGGAAAGGCAAAGAGATGCAGTAGTCAGTCAGATGCAGAAGAAGCAAGATGAGAATGCCTCACTGAGAAAAGATACCAAGTCATGTGGCTAAACATAGATAAGAACTATGGGTTAATTTAAGTTGTTATAGGTAGTTAGTAAGAAACCTGACCTAATAGGCCAAATAATTTACAATTAATATAAACCTCTGTGTGTTTCTTTGGGACTGAACAGCTGTGGGACCATACAGTACAGAAACACTGACTACAAACATTTGGCAAGAATTTCCACATAAAGCCTGATAAAAGTTTTTAAAAAAGGTTTCTAGACAGACAAGAAGAGAGTCAAGTGAAGCTTCTTGGTAACCATCTTTTCTCTGTTAGACTCTGTTTGCTAGAGGTAAGTAGAGGCATGGCTCCTTTAAGAAAGGTTTCCAGTCTCAGCTTTAGACACAAAAAACTTACAGCTCTTTTATGAGGCCCAGCCACGACTAAAATGGTGTACATGAGCAGCCAGAGGCATGCTTCTTGGTGGTGGCAGAGACCTTGAGACTCCTCAGAGTTGTGGCAATAAACATGGCTCCTGCCTGTACCTCCACCATGAAGTTAGACTCTCATAACACTAAGGAATGGGGTGGAACCAGCCACCAAAGTCACATCCTAGCCATGCTGCTTACCAGATTTAAAACTCATGTCCTCAGAAAAAAAGATAAAGTTATATAGTAAAGATTGATTCAGACAGCGGGGAAAAAAAAAACTCTAAATGGTTTATAGTGTGTTAAAAAAAATCGTAGGCTTGGGAGAAAAAAAGGATAAAGTCCTTTTAAAAAGAAATATAGTAGTTGAGTGTGGTGGCACACACTCGCCTTTAAGGCAGGCAGATTTCTGTGAGTTTCAGGTCAGCCTGGTCTACAAGAGTGAGTTCCAGGACAGCAAAAGATACACAGAGAAACCTTGTCTTCAAAAACCAGAAACTAAAAAATAAAAATAAATAGATTAAGAAAAACAAAAGCCATGGAAAAATGGAAAATACATAAAGAGTCTGGATACTGTTGTCTTTGAAGTGTTTGACTGCTAAGGAGGGAGCAACAGCTGCTAAAAGACATTTGATTATAAAAGCTGCTGAATTAATCCAACCTTTACATTTTGAAAGGGCCTTGACTTCAAAATTTAAATCAAAAGATATGTTGAAGAACCTACTTTGGAGAAGAGGTTTTGCTTTTGTTTCCACAGGAAATGAGAGGCTGTGGATTTATTCTGAGTTAAGAAAAATAAGGTTTGATTGAGGAAGATTCCCTGAAAAATCTCCAATGGGAACGGATGGTCCAGATGATCCGACATTTCAGAGCACCTCTGTTGCAGCCTTCTGTGAGTTCTACATCCAGAACAGCCTCAGATTGCTGGCTGAGATGATCCAGGCTCACAGAATACTTCAGTCAGGATTTGGCCATATCCTAAATTTTCTTTGAGTCCCCATAAGATTATCAATGTCCCCAATCAGCAGGAAGTAACCTAGAAAACTATGCCCATATTCCCAAAAATGGATTATGGATGTTTGTCTTTCTTTAGCGTATCAGTCACAAGTTGTTATAAACAATGGTCAGGAAAAAAGCTAAGCAAAGAAGATTAGACTCAGGGTCTTGTTTTGAAAAGAAAAAAGGTGAACTGCTGTGGGATAAAGCTTTTGTACATGGTAAAGATTTGTCACTTGTATTGGTTTAATAAAGCACTGATTGGCCAGTAACCAGGCAGAAAGTATTGGTGGGGCAACCAGACTAAAAGAATTCTGGGAAGAGAAAAGGCAGAGAGATGCAATAGTCAGCCAGATGCAGAGGAAGCAAGATGAGATATACCTTACTGAAAAAAGGTACCAAGCCATATGGCTAAACATAGATAAGAATTATGGATAATTTAAGTTGTAAAAGGTAGTTAGTAATAAACCTGAACTAATAGGCCAAACAGTTTATAATTAATATAAGCCTCTGTGTGATTCTTTGGGACTAAATGGCTGTGGGGCCAGACAGGACAGAAACATCTACTACAGTAAAGCTTGATGAATGCTCCTTTAAACCATAGACTAACAAAAACCCTAGCACCAGGCATGAGAAACTTCACTTTGAATGACTCGAGGTAGTCCAAGTGATTCCAAAAACAATAGATAATTGATGTAGCCTTTAGTTGCCTCCCTGGGGTTAAGAGTAAAACCCTATTCTTGAACGCACCACATACGCAAGGCATGTGACTCAGATAATTCAAAAGTTATTCAAAGATAACTTGAAAGTCTCTTTCCTGAAGTCTAGCTTTCACAATTCCATAAAATGCTATACAAGCTGCTTAGGAAAGGAAGTAGTTAAACACTCCAAACTGCAACACCTATGAACTGCAGTTACCAGTTTGGCAAGATATGCAGAAAGGTACAGTAAGAGTCACTCATATGTTGGCGGCAACCAACAACCAATTAATTGAATTTAAGTCCCACTCAGTAATAACAAAACCATGTCTGGTATGAGAAACTTAGCTGGCTTCCTGGGGCTAGTGAGGTCATTGACCTTAGAAAATAGTTTACGGCCATCACTTTGTTAGAACAGCATCACTTCTTACTATATTCTAAATTCTACCCTTCTACCCACATAGAGGTATAGCTAAAGAAGTGTCTCTTTACAGTAAATGGAGATTATTACTGAAAACCATAACTGGACACAATGCATAGATCAACAGTTCACGGGAGTCCAGCCTCTACATCACAGATTCTGCATCTGTGACTCAAGGGAGGTAGACAGACTATAAAAGCCAGGAAGTTTGTGTCTCTCTTAGAAATAGCTACATAAATAAGACCAGAACAAAAGGAATATCAATTGTCATGTTAGTGTAGAAGGGGTTCATTTCCATGGGACCTGACCCCTAGACAAAGAACTACAGGCAACCAATGACTGCTTGGAGAAACAATTAGCCTCTCCCAGGAGAGACCTATCCCCCTTTCTTGGCTGTCCAGTGTAGAGTGGTTAGCCCTGAAACTATATACATGTACAAACAGACTTAGCTAGTTATATGTATGTATATTTATGATTGTATATACATAAATAAAAACATATGTATTTAACAATAATAATTAGAGAAAAAAGGCTATCCACTTGAGGGCCAATGGGAAGGAGTTCAAAAGCAAGATAGCTATAGAGGGTGGAGTTAGGGGAAAGAGAAGGATGAAAGAAGTATAATTATCTTTTGATGAAAAACATATTTTTAAAAATGAGGTTTATTATCAGATTTTAAGAAAATAGCACTGAATTCTATCTAAAGGATCCTAAATGTCTGGACATATACAACGTAGTTCATCTGAGATGCTGCAACAGTACTGAATGACCGACTTCCTCAGGACACACAATTAAAAATGCCAGTACAGACAATGTAAACACCATAGACTAAATGTAAATATGTTCCTTTGTAAATCTCCTGAAAAGGCTTTAATCTTCTATAATTCTCTGATAGATCCCCACAATTTAACATCTAAAATATCTCACCACAAATCAAACCCAATCATGGTCTAACTTAAAAGTCTGGTCATTTTAGAGCAAAATAAAAATGTGTTGTCCTTGTGAGAAAAAGTTCAAAGAAGCTAAAAGTCAGAGTTCTCAGGCTACAAGCTTACAGTCTTCGCCTCAGAATCGTTTCTTCTTCACTGTCCTGTCTCTTACTGTGAAACTAGCTTGTCTTTCTACTGTTGCCAGCCTTGTTAGCAATTTTCTGCAGTTCTTCCAAGACCCTAAAATTGACATTAGTTTTTCATGAAATGTGCTTTTGGAGAAAAACAAAGTTAGTAGACAAGATTATTTTTCTACATACAAACTATAAAAATTCAAGCAGTCTCTGAACTCTTAGAAAAGCTAGCCCAGGAAGAAATATGCTTCCAGTGCTCAACTGCTATACTTCAAGACCCCAGAACCAGAAGGCAACAAAGCATATTGAGAGTATTTTCTTATCTAGTCAGGGTGCCAGGTGTGATAGTGACTTTTAATTGATTTAATTTAAATTGAGAAATAGCTGGGAAGTTAGGATTGCACACCCCTGGACATGTCTGGGAGAATATTCGATCAGGAGGGCTCCGAACCAATCAATAGACAAATCCTTTAATGGGTTCATAAAACAATGGCATTACCAGGAGGTAGTAAAGAACAAAATGGAGGGTATAGTTGGAGAATGGAGGTCACTGGAGCCATGTCTTCGAAACAATATTTTGCCCTGGCACCATCCTGTGTTCCTGCTTCCTGTTCTTCATGAAGAAGCTTCGTGGGTACCTGCTCCAACTGCCATGATGTTCTGCCCAAGTGCATTGGAACAGGTGACCAAAGACTAGACACACTGAAAGTATGAGCAGAAAGAACAGACTTTTCCAGACTCCATCACTTATAACAAACTTACTTAGAAGAAAGTGCTAAACTAAAGCTAAACTAAAGCTTACAGCATTGCTGTCCTTCCAGGACAGAAACACACACCTACGTATGTCATCTCCCCACTTACAGCACTGCTTGTCCTTCTGGGGCAGGAACACGCACTTGTGCATGTCATCTCCTCAAGGCAGGAACACGCACCTGTGCATGTCATCTCCCCGCTTATAGCACTGCCTGTCCTTCCGGGGCAGGAACACAAACCTATGATGCCATCTCCCCACTTACAGCACTGCCTGTCCTTCCGGGGCGGGAACACGCACCTATGCATGTCATCTCCCCACTTGCACCCCTGTCAGGTCATTTCAGTGAGACATCATTAACATTATGTGAATTTGCAATAATTGCAAACCAACTAAATCCTCTTGGTGATATGTGTTTCTATCTGCCACCTTTTGCTCTTATTACAAGCTTCCCCTTTGATTCTGACACCTGCAGGCCATATGTAGGATGAACTCTGTAAAGTGTAACCTTCATTCTCTCCTGGAAAATGATATTTTACGTTTTGTATTGCTCCGGATGATTATAGAGCTTTTTATTGTGGTAATACTTAGGAGTACAAAACATCCTTTAGTTCCACATTTGTTTCAACTGGAGAAGTGCACTCAGATAAACCTTAAACTTGAACTCCATTGGTTTCTGAACATCTTCTAGAAACCTAATGAGTATCCATTATCTAGAACATGATGTTGAAGATCACTCCCTCCCTTGGGTATGATTGTTCTAGCCTGAGAACACATTGCTTTTTCACTAAATGTTTTTCCTTGGTAAGGAAGCCTATCACCAATATTTTATTTTTTTTTCATTTCCCAAAAGCTCTGTTAAGTAGATTCAACTTCACCTTCTATTTAATCTATTTCCATGTCTACTCTTTGCATGTGCTACTAAGCACTGTTGTTCAATCCATGGCTGCTGTTTAACTTCTCATTTCTTTCTTACTAAGAAAACACTTCTAACATATTTTTAAGGCAGACTTGCTCAGAAGAAAGAAAATTATCTATATAGGATATGAGCACAAATACTTCCTCAGAGGTATAGGGGAGCAGGATGGAGAAGAAACAAAAACCCTAAGGTAGGCTTTCAGATAAAAGTCCTACATCCTCATCACTCCTCAGGAAGCTTAGAATTAAAATTATATCTTGGTGCAGACTTGGTGTCTAGGGAGGAGAGCTGGGCAAGTGAGTCTCTTCCCTTCCATTCCCTGGACACTCTCAGTTCTTCTCTAGAATCAAGTAGTCTAGTCACCCAAGAGTAGTCCTGTGAGGAAAGCTGAACCAGCAAAGCAGGAAGCTGACCTAGTACTACCTGATGGTGATGCTTTCCTGTTCCACAGTATGTTCTGTAGACCTGACAGAAAGATGTGAGTCAAAGCAGCAACCTTTCTTTATATTCCAACTCTCAAAACAACTGGTTACGGGAAGATCCTTTGGCCCTGTAGTAGAAGCTCACTAAACTATCCAATGGCCTGAATTTGCTGAGCAAAGCCAAAGAGTCCACAAGTAGTGGAGATCCACCAGCATAAAAATTCAATCGGCTTTGTCTTCCAAAAGCCAACCCCTGTGAGTGACTGCAGATGACTCTGGGTATATTTCTTTTGCTCTTGCATGTATGAATCTTTTCAAGTCTTGCAGCATCAAACTTTGAGTTTATAAGGAAGGTACACAAAATGGTTCTTTATTCCACACCTCTCAAAGTTGAAAGAAGATGGAGCGATCAAGTAGATAAAAGTATCTCCTGTATCGTACTAGTAGTACCCTATTTGCTTGACAACATCTCCTCAACTTCGTATTATATGACTATGAGACTACAAGATTCTGTTTTATTTCACTTGACTCAGAAAATCTAGCCCCAACATGGTAAATCTCAATCCAGAAATCCAAAGCAGAGGCATTTGACTTTGGCTGCATTTTGAAATATATGTACACATGAAGGGGTGTTGATGAGGGGGTTGAAATTTGGCTTTTATTCAACATGGATTGAATTTAGATGATCAGCTCTTTTACCTGGTCCAGGTGATAAAAGAATCTTCACTGATGGATGATGACATTATTTAAAGACTCCACCATGCAACCCAACAAAACACCAGACACACCAGGATTGAATATGTATGTATATATGTAAAATCAAAGCAAACTCACAGTCATGTGCTCTTTGGAACTCTTAGAGACGGGTTTTTTCAGATAGATGCAAAGAATGAGAAGATGAAGAATTTGTCAAGATAACTGGAAAAAAGAAGCAAACAAGTGTCAAATTTGGAAAAAAAAACATAAACTGAAGAATTCAATGGGTATGATATTCAGCAGATATGCAAAAGAACAATTATAAGACTAGAAGAAAGACCATGAAGAACTCTACAAGCACAAAGAGTACAAAGAAATGGAAAATATACAAACGCCATATAAATGACATAAGCAGCATGAAAAAAAGGGTCCATATGTGTACACCTGCAGGCCCAGGGTGTGAGAAAAATAAACAGGGAAGAAATATTTAACGTTATAAATACTATAGGCTATTCAAAACAAAAGGGTGAGAGATACAATTTCAATGTATTATTTATGGTCAGAAGGGTGTAAGTTAAATAAATAGCAATCTCAGAGACTGTGGTAGTTCAGATGTGAAGTGAGTCACAAAGATCCAGCACCTTTTCATGCCTGGAGCATCCAACCTCTTTTCAGGCACCTGGGAGTCCCCCATTCTTGCTTTTAAGTATCATTTTGTCAACATATTTTCTACAACACAATTCATGGTTTTCAATTGTACTTCATTTTGATTGGCAGTCAAAATCAAATATAATCAATCTGTTGCATTGATCACAGCCCAATTAGTACTGATGTACAAAATGCTCTAAGTGACTCCAAAGTGGCCACAAACTGTGAAATTCGATGGGATAACTTCCAGACAGTTTTTCCACATAGAAAAGAAAAAATAAACACACTTAAAATGATTTTAAAATAGAAATGTAAACATGAACAAAGTGCAATGATGCATGTATGAGAAGTCATGATGAAACCCATTATTGTATGTACTAACTAAAAATAAATTAAGAAAAAAATGGCTGCAATCATGTGTTTCTTTCACCAAAATGGGTCTCACATCAGTTGATTGAAAGAGAGGCTGGCGTAGTTGGAATTTCCTCTGGGCTGCCAACCAGTTCCCAGATTAAAACATGGAGACTCACTATTAACTGTGAAAGCTTGGCCTTAGCTTAGGCTAAGTGGGATAATGACTAGCTCTTTTAACTTAATTTAACTTGCTTCTATTCATCTACATTTTGCCTCAGGACTTTTACCTTATTTTCATTCTTTATGTCCTACTTTCCTGCTTCCTCCATGCCTGTCTGCTTGGTCCCTGGCATCTCTTTTCCTTTCCTTCTTCCTTCTCTCAAGCCTAAATTCCTCCTCCAACTTATTCTCCCTACCAAGATGGCCTGCCTATACTTCCTCACTATTGGTCATTCTGCTCTTTCTTCGGCAGGCAAAGTAAAACAGCAACACATCTTTATGTAATTAAACAAATGCAGCAAATCTTTACAGAGTTAAACAAATATTCCACAACATGAACAAATGCAACACACCTTTACATTGTTAAATAAATATTCAACAGTATAAACAATGCAATATACCTTTATAGTTAAACAAATACTCTGCAACATAAAAAAATGCAACACATCTTTGCATAGTTAAACAAATATTCCTCAACAGATTGGAGATTCTATATTCTTTCTTCTTCTACTTGGCAATCCAAATAATAAGCAATGGTTAACTCTGGACTTTGCAATATACTATATATTCTATTGAGAAAAACTGGAATCAACATCTCCTCCCTCATTTCCTCTCTCCTCCCTTTTCCTCTCTTCTTTTTTGTACCCTTCTGCAAATTAGAAGCACTGTTAATTTTGTGTTGCTAATGGGTTTTCTAGGTCTTATTACCTGTCACCCTGGCTCTCACAGGTACATTTGAGACTTAATGTCCTAGCTTCCATCCCCTCTCAACTCCAGTACCCACTTCTGCCTTGAGCTTAAGAATCAGATTCTTGTTCAAGAGCTATGATATATTTCACATCACTGCTCCTGCTGGCAGGTGTTTACTTCCTGGACTGAAGATTAGCCACAATGTTTTCTACAAGTGAGGTTTTATTTCCTGGAAGAAGGGGAGAATTTCTCTAAAAGCATTTTAAATACACTCTCCAGTTTAAGATGAAGCAAGAGACCAAAATGTTACATATTAATATTTATTAATATATTATACATAACATACATTAATTATTAGAATCTTAGCTAGTTCTTTCAGAGGGGGGTTATATATTTCTGCCATTTCTATTATTTGTGATCAATTTAAGTAGATAAAAATGTGACTTGGGTAGAGATTTAGCTTCTATGCAGTCAATTTATTATTCTAGACATATTTGTCACACCAATGCTGTTTTTTTCTATCAAATTATCTAGCATTGAAATCATTAGAATAGATGACATTGAATTTGAAGAAACAGCATTTTTCTATCTTTGCATCAGGGTAAAAGCCCTCTGACAACTTTGCAGTCAGCAACACTATGTTATAAAACTGTACAATAGTTCCCTATTTTCCTATTCCGTGGTTCTTGTCGCTGGAGTCTGAATATATCACATGGAAAATTGTCTAAAACAATTTATAAGTTTGAAATTGCACATCTCTGTGTAGCTTAGCCTACAACCTCATGCCATTCAGTCCATTCCATCTGGGACATGAACCTCCCCTCTGTCTAACATACCACTAGTCACTCAGTAGTGGTCTTGGCAGTTGAGTATTCTAGTGCTTATGGATCCTATCCTAGCCATGTCACAGTACCTGTGTAGACATTGTATAATGCCAACAGAATTGGGGTGAGATCAGGACAGTAAGATGTGCTGACACTGGGAACCAGACTATAGGCTCATAGCGTTTACTATAGGACCATAGCGTTTATTATAGTACACTGTTATTGCTTTATTTTGTTATTACTGTGAAGTTTCTATGCGATGTAATTTAGATGTTCATATTTCTCATACATACATGCCTATGTAAAAACACAGGACACACAGAATCTCATACTATTTATCCATTATGGGATGGGAAACACATCCCAAATATAACGAAAAACTAATATTTAGAAGGATTTTATAGCTTACTATTCCTATCTGCCATATAAATTCTTCCATTAGTTATTTCATTAGATGCTTCTAATGAAGGGAAGCATTCTTGCCACTACATTTTTTGCTTGCCCAGGGTAGCATTTATTGTCTTCCCTTGAGCCAATCTGTTCTAACATTTTTAATTATAAGCTTTTATCTCTCCATGTATTTTGCCCCAAACCACAGAAACTTAAAATAATAACTTTGATTTGTTTATTATAAAGGATCTTAATTTAAAAATGCACTTTCATGTTTTAAATAAATAAATGATTAACTATAATATAGTTGATGATTTGAAAAGATGAAAGCAAATCCTGACTTGTTGCTATATAAGTTGCAAATTATACCTCACTTTATGGTTTAATCACTTAAGAAAGAACACAAGTCAACCTAGATGTTTCTAAGTGGCCTCATAATGCTGATGTCACCCACACTGACACATGAACTGCAGATCATGAGGGAAAGAAAGATTAGATGCCAGCTACCAAGAAATAAATCAAACAGAATTTCAAAAGGAAGTATATTGATAAGAGGCAATATAGATGTAGGTATAGCTATAGATAGATAGATAGATAGATAGACAGACAGACAGACAGACAGACAGACAGACAGACAGACAGATAGATAGATAGATAGATAGATGATAGTTAGATAGATGATAGATAATGTATATGTACTATCAAAAATATATACTGTGATATCTAAAGAGTAAAGGTCTAATCTCGGATCCCAAGGTTGCTAAGAACATTTACAGTTACAGTGTACCTTTAGAAAACCAGTACCACTTTCCAGGAAGAAGGCTAAGGGAATGGCACCGCTTTAGGGAGGCTAACTGGAGGCCCCAAGTCCCTCTGACCTTGCCCAGTCACCGCATCTCTCTCGACACATGCAAATACACTACAAAGTTCAGCATGCATAGAGTACAATTTGGAACTGACCTGGGCATTTTCAGTGTGACACAAGCATATTTCTGGGTGTAGTTCACAGGGAATAAATAAATCACAAGTTCCTCATTCAATTTTGACAGTCTTATTAATATTTCTGTTGGAAGTAATAATGCTACATATATATGCATATATACTGCATTGATGAGTTTCAATATTAAAAATTAATTCTAAAATGCTTTCATTATTTGAAATTCTCGAGTTTATAAAATTCTACTGGGTTATTTTGTGTAACTTTTGAATTTGAGTTATAAGTATCAGGTGATTCGGGATGTAGCTGACAGGTAACACTGGGGCCGGAAACAGTCTGCACAGCTAATGAGATTGTAAGATAACCATGTTCTTTATGTCTCATTTTTGTCATTATTTTTCTAATTGTTGGTAAAATCTTACTCTATCAAAAATTTTATTAGATGTTTGCCAAATTAAGAGTATGTCTCAAATTGTTTTAATTAAATTCGAAGCTTTATTGGAATTAAATGTCTGTATTATAGTGCTAAGAATCAACACTAACTGCTTTAAAGCTTTGGGGCTGTTATATGTGTGGATTAGACAACATATGACCAGACATAAGACAATTTAAATCCAAGTGATAAATTTCCATTTGATCTGTAATTTCTACATATGCTAGACAAGTATTAAGTTGCTTCTAAACTGATGCAACTTGTAAAAGCAAAGTTCAAATCATTAGCTCATTCATTGACATACACAACACAGTCTATTCTAACATTTGGGATAAGTGTCTGGCTGCTTGATACTCAGTGGTGGTAAATACTACCCTGTACTGTTCCATCAGGCTCCTAACTCATCCACTCTACTGGCAACCTCCCCTTTATGTGGGAGAGTAAGTTTATTGAAAGTGGAGTGTCCAAGAGGAGGGTCTAGCATTGCCAGAAAAATGAGCAGGAACAATTTTGACAGCAATGTAGAATAAGAAAAATGTTTTGCACATTTTAATGACTCTTATCAGAAAACTGAGTCCATCCTTAAAAGAAAAATCTGGAGTGTATTTTTAAAAAAATCTTTTGGGCTTCACATCACCAAATAACAATCAACTAAGAAAGACCACTTATGAAGAAGGTTCATGACAATAGACCAGGAAGCAGACAGTAGCTCCCAGAACCAAGAACTGTCATTAGGCATGGAGAGGAGAGTGGCATTCAGATATTTGGGAGTGTAGTACCATTGTCCCAAGAAGTCGAGGGTTTTTCCAACTTTTAAAAATTGATTCACGATAATTATACATATTTATAAAGCTAATTGTGACGTTTTAACACATGTATTCAGTATACGAAGAGAACAGCACAGCAGGTTACCCTTCACCAGAAATGCTTCCCATTTCTTTTGGTTCAGAACACTCAAAATCCTCTCTGCCATTTCTTTTTTTTTTCTTCAAAGTTTATTAAATTATAATAGTTTCCATTTCTGCCCCTCTGCCATTTCTTTTTAAATATTCAGTGAACACTACTAACTAGAGTTATCTGATGCTAACTGTGCCTCCGTGTACAATCACTATCCCTTCTTCATTCCTTACTAATGCTTTCCAGTCTCTGGACCATCATTTTACCCTTAACTTCTATATCAAAAATCAAAATTGTGAGCCTCCAGGTACAACTGACAGTATATAGTATCTTTCGATCTCAGACTTACTTCAGGTAACCTACAGTCCAAGCTCATTCATATCTGCAGACAGGTGAGACAAGAAATGAGGAGGGAGGGCAGGATGAGGTCCATGGCAGAGTCATCACTGGGTATACTGAATAGAATATGTCTAGAGGGAAACAGAAAATAAAATGAAATTAGAGATACTGCGTAGACTGAAATAATGATCAATGAGGGACACTTTATCATTTGAGTTTCTGGATGCTGAGGTTAAGGGGAAAATAAAAACCAAATTCAAGAACAACAATTTTGCAGCTGTTGAGCAAAAAAAATGAGCAGGCCAGGTGATTGGGAAGGAGCCTGAATTGTTTCTGTAGAGCAATTTGGAAACATTGTGGAAAAGCAAAACATATCCACTCTTTTAACACGCTATTTTTGGGATTCTGGTCATCATAAAGGTATTTACCTCTCACTGTACATCTCCATTACTATTACTAAGGCATTACTCTCAGTGCCTCTGTAGACCTTAACACACTCTCATATCTTTAAAAAAGTACTTATAGCCTACAGCCTTTAGAGTGAACAATAGGCAAACTCCCAATTTGTAGCTCAACATACATTTAAAATTAGGTATTTCCCCTCAAGTTAATCTCTGTGTCACATGGATAAGATATTTGAGAATGCCCCATTTCCCTTCATCATTCATTATTTCTGCAGAGTAGAATGGTGTGGGAGAATTGTCTGTGATCTGTCAATCATATTTTAAATAAATGCTGATTGGCCAGGCAGGAAGTATAGGCAGAAAAACAAGACAGGAAGTAGAGGTGGAGCAAAGAGAATGGGAGTATTCTGGGAAGCAGGAAGCTCCTTTCGCCACTCCTGCCCAGATCACCGAAGAAGCAACATGTGAGCTGCTGACAGCTGGAAAAGGTACTGAGCCACATGGCTAAGAATTATGGGTTACCGTAAGATGTAAGAATTAGTTAATAAGAAGACTGAGCTAATGGGCCAATCAGTTTATAATCTTATGGAGTCCTGTGTGTGATTTTCTTTGGGGCTTGCTGACTGTGGGGTACCGGGCAGGACAGAAACCCCAACAAGCCAGCCCCTCATGTTACAGTAGAATTGCTTTTAAATGTGTCTATGTGCATGTGTGTGTGTGTGTGTGTGTGTGCGTGTGTGTGTGAATACACACATGTGAGTGAAAGTGCCTGAATAAGGTATTAGATCCCCTGAAACTGGAGTTACAGGTCATGGTGAGCCATCCAGTATGGGTACTAGGAGACAAACTCTGGTCCTCTGCAAAAACAGCAAGTGCTCTAAATCACTGAGCCATCTCTCCAACTCCAGTGAGTTTTGAACACCAAATTATGTGAGCACCCCTGAAACACTCCAGTAAAGTGGGGCATCTTTGCTTCTCAGATCTTGACACAGGTTTATCAATAGAGAATCCTTGTTAATACATAAGGTCCTGAAGAGCAGGGACCACATTGACTTTGCTTATTATTTTAACATCCAATGCCTGCATCATGTAGCAGGTCTTCAATAAACAACTGTGTAATAAACACATAAAATAAGAAAGGATAAAATATGAGAAACAACCATGTGAAGAGGGCCTTTGGTCAAGTAGAATTTCTTTTGCTGACTAAAGAACTTGGTGAGACCTTTGATTCTGATAGGTCCACTCCTTTTCAGCCCTGTCAGGAAATACTAGTGCTCTGCAGCAACACGGGAAGGAGATCAACGGAAGGATGTTTAAGAATTAAAATGAATGGTCATGCCTTTACATATTCTGTTTTCCCTGGAGAACCTCATTGTGAGATTTGCATATGACGCATGAGAAATCAGATGTAAAATAAGTGGTGGCACAGAGACACTGACTTTTCAGACTTGGTAGATGGTAGAAAGAGCTGCCCTGAGTGCAGACATAGGGGTGAAATTTGTAAGTTACATGTGAGATAAAGGCGGGATGAGCCATGAAGACCACTTATCATGATTTTAATAAGAACTAGTTGACAGGAATGACGGAGGAGGTTATTAAAGATATTGAATGCCAAACTTACACATAGCTAGGCTTTACAGAGCTGATTGGAGAAGGGAAGAATAACAGAATCACAGCTATGAAATCTGTTAGGAAATCACTGGTAAAGTTAACACCAGAAGCAGTTTGGACCCCATATAAAGTAGTGATTCAAATAAAGAGGTTCTATTATTCTTTTAAAGGATGTAGCCATTAACTGCAGTTTTGATTAAGGAGAAAGAGAAGGTTTAGAAGGTTAAGTACAAGTTCAGTCTCCCTGCTAAAACTTAGGGTCATGTTTGGAAAAGTTTGACAAACAGCCTGGAAAAGAGCTGGACCATTAAAGAGAGCCCGAGCAGAAGATGGAGGCAGAGAAATCGCTTCGTGGGTAAGATAAAGTAAGGAAGTTCCAAAGGCAAGAAAATTGAGAATTATGGGGAGAACACTAAATGGTCTTGTAGCAGGAATAAGTCGATGAAGAGGAGAAAGGGCAATGAAGCCAGAGCTGAGGAAGCTTCCAGGAAGAGCGTGCTGAGGCAATAGGAAGGCTAGGAAGGAAATGTGAAAAGAGGCAGCTTGGGGTTGTAGTTAGAACTGAGGAACTGATTGCTTGGGGAGCGCTAGATAAGGCTGCCAAACATTCAGGATGATGAAACTAAGGCTCTTTTAGGAAATCATATCACCTTGGATAATTAGGATAGACTCCAAATATGATACAGGTGTTCTTCTAGACGTAAGGCCAAGGAGAATAGACAGGGAAGACAAGAGGATGTAACCACTTCAGCAGCAAGCTGTGAAAATGCCACTTTGTGGGTTTTGAAGTTGGGGAATAAGCCATGAGCCAAAGAAGGCAGATGTTTTCTGTGAGCCAAATAAGACAGGGAATGAAGTTCAGCAGTCTAGAAAAAGCAGAGAAATAGGTTGTGCCCTAAAGCCTTCCTAAGGCTACAGCCTTCTCCTGCTGATGCCCTGGTGTCAGCACAGTGACAGTGGTTTTAGAATTCAAGCCTTGAGAACTGCAGGAGACTAAATCTGTGCTGCTAAGGCATTCATCTGTGACATTACAATGGCATCAGGAAAGCAATTCATAAGAGAAGACTAAAACTATTTTTTAAGGCTCAGAAGTGAGAAAACTAGGTATGTGATATGATCTCAGGGGGACTGTCAGCAAAAATAAGTAAAAGTTGTGATTGCTTGAAGAGAAATCAGATTTAAGATAGATTTGTGAGTGTTGGGGGCACGAAAGAGTTTTACAGTCAGGGATATCTGTGGATGGTCTATGGGCATAGAAGAGTCAACAGAAAGTAGAAGATACAAGAGGCTGGTGGTTCAACATCTCATGTGAAAGATAAAAAAGTCATAGGTGGCTAAACATGGGGAAGCTAGGAGGGGCCCTGAGGTAGAAAGAATATAAACTGTCAGCTAACCGTTTGTTTTGCACACTTCAGTCTACTTTTAAGCATTATGAATTGTGTAAGGAAAGCACAGATTGGTTAGGTCTGCTACACCACAACACAGAAAGGATTCTATTACTTTACGTGATTCATTATTTTTGATTGTCCATGTTACAATGACTTCCCACCAGTGTGAACTCTATATTTCCAAGAGATTGAAGAACATACTTTATAATAAAGCATGGAGACTAAAATGTGTCAGAATTATATTTTGAATTCTAAGAGCTTCTAGACTTAAGACTCATGATTAGCCCTGATTCTGGAGTAACCTTTGTTCAAAGCAATTCTAGCATTTGAGCATCATCCTCAGTATTAAAAGTCACAACACTGTGGTTTTTAGGAGCCAGACACGATTAAGAGACTCTACAACCTGTGTCCTTATCAGGAAAAACACTGCCCCAACAATTTGTAAATCATTAGTTCAGAAGAACACATCTCTTCAGCCTGACACTTCAGCTTCAGACTTCAGAATAAGTTTCTGTTTCAATCAGAAAATAACAAAAACAATTGATTCATATGAAGAAACTGACACAAGTCTTCCTGGGTTGTTGGAAAAGTATAGGCACTTTCAAGAAATTGATGAATTTAAGTGTCCATCCATTGTAGTTCATTGTACTACAGCTGTTCAGAGATTGAAGAACCTGAATGAATGGTCTCAGACAACCTGCACATGTTGCCCGGGAGCCTGGGAACACATAAGATAAAACAGGATTTCTCCCTTTCTGAAATGTCAGACTGTAGAAAGAAAGAGGAAATAACTACATGCCTTGAGTTCCTGAAGAAAAGACACTCATCCTTATTGAAATTTTTCTCTACAGGAAAGGATTGAAAGGCAGGACATGGCATTATATGCACAATAGTTCTCTCTAGAGAGATAGTGCTGCCTCTTAACTACTTTCCTGTTAAGCAAATGAGTGAAATTCATGACCCATAGTGAATGTGAAGACCATGGTACAGCTATTTTCTCAAGTTCATTAAAAAGCTGAGAAAAATATTTGGCAGGGCCAGGATTTCTTTTCTGTCTAATAACTAAGAAGGGTTTGTGCCATCTCTGGAAAATGTCATATCAGGCAAAACACCTAGTGTGTGAAATGAATCTCCTCTTGTGCAACCTGGAAAGAAAACCTGCTTTAAATAGGAAGAGTGGTGTTAGGAATGTGGTGGCTGCAGGATGGGATGACAGCATTGCCCTCAACGGCATGAGAAAGACAGCCAGAAATCATTAATCCACACACCTACAGACATCTGAATTTTGACAAATCACAAACTGAACAAGATCACTGCACCAGAGACCTGGCTACCTCTAAAAGACTGGCACGGCTGCTGATTGTCTAGACCCATCAAAGCTTGCAATTGTCTTGGATTCTTTGAGGCACTGCCCTCCAGCTGATCTCTTATAAAGTATAACACTTGCTAAGTTCTCCTAGACATATTCCAACACCCATAGAGAACATGAAATCAAGCATCAGAAATAGGGTTCTTGTGTAAAGGAAAAGTTCTGTAGGAACAAATGGGATCATTTTGGAGAGAGTGAAAAAGAAAGAGAAAGAAATTGGATGGGAGGGAAAGAAGTGGGATGAGAAGCATGGTAAAAGATTGGCAGAGGGAAGATGCCTGAGTTACTAGGTGCTAGGATACCCAGGAAGCAGATAAAGACTAAGGAAGACTTTGGCCATGGCATAACTGAAGAGCTGGTGTCCCCAGGATATGGACCACCGAATGAGCATCAGATTTCAGTCAGAGTGCTCAGCAAAGAAGAATATAGAATACTCAGTTAAACAAGAATTTCAGAATAAAAATAAACATATGTGTATGTAATATTATATAAATCATTCATTTATTTGAAATTTAAATTCATTATGACAACTCATTTCAAGAAAGACTCAAAGCTGTATTTGACCTAGTGATTACCCAATTTCAAGCATCCACATTCACCATATGTGTGAGTGTTTTACTAT
The DNA here is from genome assembly GCF_982192425.1 of Myodes glareolus. Taxonomy (NCBI): domain Eukaryota; kingdom Metazoa; phylum Chordata; class Mammalia; order Rodentia; family Cricetidae; genus Myodes; species Myodes glareolus. The sequence goes on from NC_142052.1 coordinate 17,521,748, forward strand.
TCAGACATTCTGGTTAGGTACTAGAGCCAACAGGTCAGTCTGGGTGATGTTTCAAACAGCAACACAGGAAACCATTCTTGAAGATATTTTCCAACTCTCTTACTTATAGTCCAATTTGGTCATCACCCACTCCCAGTTAGTGGCTTAGTACCTGATGACCCCACCACTGTTGCTTTCTTCCGCATTGCAGAGCCACTAGGGGACTCCTAAGTCATGTCACTTCTTCGTGGCAGTTGCCTCGATATGAATACAACCTCTTAACTCTAGACTCCTGTCCCCTATCTTCAAATCTCACACCATCTAAAAACCCCAATGTTTACAGATATTCCTGACTTTGAGACTGATATTACCTAGAGTCACATTATTGCTTTTACAACATCAAAGTTCGGCTAATTTCTCTCAGTGCTAATCATTCTCTTGACCTTGAACCTTCTCAAATAGTACATCTTTACTGAAGGCTTCCCTGGATTCACAAGGTATTATCGTAGACTTCTCCCTATGTTACCCCATGGCTACATATCTAGTTTCTCTCTAGAGCTCCAACCACCCTTAAAACCTCATAGGTGCTGCATAGTCTTCTTACTTTCTCTCTTTACTAGGTATCAAATCAACAGGGTCAATATTTTGCCTATGTTGTTCAGAAACTAAAGCAGTAGGTAAGAATGCAGTTGTACAGAAGAAATAACTTCCCTATATTATCCCTGTGGCATCATGGAATAATTACAGTTAGTATACTCAAAAATAGTTATAGGAGTTCTGAATGCTCCCAACACAAATAAATTATAAATATCTGAAATGACAATGAACCAACTACCCTGATGCAATCATTATACATTGCAAGCATGCATGAGAACAACTTATTAAAGTATCACTTGCCACATAAATATGAATAACTAATGTCTTCTAGACATGACACGGAAGTTACGTCTATGAAATTTCAACCATATAATTGCTTAAACAATACCTGAATGATGATAACACCAGGTGATATATCAATGTGGATACGAGAAATTTTATAAGGCTCCACCCAAAACCCATCCCCATTCCTACTTGTAGAGAGTAGGAACTCCTCTTTATGAGGAGTTGTGGGTAATCAATGGCTACTGAGAGAGGGAGAATCGTCTCTCTCCAGAGGCCAGCTCCCTTAATGCATTATCCTAAATTTTCAGCCCTAAGCACATGTAAATATGAACAAAATTAAATGGACTCAGCAGATTATAAATACGTATGTATATATATGCATAAACACATATATATGTAACAATAACAATTAAAGAAGAGGTCATGAATTTAAGAGGGATGGGATTCGGAGGGAAAGGGGAAAGAAACAGGTAGAAACTATGTAAACTCAAGTTCCTGCACGTAATTCTCAGAAAAAAATCAATTTAAAAAAGGAAAAGAAAAGAAAATGGCTCACAGAAATATAATTTTCTGTCTCACTGTGGATGGGACTAATTTGTGGAGTTTCTGCAGACCTATGTTGTTTTCTTTGAGAAAAGGCCAGGGACACAAACATTGGTGACACTGATTCCCAGAGGGCAGACTTGGAAGTGAAAATGGAACTTACTCATGTCTACGTTTTTCATGTCAAAAATTTTTCTCAGGACCTGAACTTCAAAATTCCAGAAATTTTAAGTAAAACTGTGCTTTACAGAAGCTCACTCTGAATCTAGAATAGCTTGCTTCATTTATGTTGAACTTTAACATACATATAAAGATGAGGGGATGATTTAAACATCCCCCCAAGATTTTTTCTCTAAAAAATTTCTCATCCCACTGACTTTTAAAATAGGTTTCAATTGCTGTGAAGAGACACCATGACCACAGCAACTTTTATAAAGGAAAACATTTAATTGGGGTGGTTTGCAATTACAGAGGTGTTGTTCATTCTCTTCATGGTGGGAAACAGTCATATCCAGGCAGGTATGGTGCTAGTGAAAGAGTGGAGAATTCTACATCTTGATAAGCAGGCAGCAGGAAGTGAATTGTGACACTGGATGTAGCTTGGGCATCTGAAACCTCAAAGCCCACCCCCAGTGACGTACTTCCTCAAACAAGGCAATGCCTACTCCAACAAGGCCACACCTCCTAATAGTGTCACTCCCTTTGGTGCCATTTTCTTTCAAACACCACAGTGAAATATGAAATTACCAATACTGGAAATTTTAAGTTAAAAAAATTTTCATTAAAATACAGGTATGTTACTGACTGATATTTATAGCAAATATTTCAGTACAACCTCAGAAAATTACCTTGGAGATGCTTCTATATCTACTCTGACATTGAAGAAAAGTATATCCATACTTGAATAATGTTTAAAGGCATCCTGGGATAGACCTTGTCTTAATGAAGCCAAACCAAAAAAACAAATAAATAAACCAAAACAAGACAAAGGAACAGAGGCAAGCTCTGGTTATAAAAGTAGGAACATCACTTCAAGGCCTTTGACTGAAATCCAATGAAAGTGGCAAGTATTAAAGAGTAACCACAGGATGAGCAATGTTTATCTTCACCCCAAAGGCAGCAAGAAACTTAAAAGTTTCCCTGAAAAAGTGACCATGTTCTCTTCAGGCTCAAACCTTGCAAAGAGATAATAACAAGCAGAGTCCCACAGATCCCTTATGCATTAATCACACAGATTCAAGCAGAAATCCCCCACAACAAATAATGTTTAAAAGTACCATGAGGCCCAGACTTCACAAACAAAGGCAATATGCATGGGTCCAGACATCCCATAACAGCGACTCTAATATGACCACAAGTGATGCTTAGGAGGAAGGAAAGAGCAAAGGCAACTAATGAAACCCATTTGTCTCTAAGGAGACTAATAACATGACAGAAGAGAGCCCTACAGACAGAAAAACACAAAAGAAGAGTAAAAGTCATTGAAATGGTCACAAAAATAATCAGAAGGAACAGAGGTTTGCAGACACTGTATGGGTAGCAGGGACATGAATGTCCCTTCAGAAGGTGGGAGAAGAAAGAATCAGAGCATGGAACTAGCATCTGGGACAGACACCGAAACACCAGCAGATGTGAAGAGAAGGCACACCTGCCCATTTTTCTTTCTCTCTAAAATTCTTAAGCTTTACTTCTCTCATTCAATCTGAGAAATATGAAGACAACCTTAGAACTCTGAGACCAAGGTGAGAAAGGGCTGAAATGAAAGTGAATCTGGCTGCTTTAAAGCTTTTTTTTTATCTCTAGCTCAAATAAAAATATATTACCACATACTAAAGAGTGCAGATATGTCTGTGTATTGTAGAAAATGAGAGAGGCAGAAAAAGAGAGTGAAATTTGTTCTTGCTTTTTGAAATTACAGCAAAAATAAATTGTGGCTACATGTCCTAAGATAATGATTAATTTCTGAGAAGAATCTAAAATTGTGTATTGAGTAGAAATATATGTAGAGTTTCAAAAGGAAGCTTTGGTCACAGTGACCCCACTAGTATTTACTCACTGCAAATGGCCAAAAGTAATTCTTTAGTGTGTACAAAGATTCCAAAGGTTTCCCCCAGGATTTTATATAAATGCCCCATTTTATTCGTTTAATTTTCAACTCAGTCACTATTTCCTCATAAGAGATTTCATGGACCATCCAGACTAAACATTCTTCCAGCCTTCCTTCCGGATCCGATCATCACTTACACAATTTGATTTTCATTGTAGCACTTATCTCAAAGCACGTTTCACCCAGATCCTCCCTGCGCTCACCTGCCACATCACATGTGGCTAATCATTCCTGGCACTGTAGTGGGAGCCACTTTCAAGTGATTTCAATCAACCCATGTAGGCCACTGGTTCTACCTTGCTGAAGCTACTACTGCCGAGGAGATAAAACTGCTGTCTCTACAGTGATTACAAATGCATCCTAAGATGATGATGGTTTTTGGAAACTAGCTCTTAGGAACCCACTAAGTCCTCAAGTTACCACACACACACACACACACACACACACACACACACGCACATCCATCATACATAGACACATAAAGATAAAAATAAATTCTTTCTCAGTATATTTGTCAGTTGTATATAGGAAAGTTTCTGAGGTTTATGTGTTAATTTTGAATCCTGCTACATTTCTTAAAGTGTATATCAGCTGTAATCTTTTACATTTAAAATCATATGTTCACATAACGACACTTTGACTTCTTCCTTTCCTTATTTCAATCCCCTTAGCTCCTTCAGTTGTCTTACTGCTCGACCTAAGATTTCAAGCGCTGTGTTGAGTAGGTGTGGAGAGAGCGGACATCCTTATCTTGTTCCTGATTTTAGTGCAAATCTTTTGAGGTTTTCTGTATTTAGAACAATGTTGTCAGTGGGCTTGCTGCAAATTTTGTTTATTATATTGATATATTCACCTTGAGTCCCTAGTCTTTTCAAGACTTTTTATCTTTATCGTAAAGCTATGTTAAATTTTGTCAAACATCATTTTTGTATCTAATGAAATGATCATGTGGTTTTTGTCTCTTAGTCTGCTTATGTGGTAGATTGCATTTACTAATTTATATATGATGAACCATCCATTCACATCTGGGATAAAGTCAATTTGGTCATGGTTGATAATCTTTTTGAAGTGTTCTTCAATAGCCTGCAAGGTTTTATTGAGAATTCTTGCATTTACGTTCATTTTTATCTAAATTTTTCTTTCTTGTTGTTGCATTCTTGTGTGATTTGTAACTAGGGTAATAGTGATTTCAAAATATTGAGATTATGGAAACAGCTTGTTCCATAATAGTCTCAAAAATACCTTGGGAATAACTCTATTAAGAAAGACTTACATAATAAAAACTTTAAGAAAATTAATTGAACAGAAGAGCAGACAATGAAAAGATCTTCCATGCTCATAGATTAGCAGTGAAAATGATCATCCTCCCAAAAGCAATCTGTGATTCAATGAAATATTCATCAAAATTCCAACAAAATACTTCACAAAAATTGAAACTATAGTATTAAATTTCAAATGAAAAGACAAAAATCACAGTAGCTAAAATAATCCTGAATAATACAAAAAGTACTGATAACATTACTGTCCCCAATTTCAAGTTGTATTATAGAGCTATAATAATAAAAACAGGATGGCACCAGCATAAAAACAAGTCAGTTAAATAAAATTTGCATAAATATAACTCTACATCCCAACAAAGACCTGACTTTTTACAAAGAAGCCAACAATATACATTACAGATAAGTCAACATCTTCAGTAAATATAGTACTTGATCAAACTGCATAACTGCATATATAATAATAAAGGACTTTGCATCTTATTACATATATTCTTTCTTATCCATGCTTATTGATATTCTATTCATAATAACAAAATCTGGAAACTACGTAGAGGTAAAACAACTGATAGATAGATAGTGAAAATGAGGTATATTTATACAATGAAAGTTATTAATCTATTAAGAAAAATGAAATTTTCTGATAAATGGATAGAGCTAAAAAAAATCATCCTAAGTGAGATAACCCAGATCCAGACAGACATATATTGCATGTTTTCTCTTATATGTGGGTATTATCTTTTAAGCTTAGATATGATTGTCATATTTAGACTACCTACAAAGGTTAAATAACTGTTAAGGGATCAACATGAAGGAAGAAATTTTCTAAGGAAGGAGAAATAGAATATAATGTTATAAAGAGATAAGGGAGAAATTAAAACAGGAGGATTAAACAGGAGAGAGATGAGCAGACATGGTAGAGAAGGGAATACGCAAAGGGATAACTAACACTAAAGACCTTTTGAGAAGCCATATTGAAGCCTACTGTTGTAGAAGCTTCCATATATACGTGTGTGTGTGTGTATGTAGATTATATATATTCTACCAAAATACAATAGTAAGGAATGAGTTGCATCTTTTCGAATTGTAGGTCCTATATACCCCTCCAAATATTACATTATTCCCAATGCTATTAGTTTCCCTCACATCTTGATGGTAAGACCCTATTGCTGAAGGCACCACATACTAAAGTCTTCAGACTTGGAGAAAACAAGCTGGTGCTCAACTAGAAGCTCAACCCTCATCAGAGCAGCTTTTTCTTGCACTACATGGTAATCAGCTTTGAGACCCTCAACTGGACAATGTGCAGAGAATGAGACACTTTGGAGCCCTCAGCACTAGATGGCATGTCTTCCTCAAACCTCTCCCTTCAAGGCTCAGAGATCAAGGAGTTGAAAAGAGGGCACGAGGGCTGAAGAGATGGGTCAGTGGTCAAGAGCACTGACTGCTCTTCCAGAGGTCCTGAGTTCAATACCCAGCAACCACATGGTGGCTCACAGCGCCCTGGCGCCCCCTTCTGGCATACGGGCACACATGGAAGGAATGCTGTACACATAATAAGTAAATAAATCTTAAAAAAAAGAAAAAGAAAAGAAAGAGTGCATGAATCCAGAAATGATGAGTGACTTCAGAGAAACAGCATTTTTCAGACAGAAGAGGGCTAGTACACACATGAACCCACACAGGCTGCCATGGCACACAAAATCTTCACAAATTCAGTTCATACAAATCTTAACATGGAGAAGGGCAAGTGGGTACAAAATACCATCCCTAACAAAGAAGCTGTGAGAGAGAAAACTAGTCTGCTGTGAGAGAGAAAACTAGTCTTCTTCCGTGGAATGACACTGGATCTATCAACCACACTGTAAAACAGGCCTCATGCTCAGGAGCAGTTACCCAACACAAATCAGACTCCACATTTTGTGTTTGGGTTTGTCTTTATTTTGTCTTATATTAAGATAGAGAAAGACCATGAAGTAAAGTGGGTCTAGGAAGAGTTAAGGGAGGGAAAAGAATATAATCAGAATATATTACAAGAAAAACATAAAAAATAAAAATAAATAAGAACATCCTTTTTAAAATAAGTAAATAAATTATCCGTTGAAAAACAAAAAGTTATAATGGACATGTTGGCAATAGCAGAGATTCAGGGAACACATGGGTGTCATCTCCCCAGGGATAAATGAATTTGGTAGAAAAGCAGATCAAATTCACGAGACTCATTCATAACACCTGTACTTCTCTGTGATTTCTATCATCCTTCATAAATGAGCAAACATCCACAGTTTCTCCACAGCACCAAAAAACGTCTTGAATAAAGTGAAAATCTCTACTTTTAGATATCCAGAAATGACTTAGTATTTAAATGGTCACAGGGAAAAAAACACTAATTTAATGTATTTGCTTTCATACTTTCATCTCAAAATATACTTAAGACTCTAAAGGTATGAAATTTTTATTGACAAATTCCTTGTGATGAAAATAAGAATTATAAATATAATTTTCTCTCATTGGTTCACTCAAGCACCTCTCCTTTATTCCTTCACTCAGAATGCCCGTAGTTTACTAAGAACAGAAGAAATGAGATAATTAGTCCCGACTCCGTCCCTGTGAGCAGCTGTACCTTTAACAGTCCTTTTTAAGCTGTTATGTGTCAGGATTTTATGTACTCAGATTTCATTTTTTTCCAGGCTTTAAAATACAATTTTAAAAAGCAACAATGTAGATAAAGCATGAGCCTAGTCAATACAGGAATATAACGAGTAGAAATTAAATTCATACCAAACTGGACTCATCTAAATGTAGATAGCATGGTATTCTATAAAACAAATAATCCGGTTTCTCCAACAACTTAATAATAGAAAATGAGGATGATCATTATGGCAAAGAGACTTTGAATACCTCCCTAAATATGAATGAACTTTATTAAGAGTTAATTACAATAACTGAATAAGAAACTATAAGGTACAGCTATAAAATAATGTGTATGAGATAGTTTGGGATATAGGACTTAAGAGTCAAGAGTTTCACTAAGTGACAGAACCGCCATCCATTGTGCTACCGATCACAGTTTACAATGGCCCTTTAGGGTGGTGGGGAAGCTAGTAGATGGTAGTACATACTGAAGTGTTCACAGAAAGAATGAATGACATGATATCAGGGATTTGCTTTAGAATGCCCACCCATACCAAGAAATACTTGTAGGAACAGAGGAAATCAAAGCTTCCAAATGTTTATAACAGCACTATAGAAATTCCTTATATTCTCAACTTTGATATTTGTTTGAAAATTCTCAAGATATACTATTTTCTTTAAAGCATGTAGTCTTCCCCAAAACTCACATACTCAAGCAGGCATCATGTTTAATTTATAACTCTAGGGGTCATATAGTGCTAAATGTTTTCCAGATTAAGAAGTCTCGTCATACTGTACAACATAAAACATTTACGTATAGCATCAAGGGACAGTGTTCTTTGTGAGGAATGATGTTGCCATGGAAATTAGCTACAGTTCAGGGCCTGTGAAAATTAGCTACAATTCATGGCTCTAGAATCACCCAAAACAAGTGCCCACAGAATAGAGAACTGTGGGGAGCGGAGGCAGAGAGAGCCATCCCAGAACTTGCATAGAAAACAAACACAAATGAGATGACAGATAAAAAAAAAAAAAAAAAAAAAAGATTTTCAACTGTGAGAACAGTATTTCTCTACCAAGCAGAGCATTTGGAAGCTCCTGGTTAGAAAACCAGTTACTGCCAATGTTACTTCTGAATAGTCCTGGAGACAGAGAAAGAGAGAGAGAGAGAGAGAGAGAGAGAGAGAGAGAGAGAGAGAGAGAGAGCAAGCATGTGTGTACATGTGTGCCTGTGTGCATGTACAAGAATGTTTGTGAAAGAGTGCCCAGTGCCTTCAAACAGAATTTAACAAGAGCAATAAAAACCACCCAAGTGTTTCAGTTGTTCTCACTGGAAAGATCAGTTTACACAAGCTAGAATACCATTATTAGTGCTACCTTTCCATTTATTTCTTTAACTCCACAGTAATCCAATGAGTCTCGATAGTGCCAACCATCTAAAGTTAGACATCCTTTTTTAAAACACTTGTGATTATTAGAGTAGGAGAGAGCCCTTCATCTTTGTCATCAGCCTCTCTCTGCTGGTGGGCTCCAAGTACGTTCCAGTTCAGGTAAGCAGACTCCACAAGGACATGGTAAGGAGCTGAGTCTGCTCCCTGAATAAGGTCTGGTTTTCATTATACCCCATGCCTCAGGGGCTGAAGAGGAAAACGGATCTATCTTTTGTGGTGATATTTGTTTGCGATCTAACAAGTAAAGCTTACCTGAAGATCAGAGTGCCGAGCTAGCCATACTAGTTAGCCATAGAGACCAGGCAGTGGTGGCACACACCTTTCATCCCAGCCTAGAAAGAGGCAGTCGGCTCTCTGTGAGTTCAAGGCCTCCCTGGGCTATACTAGATTGCTACAGTCTCAAAGAGAAACAGATCAATTGGATCACATGCCTTTAAGCTCAGCACTAGGGAGGTAGAGACAGGAGTGATATGGCTGGGCAGAGAAGGAAATATAAAAAGGGAGGAGACAGGAGCTCAGTATAGTCTGAGGATGCAGAATGAGGATTCAGTAAAGGTAAAAAGAACTCTCTAGTGCCTGACTGCTCTGTTTCTCTGATCCTTCAGCTTCCACCCCCTAATATCTGACTCTGGGATTTTATTATAAGAACAATTAGAATTCATGCTACAGTCTTTCAACAAATATACAAAGTTTTCCATATTCTTTATTACAGTTTCTCACACACACCAAATAAGGCTGGGTGACCAGCACTGGTCATCAGAAAAGCAAAACTCCAAGTTCACTCAACCAAGAGTGTTTTTGTTCACACTCCCACACTTGACAAAGCAGGATAGAGGCAAACAAGGACCAGAACAGAAAATGGTAGATTGCTAACACAATCCAAGGCCATAGGGATACCTACAAATCCATTAGCTCTTTGTATGGCAGATCTTCGGGAGACCTCATTATCTGCTTTGAATGCATTAAGAAAGAAGCTTTGGAAAGCCTTTTAGGAGCTTTACTGAATAATCTTTTGACAAGCTGTTCACTACTGGGCTGTGAAAACCTGGAAAAATGGGTTTTTCGTTTTAATCCCTTCTTGGTTTTGTTGCTACAGATGTTGCCATTTCAGAAGCAGTCAAGTGGGGTGCAGCTTACTTCAGGCCTCCTCAGTCACTGTCTAGCATCTCTCGCTGAAGCATTCTTCCCTCGGTCTCAAGGATTTAGACTCCACTCAGGACTGACAGGCACACAGTGCCTCCAGCAGGCCAAATTACTCAGAAAAATTAGATTTTATTTATTGATTTATTTTTATTTTTTTTAAGAATCACCTGAACATGGGAGGTGTTGGAAAGCAAGCAAATTTCAAATATTTAGATCCCACCTGTCCAAAGTAAGCTTATTTTAATATGACTCATTCTTTATATAGGTCATTATTGATTTTCAGTTCTCTACCACTATTCAATTCTAACCACAAGGATTATACAGTCAATGTACAGCTGGCGGATCCATTGGACTATTCACAGGAAGTGTATACAGACACTCCACCCAGGGAACCCGTGCTTGCAGAGCCACAGGCATATCTGGCCTTTGGATAAGTCACTGTCATTTCTGCAAAAGTCTTGTGAAATCTTTCTCCTTTCTACAATATCCCAGCCGTGTATAAACCTGACCTTTCCTGTAGGAGAACTGCATACCTCCCCCCACACCATGAAGCCGTGGAGTGAAAAGGACTCAGTCAAGCCCTTCTTCTCATGGCCAACATCTACATAAAAATAGGCCCCCACAAACTTTCTTTGCTGACAGTGGTCACTGATAAGAAAGGAGCCTCATACAGGAGGTAATGTGTCTGCTCTCATCTCCTGGTCTTCTGCTCTGTTTTAACAGGCTACTAGCATTCTGTATTTACCTTTTACTTTGGCTTCAACTAACATAGGGTGGTAACTCAGGAAATTAATTACAGGAAAATGACCTGAAACTAGTTTCAGAGAAAAAAATTCTCACCTGGGCACCCTGCTGGAGTCAAAACTAGGTCCCCAGAAGAGATTCCTTTTAACTCAATCAGCTAGATGCAAATCAAGCCACGGGTCAGTAAAGCTATCAACTCTGTGTTCCCAGACAAAGGGGAACTTCACAGCCACACCCCCTCTGAGACCTAAGGTGCCTCCTTACCAAATCCATCAGTTTCTTGTGACTCTGTGAAAATGCAGGCTTGATACCATTGTTACGACCTATGGGGTTGCTAACTTGTCTGTCTGCCTGTATAAACTGAAAGCTTTGTGGAGATCACTTTCCTTTTACCCTTATGCCTTTCTGCCTTAATCTTCCCCTAAGGAATAAAGAAACATGCAGGAAAAAACATGCCGGAGTCAGTCAGATCCCATTCCCAAGCCAGTTTTCACTTGTCTTAGAAGTCCTGTTCTGAACCCTGAGAGAGTGCCGAGTGAGGATGGGACCCCGTAGCTCCCCATAACTGTCTTATAGGCTCCCTTCTAATGTAACAAAGTCATTGGAGAAAATTTGTCCTCTCTGCTCTCTCACCATTCAGTTATTTGATTCTTCACAAAGTCATGTTAATCTGAAACCATCTACAGATTCCAGACTGGGCTTTTCCCCATAATATGACAGGAATGTTTGCCTGAGTCTTTTGAATACGAGTTATAGTTATGTTTCCTGACTTGACTTCCTTGAGTTGCCTGAAATCAGACCTTCTGAGTGATCATTCCAAGCAAAGCACACACTCGAGCGTTCCGGTAGGTAATAATTACTTGCTGAAGTAAGTTAAAATTTTTTGGTGTTGTGTAGTGTTTTGTTTTGTTTTATTTTGTTGAGAGAGAGAGAGAAAGAGCAAGAGCGTTAATGCTGATTATGGCAACTACTGAGTATTTAGAAGTTCCTATGTACATATGGCAACAACATTTGAGTATTTAGAAGTACCTATGTACATATGGCAACAACTATTGAGTATTTAGAAGTACCTATGTACATATGACAACTACTGAGTATTTAGAAGTACCTATGTACATATGGCAACAACTATTGAGTATTTAGAAGTACCTATGTACATATGACAACTACTGAGTATTTAGAAGTACCTATGTACATATGGCAACTACTGAGTATTTAGAAGTACCTGTGTACATATGACAATTATTGAGTATTTAGAAGTACCTGTGTACATATGGCAACTACTGAGTATTTAGAAGTACCTGTGTACATATGACAATTATTGAGTATTTAGAAGTACCTGTGTACATATGGCAACTACTGAGTATTTAGAAGTACCTGTGTACATATGACAATTATTGAGTATGTAGAAGTACCTGTGTACATATGGCAACCTCTGGAGGAACTAATTCATTCTAGAGGAAAGCTGAACTAGTCATGTAACATATGTTGTCATTTTAAAGGGGCTTTTGGCAAAAAATTAAACTAAATTAAAAAGTCCCCAACTGTCTACCAAAATAACACAATTTCCACACAAAAGTAAGATATTAAGCATACAAACTAACATAATAAAGAATGGTAACATGAGATTTACTAGATTATCTGACGATAATCTGTGAAGAAAAATTGCTGGATGATAAATTTTAATGTTTTAATTGGATTAAAAAAACCCTACAAATAGGAGTGAGGCATGGTCTGGCAATGCTTCAGTTTTCACCGGGGGGGGGGGGGGGGGCACCCTCCAGCAGCGCAGGGCTCCAAGGAAATCCACAGAGTAGTCCTACTATGACTTTTTTTCTGAGGGGTGAGGGGAAAGACACACACTCTTTTGATGGTTTCCTTCAGACCTTCCTTTATTCCTCTTTCATATTCTCTATTCCTTATTTTCCTCGTGATTTCCCTCTCTCATTCTGGATGTTTTCCTTCTAATTTTCTCTCTATTCTTTCCCTTGCAGCTTATACACCCTGACGAAATCTTTCAGGCAATATAAAAATTACAATATAGTTACATTTGATTTTTCAAGTGAATGATTATAATTAAAACAAATAAGAAACAGCATGTTTTCCATATTATAATGATTATTAAAAATCACTGCGGGATCCCCAGCAGGCAGGGGGCAGCAGGTCCAGTTCTGGGCAGGGCCAGGGCGTGAGACCACACAGAAGGTCTCCGAAGATGACTGGTCCTGCAACAGAGTCCCCGGCGGCAAGCCATGTGGCAGCAGCGGGTGGGTGAGAGACTGACAGATAGGCACACCACGCATAGTGAAGTTGGACATTTCTTATGTGGGTTGCAGAGGGGAAGGGAAAAGGGAAGAACAGGAGAGAGAGAGAGAGAGAGAGAGAGAGAGAAGGGGAGAAGTGGGGAGAGGCAGAAGCTGCCTCCTGGAGTGGAAGATGGAGAAGAGAGACCAAGGCTGCAAGCAGCAAGGGAGTAGGCATGGCTTGACTCTTAAAGAGACAGATCATTACACATATCCCTTAACACGATTATTTTATATATTATAGGTGAAAAGCAAATTATCCCCCAAGAACTCATGTTCATTTATACCCAAGCAATTTGTTATAGATTAAACCATGTGGGCAAGCAAGGTATTCTTCTTGGTCAGGTCTTTTACTGGCAGGCTGTGTCTTGTGGTTATAAAGAAAGGGCAATCACTTTATTACTTATCTTGAAAGGTAGTCTTATAAGAAATCTTAAAGGAATCATAAACTTTTATATATAAAAACTTTAAATTTTTAGAGTGCATACCCATTCATCAAAGGCATATATATCAGGAGATTGAAAGATTGACAGCAGAAATGAGTATAAGGAATTGATCACCACCTTTGGTCATCAACCAATTCTAGTAAGAATAGTGAATCAGATAATAAGAATTGTGTTGCTTTGTTCTTGTTCTCTGACCGTAAAGAGTGCCTCACTCAACTGTATGCCTTTCTAAAACTTTAGATTGTCTTCTTCGACTTCTCAGCTCAAAGTTATTTTACAAAAACATTTCAGTCTAACTTTAAGTTACCTTTCAAAGCTTTGTTTCAGCTGTGATGCATTCCAAAACCTGCAAACACCTCTCCTAGTATTAAGATGAAAAGAATTTAAGTTAGCTGGCCTGCTGGGACTCAGTTGCTTTTCTTAATCATTAACCTAAGCTACAGTCTATACAGTTCCTCATCAGAATCTCATGAGTTCTAGCTGTGTGACACTTCCTTGTTTTATTTTTAATCATCAAAATTCTATTCAAACTTGCATTATTATTATTATTATTATTATTATTATTATTATTATTATCAATTAGACAGTACAGTGGCCTCAGCTGGGCTGGAAAGACCTTATGGAGTCAGATAGGAAAGCTGTATGCTCCCCTTCCATTGCTGGCCTCCACAGGGGTGGACAGGGCCTAGAGAACCAGGCCGGGGAGGCTGTGCCCCGCTCTTCCACGGCCTGACTTCGCAGGGCCCGACAGGCCATTGCGAACCAGGATTAAGAATCTACATAACAATAGTAATAATCGACGGGCAAAAGTGCCCAGAATAATGAGATGTTTGCATGAGATAAACACACTACATTACAGGCATTAGGGATCTTCCCACATCAATTCACACCATATCAGATGCCAGAGAAAGATGGCAACAGCAAACATGTGAAGGCAAAGCAGAAGCAAACAACATCCTGGGATCTGGCATCTCAGGGCCCTGCCTATCCATCAGGAATTCTTCTCCTGGTGGGTTGACACCCTGCTGCCCCTCTGATATGGCCACCAGCATGCAATAATTCCCCCTCCTGTCTTTGTCCACCTGGATTAGAACTCAGGGAGGCTAATGCCAGGTGGATCATTTTTAAAACACAGCACAATTTGAGGAAAGATTTCCCGAAAACAGCCAGTCCAGTTCCAGGCACACAGTGAAGTTGAAGGTGTGACTACGTAGATACTGTTTTACAAAGTGCATGTGACCATAAGGATGAGTTCTATAGCTAACACACCTAGGATCTAGTGTAATCTCCGATCAATAGCACAGAGGTCAGCAAGCAATAAAGTACATGTGACATCTCTCCTAAAGATGGGTAATGGTCTTGGGAGACAAGAGTCTAGAATAATCATTCTGGGAAATAAGAGTGAGGTCTGTTCCTATAGATTGCAAAAAATGTCACCAGGTCTTTAACAACCTTCACTCTCAGCTTTCTGGATAAAGTGTAGCGATTTGATTTCTATCTCTTCCGCTGAGGAAATCCCCCTGCATGATTAACATTTCTGGTTCTCTTAGTGTTTCTCTGTAAGTACAAGGACCTCAGTGCCTCCTACAGACAGTCAGAGGTCATAACTCAAAAACTACTCACTCGGCTACCTCAAGAGCTTTGAATGAAGCACCTCTGATCACAGACCCTGGCTACAGAGCTACCCCACAACCCCATCAGCTGGCTCAGAATGTCAGGCTAGGCAGATTTGAGAATGGTGTTCATGGCCAAAGCTGCTGTGTGCAAGCTAGAAGAGGTGACTGTTTCTTCAGATGGCATGTGTCAGTGCAAAGTTGAAAGAATGTTGAAGAATTAGGAGAAATCAGGCACCCCAAAATGAAATAAAATACATCTCATTATCAACACTGAAAAAGGAAAGTTTGAAACTACCTAACAAAGAATGCAAAGTAATCTCCTTAAAGAGGCCAATGTGAGATTAAAGACAAACAGCCTGGCGGTGGTGGCTTATGCCTTTAGTGCCAGCACTCAGGAGGCAGAGACAGGAAGATCTCTGTGACTTCGAGGCCAGACTGGTCTACAAGAGCAAGTTCCAGGATGGGCCCCAAAGTTAAAGAGAAATCCCCCCCCCAAAAAAGACAATTAAAAGCAATTAAGAAAAATCCATGAGTAAGGAGATCATCAAATAAACATAACTCATAATACATAGCCAAACAGAAACCTCATGCTAAAGATAAAATAACTAAACTGAAAAATTAAACAGAATTTCAACAGTAGACACAGGCAAGCAGAAGAAGAAACCAGAACACTGGATTCAAAAAATAAGTCATTAAAACTTCCCAGTTAGAGGGGCTAAAGAACAATAAATAAAAGAGTCTAGGTACACCGTCAAACGAGTCATCTGTACATCACAAAACTTTCAGGAAAAGAAGAGAGAAGTAGAATGGAAAGTTTAGTTTAACAAGTGACAGTTGAAAACATCAGAAATCTTAAGAGAAGAGTGGGCGTGCAGAAACCTAAAGAAAATCAAATAAATTCAATAAAACGTCTATTACATTATACTATTCTGAAAAAGTCAGAGACAAAGAATTCTGAAAGCAGAAAGAAACTATGTCCAATTATTTTATGCAAGAGCGCTTCCATAACATACCTGTAGATTTTCATCAGACATTTTTTTAAGAAACAATGACAAGTATGTTTTTACACTCTGAGGATCCAGGGGTGTTGACACAAGGTCTCACTGTATAGCCCAGACTGATCTCAAACTCACAATCCTCTGTCTCAGTTACCCAAATTCTGGGATTATAGGCATGTATTATCATAACCAGCTTTCAAAGTGATGAAATTTAAGGACAAAAATCTTACCATCCAAGAATACTAACTTGTGAAACCTGTCTTTCAAAATTGAAGCAATGATAAAGACCTTCCCACAGATATAAAAACTGAAGGAATTTTTCAGCACTAGATTATTCTTACACAAACGCTATGGTGTCCCGCGCTACCGTCTCGCCCGCAAGAACGACGCGGGACACTTAGGATTCTTCTGCAGTAAAGCTTTATGCGTCTTGAGAGGGAGAGCATAAGCTTACATGGCGGAGACCCAGAATGAGGGGAACCCAGCCCTTATAAAGGAAACAGTCCTCGCTTCTGATGTGTCACTCTTGGATTGGTCCGCTGCCCATTATCCCAGATGATGCCTCGAAGAAGGCAGGGACGCAGCAGTAGAGAGTTACCAAGCACATGCACTGGGATTAAAGGTGTGTGCTACAACACCTTGAACTCACAGAGATCTGCCTGTCTCTGCCTCCCATGCATTGGGACCAAAGGTGTGTACTACCACGCCTTGAGGTCACAGAGGTCAATCTGCCTCTGCCTCCCAGGCACCGTGTACCGCCACACCTTGAGGTCACAGAGGTCAATCTCTACCTTTGTTCCTTGAAGCAATGGAGAATGTGGTTGCGGCCCTCCACATATCCTCCTTTTTTTACTTCTTTGCAGAAAGGCAACTCCCTCAGAAGGCAAAGATAGAGGTCGCACTTCCCAGAGCGAAAACATTACAATGAGCTTGCACGGAATCTGCCCCTAGGTTCATGACACCTGGAACCTATCCGGCCTGCCATCTGCCATTTTTCTGGGAAAGGGAATATACGACAGGAAACCCTTATGCAGAACGACATATCTCTCAGAGAGGGCCATTCTCTGTGCGATGCTCTTCAGCTCAACAACCTTCAGGGCTAGCTAAGCCAAGCACTCCACCCTGTGCAATGGACCATTGTCCTAGGGGTGCAGGAGCTGGTTGGCATAAACTTTACTGCTTCAGCATAGATAACCACACATCGGTAGAGGCCCCTGTTTCAGGGCAGCCAGCGCTTGTGCAATAACCACTTTGTCCCTACAATTTTGGGATTTGAGTCAGCAGACCATCCAGAGGAGAAACACTAATCCATAGCATAGGACTGTTCCAAAACATTTCCACCCCCACCCATTCTTTGAAGTAGGGGAATGAGAGACACGGCCCAGGACTGGAGTCCTACGGCCAAGCTTATAAATCATCTCTAGGATGGTAGGGAGGGGGCCCAGAGTCTTATTGGTTGTAAAAAATCGAGGAGACGCCGCCATCCTATGGCTGACTGGTAACAGCTTCGGGTAAGCTGAGAGTGTCCTCCATCGGTACTCTGTCATCCATCCACAAAATGGCAGGAGGAGCAGCAGCCAGGTCCTCAGGCGAATCCGTGTGTTGTGGATCACTCTTCACTGTTCGGGTCAATCGCTCTGGCAGCCAGAATGGGCTTTTTTGATCCTGTGGGAAGACACAAACAGCTCCCCTGGATCTCAATAAAATGGGATCCGGGCCTTTCCATTCATTAGAAAGCACGTCTTTCCACTTAACCAAATCCTTGGGCCGCTGTGGATCCGAACAATGTCATGTTGCAGCATTTTGGCCATTATCCAAATTTAAAAAATTTATAGTGAACAGAGCCATGGCAATGGCCACTCTTGGCGTCGGGGGCAGCTCTGTCAATATTCCCCCTTTCTGTTTTTAACAAGAACTGGTATTGGTATAGGCCATGCCCTTGTCATTGTTTAGAGGGTCATCCTTGTTATTTATTTATTTATTTATTTATTTTTATCAAGTTTTCCAGTCCAATTACCTAGAAGATAACTAGACAATTGCTTAATAATCAGTCATTGCATCTGGGATCACAGGGGCGCAATTCTCCAGCTGCATCAAGAAGTCTACCAGAGGCATGTTGGAAACTATGGGCTTTTTTTGCCACAATCACAGATTTAGCCAATGACCCAATCACCTTAAAAATCTAAGGGCTTTTCGCATCTACCTCGCTTTGGATCCTGAAATATTAGATTTAAAACCAAATAGTTGTAAGCTGCCATGTGGTCGCTGGGGAATTGAACTCATGACCCTTGGAAGAGCAGGCAGCATTCTTAACCCCTATGCTATCTCTTCAGTTCCTTATTCAGATGGAAAATCTCTCGGGCTAGTAGCCGGCATTGTTCGCCCCGCCCGTTGCCCCAGGCTATTGGTTCGCCTTTGTTACCTAGGATCAGCACAGCTCAGCTCAGCCAAGCGGAACAGAAGCCATTTTAGCCTCAGAGCCCCTCACAGTTTCAGGCACATTGCAAGCCTTCTGGCCTGGCAGCTTGTGGCACCTCGCTCATTCTCAGTACTGCTGTGATACCCTCCAGGCCAGGCACCAACTGAGCCAGCGCGATGTGCCCCCCACCATAGCCACCCAGCAATGCTCCGCTCCAGCCACCCTCCAGCCGCAGCTGCATTCATTCTGAGTCCAAACTAGTGCACGGAGTAAAGCAGAACTCAGAAGCAGACTTGCTGGTCTGAAACCACTGTAAGGACCTCATTTAAACTTTTAGGGAATTTGGGCGTCATTAGTCTCTTTGGCTACTTCCTGTTGAATTGGGCCATTGCATTCTTAGGGGTATTTACTACAATATTTCAGGAGGTCTCGGTGATTCAAACCACATAAATCTCAAGTACACCCTTAGGCTCTCATTTTCTGTGGAGATGAAAACAGAACCTCTTTTCCAAAACATCATATCCTTAGGCAAATTCAAATATCTTTCTCCTGTCCGGTACACAAAAGACAACACAAACAACATAACATAAAGCTTTTGACCTTGTAGGTCAGTCTCCCCCATTCTTAGAACCACCGGGGGGTCCTTTTTTCTTATTTCCTTTTCAGTCTCCCCCATTCTTTGAACCACCGGGGGGGTCCTTTTTCCTATTTTCTTTTTCTTACAGGCGCGCCTAACCTCTCACTGCACTCAGTTTCTGATATGCTATCCTGGACTTCCTCCAATACGTTTTGTCCGTCTGCAACAACAGCCTGGCAGGATTTATCTTCTAAGCAATTTCAAAGTGATAAGAGAACTGCTAAGAAGTACCAAGGCCTCTACAAAATCTTTCCAAGGTGGAGACAAGTCAAGCCCAAAATCAAAAAGTCCAGGAATAGTCATACCTCTCTGAGCAAACAACCTGCAGTTCTGAATCCTCCTTGTGTCCAAGGGGTCTCCGGCGGTGCGAGCAGTTGTCAGGGTCCCTCAGCGTCCCGAGGGATTCGGCACCAGTTGCCCCGCGCTCGGCCTCGCCAGCAAGAACGACGCGGGACACTTAGGATTCTTCTGCAGTAAAGCTTTATGCGTCTTGAGAGGGAGAGCATAAGCTTACATGGCGGAGACCCAGAATGAGGGGAACCCAGCCCTTATAAAGGAAACAGTCCTCGCTTCTGATGTGTCACTCTTGGATTGGTCCGCTGCCCATTATCCCAGATGATGCCTTGAAGAAGGCAGGGACGCAGCAGTAGAGAGTTACCAAGCACATGCGCTGGGATTAAAGGTGTGTGCTACAACACCTTGAACTCACAGAGATCTGCCTGTCTCTGCCTCCCATGCATTGGGACCAAAGGTGTGTACTACCACGCCTTGAGGTCACAGAGGTCAATCTGCCTCTGCCTCCCAGGCACCGTGTACCGCCACACCTTGAGGTCACAGAGGTCAATCTCTACCTTTGTTCCTTGAAGCAATGGAGAATGTGGTTGTGGCCCTCCACACTATGGGAATTGCTGGAGGTAGAATGGGATGATGCCAAACAGCACCACAAAAACATCTGAAAATCTCACTGGTTAGTATAAATAAGCATAATTAATATGCAAAGTTTAAATATGCATAACGAATATGCAAAGGATAATGTAATAGTATATTGTGGCACATAAATCACTTAATACCAGTACAAACGTCAAAAGTGAGGAAGCCAGAGAGCTGGATCAATGGTTGAGAATACTAGATGCTCTTGCAGAGGACCAAGTTTGGTTCCCAGCACTTATATGGTGGCTCACAGCATCTGTGACTCCAGTTCCAGAGGATCTGACATCCTCTTCTGACCTCTTCAAGCAGTGCATACATGTGGTACACACACACACACATGCACGCACACACACATGCAGGCAGGCAGAACACTCATACACACAAAATTAAAATAAATTTTTAAAAAGTTATTAAAAACTATAACCACAAAAAGGTTTTCATGCCTAAGAATTTAATTTTGATATCAATAATACAAATTTGGAAGTAAGTTTTTCCTAACATCAAGTTATATAACAAATATAAAGCCATTTGAATTTCTAGTATAGAGGTAAGCAGTCTATAAAAGGATGACTGAGCTGAATAAAATTATCAGAGTAATGTGTGACAAGATATGAACTCAATTTTTCTCAAAATTATGTGATACATCAAATTAAATGATCAGAATATATAACACTCCACATTCAAGATAGATAGCAGTAGTTAATATTCCTAGCGTTGAAATAATGTAATAGGAAATTATAAGGGAAAAGACACATTACTTTCAAAGAAGCAAAACTATCAATACTACAAAGAACTCATGGAAGTCAATCCATAACAAAACAACACCTTTGAAGTGCTGAAGGAATATGGGCCTTTGCCTACAGTTTCATATTTTAAAGGTTAAAAAAAAAATGAAAAAACCTGTACTTTTTTTTTTTTTTTAATCAGTAGAAAAACCAGCTCTGTGCTGAAAACAGAATTCTCAGCACAGAGCTTAGATGACAACATGAGTAGGCCTGGTCAAGGTTTACCAACCCCTTTGGGGATGCAAATAAAGTTTTGAAAAGAATTGTGCTTGGAGACTGACTACCCAAGTAACAGGCATCATTGATGTGTGTAACTAGAGGCTTCTCTCCCACCTGCCCATTCCTGAATAACTATCTGAGGCTTAATATTAATAACAAACAGTTTCGTCAAATGACTCAGAATACTTACTGGCTAGCTCTACATATAAATTAACCCATTTCTAATGATCCCTATATCGCCACATGCCTCGTGGCTTACTGGTAATGCTCTGGCATCTTACTACTTACTGCTAGCATCTCTCAGACCTCACCTTTCTTCTGCTTTATCTCTGCTTTGAGTTCCCACCTGACTCTATCCTGCCTTGCCATAGGTCAAAGCAGCTCTATTTACCGATGAGAGTAACATATATTTACAGCACACAGAAAGACATCCCACACCAGAAGTGTGCCATGGACATCATGGAGATCAGCCCTCTGTATAAACAATATGTTGCATATGGTTTCCAAACTCCAATGAATCAAGCACATCACAGGGTAAATAGCTCAACCCAGGATACCCCAAGTGTGTTTAATCACAACAGCATTCACAGGCTTTTTCTTCTTATCTGAATTTCTGAACTGAATTCAGAAATATAATTTCAGAGCCAAGAAGATAGTTAAAACCACTGACTGCAAAAGCCTGGCAACCTGAGTTTGGACCCCCAGAACCCATATAAACAGTCTGAGGAGGGGTGCACATTTGCAGTCCTAGCAATCCTCAGCTGAAACTGGAGGCAGACACAGAGAGGTCCCAGAGGCTCATGGGAAAGTTAGCCTGGTACATGATGAAATGGAAAGAAACAAAAGACAGCCTTCCTCAACAATGTGGGAAAGTGAGAACCAGCTTTTAAAAGTTGTCTTCCTGACAACCACCCATATCATGGAATACATGCTCCCACATCACATATACATTCGTCATGAATATACGCACATATACACACATGTAATATACAAATAGGAAATAAAATAAACATAATTGTCAACAGCATCCTTTATTCAGTTTAAAGTCAATCACGTGTATATCATATTTTTGGTTGAAAAATAATTAAATAATTAAATGCAAGTTGATTATCACATGGTACCACATCAGCAATGCTTTTTAAGTACTTTCTGACATCAAATTGTATGGCTTGCATTTAAAATGATCAACTGGTTCATTTATATAAACTTTGAATTTTCTTTTTTATATAGAAAGATGAGCAATAACCTTCAGCACCCTACTTCTAAGGCCTTCTTCACAAACAAGAGGTTAAGGCAGTAAATTACTATTCCCTGGCAAAAACATGTAAATACTGTACAACTGTCACTGCATTTTCTTTTTCAGTGTTTCTAGTTGGAGTGTCAGTAAGATTTTTCTATTCTGCGTAATAACACTGATATCTGACAATTTACAGATTTTTGAAAAACTCCAATGTAAATAAATTGGCATATCATAATTATGCCTTCCATTAAACTGTTCTATTTCACTGTCAACATTTCCTATGTTTTCTAACTTTATCTAGTGGTCAGTTATGATTATGAGTATCAAAATATGGCTAATCAACAAATGGTTAATAATAAAGCTAAAGGGGAAAGCTTCCAAGTCACTGAGTCCTTAATATAATCATGTGATTTCCACACATGTGTACCATACAAAGAAGCTAAAGAGTTTTCTAAACAAAATACAGAAAACAGTTTGTATAAGTTGGGGTTTTGTTACATGAATAGACTGTCAGGATCTCTGTATGGTGATTTATTAGAGACTACTAGGAGCATCGCCCTGAAACAAAACATCAGGCTCCAATGACCGTGCTCTTCTTCCCTTATTTCTGTGAAGTCCACTCTGCATGATACAACCAGCCATACTAGCATGCTTCAAGCTCCTGGGGTTGGGGTGGGGCTGAGGGTAGCATTTGTGCAAGACCCTGGGCTCTATCACCAACATCACACACAAAGAGAGATACTTAAAACTCACTTCAGATCATGTCCTTATCTTCTACCAGAAGCTTCACTACATTGTTCATTCACTGTAAATATGTACAAAAGCTTAACTCAAATATTTGAATGTTTTGGTTTTGGTTTTCTTAAGAGCATCATGTCTTTTTTTGAGCTATTTATTTTTCTGTTTCCCTCCCTTTCTCTCATCTCACCTTCCACCCTCTCCCATGATCCCCATGTTAAAAATATATTTTTGAAACAAAATTGAAAATATTATAAAATCTTGAGTAACTATGATACTGATTATTTAAAAGTAAACATGTAAACATGAAATAAATATATGAGACAAGAACAAGAAACTAATACCCACCTTAAGAAAATAGAATAAAAAGCAGCAAGTTTATATACAAGGCAAATAGAGGGAAAATAGAGCAAGAAAAAAAAAAAGAAAAAGGAATTGGAAGCACAAAGCAGAGAAAACTAGAATTAAAATTCCTGCTTTGCTCTATTCTGACCATAGGACCAAGGAGCTTTTTTATTCATTAACCAATAAAAACAACACATATACAAAAGGACTTCCCATACCACTTAATTTTATCTAATTTCACAAGATGGCTCTTGTATCAGTTGTTAGGAGCAGTGATTGAAATCATATCAAAGTGCAATGAAACCCAGCCATGAAAGAACCATAGACAAACTGTTCATTCCCTCCCTGTGCCACCTGCACTTGCTGTGGACATCTAGGACACAATTTACTCCCTTGATCTGAAGCCTCCTTCACCATCCACACTGCTATCCACATGACCCATAATCCATAAACAGTTTTCTGAGTGACTGACTGGACAAATAAATAAATGAAGCAGCTGGCATCTGGTATGGTGAAGAAGAAACAAACAAGAAAGTTGCAAACTTCACAACATGGTCATAGGCAGTATCTGACATGTACTTTTCAACCTAGGACATGTATAATTGATAAAGATGGGTATGAATGGCTACCAATGACAATAAACTAATTTAGAGATTAAATGCCATATATTCATCTTTCTGCAGAAGTCAACAACAGAACTCCACAACCCATTTCAATATTTTTCAACCTTTTAAATGCCTTTCCCCCATGAAAAAAAGCTATTTGATGAGTCCATATAAAGCACAAGATACCATCCTTAAGTTAAAAGAAATTTAGCAAGAATTCACTCGCTCAAGATCTTCTTGCTTAGCTGACTCAGATTTGTTCTGAATACCCTTTCTTCTGTTCAGGCTTTTGTTGACATGCTCTCCTCTCACCCACATTTTAGCCAAGCCATTGATGCTGTGGCAGGTGACAAAGTGCTCTGGCAGCTGAAATTGCATTTCTTACTTCACTATCAATGTGTCCTGTCTCTGAGGATTGCTGTAGTCTTGTCTCTAAGTGAAACTATCTGTCTTGCATTTCCCTCTTGAGTGAGATTTATGAGAGAGAGCTCTGAAACTGCTCATCTCTCTCTAATTCAGACATCATTCTGACACCAGAATGCCTCTGATTTTTTCCCCTACTGCAAAGGAAAAAGGAAGCTTGTGCCTTTCTTTGCTGTCCTGACTTTTGTTTATAAACCAAACAGTCTGAGACTGTACAAGCTGTTTAGGAAGCATCCAGGCCCACAGTGGCAAATATCATCCCAAGTGTATTAGTCAGTGGTGTGGGACCATGGTCCGTATTCCATCAATTATATTTTAAATAAACACTTATTGGCCCATTAGCTCAGGCTTCTTATAACTTTTACAACTTATATTAGCCCATTATTTTAGTCTATGCTAGCCACATGGCTTGGTACCTTTTTCGGCAGGGTAGTCACATCTTGCTGTGTCTGGGCCGGGACTGAGTCTTCTTCCCAGAATTTTCCTATTCTCATTGACCAGCCTCTACTTCCTGTCTGGTTGTCCTGTGAATACTTTCCACCTGGCTACTGGCCAATCAGCGTTTATTTAAAATATAATTGAAAGAATCCAGACCATCGTCCCACACCACTTCCCCCTCTTTTTTAAAAAAAAAAAAACAAAAAACAAAACAAAAAAACCAAGAACACCCATAGTCCATTTTTTGAGAATTACTTGAATGTTGAGGAAGAAGCAACAACTGCTAAAAGATATTTGTTTATAAATGCTGCTGAATTAATCCATGATAGGTATTTTGAAAATACCTTGACTTCAAAATTGAAGTCAAAAGATATGTTACTTTGGAGAAGAGGTTTTGCTTTTATTTCCACAGAAAATGAGAGGCTATGGATTTCTTCTGAGTTAAGAAAAATCAGGTTTAATCAAGGAAGACCACCTGAGAAATCTCCAATAGGAACAGATGTCCCAGATGTCTGAGTTCTACATCCAGAACAGATTCAAGACTGCTGCCTGAGTTGATCAAGACTCAAGGATACTCCAGTCAAGACTTGATCATAATTCTAGATTTTCTTTAGGTTCCCATAAGATTATCAGTGCCCCCAACCTGCAAGAAGTAGCCTGGAAAACTTTACCCACATTCCCAAAAAATGGACTATGGATGTTCTTGTATTTTTAAAAAAGCGGGGAGAGGAAGTGGTACAGGACAATTGTCTATATTTTGTCAATTATGTTTTAAAATAAACACTGATTGGCCCGTAGCCAAGCAGGAAGTATAGGCGGGACAACCAGACAGGAAGTAAAGGTGGGTCAATGAGAACAGGAGAATTCTGGGAAGAGGAAAGCTCCCTCTGCAGTCCTGTCCAGACACAGAAGAAGCAAGATATGACTATGATGCTGAAAAAGGTACTGAGTCATGTGCTTAACACAGATAAGAATAATGGACTAATATAAGTTGTAAAAGTTAATAAGAAGCCTGAGCTAATGGGCCAATCAGTTTATAGTTAATATAGACCTCTGTGTGATTTCTTTGGAACTTAATGACTGCGGGAACCAGGCAGGACAGAAACTCAGACCACAAGTCAGGGTTCTCTAGAGGAACAAAACTTACAGAATGAATAAATATATAGGGGACTTATTAGAATGTCTTCCAGGCTGTGATCTGGCTAGTTCAACTATGGCTGTCTACCAGTGGAAGGTCCAAGAATCCAGTAGCTGTTTAGTCCACAAGGCTGGGTGTCTCATCTGGTCTTCAGTACACTCCAGAGTCTTGAAGGGGTAGTAAAGGAATGGCAGTGAAGAAACGGGCTTGCCAGTGAGACCAAGAGCAAACAGGTGAAAGAGCAAGCTTCCTTTCCCCATGTTCTTTGGCTGCCAGCAGAGAGTGTGCCCAGTTGTTCTTCCCAGTTCTAATGATTTAATTAAGAAAAAAATCTTCATTTGGGGTTTTGTTAAATCCAGTCAAGTTGAGAACCCTGAGTAACCACCATACCAAGCTTGGCTGGATTAATCCCGAGCACCTTGCTTATAGCTGATTTATAATCACACTAGCCCTTAGCTTTCAAGTTTTACTTAGCTGATTGACTAAACTATCAATGCTCTTTTAAATAATGTCTACGATCAGAAGGACTTCTATCCACATATGAAATGTCAAAGAAGAGACCTAGTTTTAAAAAAGAAGTTGCTAAAAGATGCACATGCCCCCACAAGGGTAGTATGTTTAGTTCAGTATCTTGGTGACCGTAAGTATCAAGAAACTTTTCTCTAATTAATTGGATAGAAAGGAGCAATTCAAATACAAAATCTTTGTGTGGAAAACCCATGTATGGTGACTATGGTCATGTTGTTTGAGCTTTTTGTTTTGTTTTGTGTTTGTTGCTTGCTTTTTTCAAGCAGCAGTGTAAAGAACCCTCTTTTCTTTTTCTTTATTTCCAGATGTGGGAATGGTGTCTGGAACATAGACAGAAGTACCACTAGAAATGCAAATTAAAAATGAATACCTTCCTGCGGTCTGGCTGCTACATCAGCTCCTTATACCTAATTCAGCACTTGCTGGCTTAACTTTCCAGTGTGTCTAGAGTGACTTATTAAGAGATAATTTGGTAAATAAAGAGAAAATGTATTTATATCTGGAAACATGTCAAATCCTACCCCAGGATTTTGAAATCAAATATCATAAGCTTTTTAATCTTAAAAAATACTGTGTTCTGTGACTTGCATATACACTATACTTTTCAAAAAAATCAAAAATATTTTTTAAGTTCTAAAATTCCACAAATCTTTGCTACTCTGAAAGATAAAAATCTAGCACATATAGGGAGATTGAATCCAGCTTATTTTAATATTTCCACCGAGTAGTGAAATCTTATATCCAACAATATTTCTGTAAGGATCCACTTTGATGGCAGAGGACCCTGGTCCCTCTAGTGCTTACCCCAAATCTATTGCTTCCTCATTTTTAATACACAACTAGATACAATTGTCCAAACAAAAGCTTAGAAACTCTTTTTGCTCCCTCTTTTCTACTTTCTTTCTATGTCCAACTCATCTCAAATCTAATGCAGGGAAATATATACTTATATATCTGCAAATATAAGCCCTTTTCTCTAATTCAGAGGCTTTTGTAAATAGGTGGTACCATAGTCTGTGTCCCCTGATTTCTGCATCTGTGTCCCAGCTAATCCAACCCTGACTTAACAGGTAGAACTAAAGAACAGCCACTTTTACATAGTCCTTGAAACAAACCCTTATTCTTTATCTAAGTGAAAATGAGAGAGATGTCACTTTCTTATAAAATGAGGAATACTAAAATTACCACCATATATTTCTTGTTTAGTGGAAACATATAGTTCATGCAGCCCTTCTGTGTGTTTTATCTTATTTTTAAGGTTCAAGGATATTTGTATTATTCATCCAGATGACGAATAAAATTCTTCTTTTTCACACATGTACATCAAGGACCCAAGGATCTGTGATGCAGCCCCATCTGTCTAAATCAGATCCAGATCATGATATATGTTTTTTAAAAAAATGCTTGATGGGCTAATTCTTGGAGAAAGTTCTGAGACTGTATTTTCACAAAGCTACAGAGCACAGATTTCTGTTTTCTCTGGTTATTCCCAATGAGCTCACATAATTCTAGAGCATCTGTTACAAAAGAAAACTGTGTAATTCACATCTGGGGCACCACAGTGGAAATCTCTCCCTGTATCCAAAATAGTCAGGCCTAGGAGACAACAAAGCCCTATATATTATTCATAATCATAATTCTGTATCATATGCAACCACCAGGCAATCCAAAGACGCTCTCAGTTTTAGATGACAAGTAATGTAGACATCACATGCCTGTTTGTAAAATTCCAGAGCCACTCTCACATGCATGAAGAGTTTATAGGTCATTCTGCAAAAACTCTTTAAAATATAGGCTGTTCCAAACCTTGAAAGGCACAGGCGATAAACACATTTTAATAATTCTCATGCAAAATGACAACAGAGACTACCTCTCTTAGAGCCAATGGGTTTTCTTCTTTATTACCCTTGGCTCCAAATGGAACTTCCCAAAAGAAATGATACATCTTGAATCCTGCTTCCTAGCAAATAGCTCTTCATCATGCCTGAAGAATCAAATGGGTAACATATGTCAAAGGAAACAATCCGAAATATAGGACCCATTTGTGAAAAGAGCAAGGGAATCAGAATTTCTAAACATGCTGACTCTGACAAAGCATTCTGAAACATGAGAGACTCCATGTAAAAACTTGGGAAAGTGAGTTAATGATGAGAAACCTCAATCACAAAAGGTGTTATCCTGGGGAACTTGAATACTGAGGAACATTTAAAATAAAAAGGGCTCCTGGGTTCAAAATAAAATCCAGCCACAGAACTTTTGAGACCACACGACTTATTCTTGAGGAACTGTTTAATGTTCTTAACACTGTGCAAATGTGTAAGGACAGATCCCAGCTTGATGTTCTGATCTACAATTGTGCCACTTCACTGTGATCTAAAAGTGACATTTTGTCACAGAAACCATCTTTGTCCCTGCTTGTTTGCTTGTCTGTAGCTTGTCTGTTTGCTTCTGTGTCACAGACTTGGCCTCCAATACTGCAGAGCAAGGACAACTGCCCCCACCTCCCAAGCACTGCCATTGTAGGCCGTCTATGCAGTGCTGTGGCTTGACTCCAGAGAGTCACACATGCTAATAAGGACTGAGCTGTACTCTAGGCCCTAGAAACCATACTTTTCACTGTGAAGGTGGCTCTTTTCCTGGACTTCCAGTATGTATTCTGATCCTCATAAGCAATGCTAGGCATCGGTAGAGAGCCACTTCTTCCAGTCAGCCACATAACCATGAGGGGGATGGTGTGTACACTCTATGATGTGCTGTGTTGCTAAGCTAGGGTGCTTCATAAATTAGGCAGATTCTTATGGTGTACTGCGGTAACACTATAATTAAGTCACAGCATATCTACCTATAAATTTTAATATTCACAAAGAGTCATTTCTGGTGCGGGAGAATTATCCATATTCTGTCAATCTGTCAATCATATTTTAATAAAACACTGATTGGCCAGGCAGGCAGTATAGGCAGGAAAGCCAGACAGGAAGTAGAGGTGGAGCAAAGAGAGTGGGAGTATTCTAGCAAGCTCCCTCTGCCAGTACTGCCCAGACCACCGGAGAGGAAAGATGTAAGCTGCCCAGCTGAGAAAGGTACTGAGCTGTGTGGCTAACGTAGATAAGGATAATGGGGTAACATAAGTTACAAGAACTAATAAGTAGCCTGATCTAATGAGCCAATCAGTTTATAATCTTATGGAGTCCTGTGTGTGATTTTCTCTTTGGGATTTGCCAGCTGTGGGGTACCAGGCGGGACAGAAACCCCAACAAGCTGGCCCCTCATGTTACACATTTCTTAGTTCTCAAAGTTGGCTGGTGTTCATTATGAGAGAAGATACCATTTCTCTGGATGTATGGGAAGAAGAACTTACCAATGAAGAAGGAACACATTGGTTTGTTTTTGCTTCCTTGAAATTAGAAATTACTCACCTGCAAAGAAGTTCAAATGACGGCTCTGCCAATGAAGTTGAGGCTGACAGATTGTTTGTGAAAGAGAAACTTTCACAACTGGATTCCCTCTTTGTTTGTTTAAACTCTGAGGTTAATTATATTGGATGGCAGAGTGAAAGAACTAAGCAAAATAAAAGAGAAAACAAGCTAAACAGATGGTCTACCTTCTATGCTCTTCAGAATTTATACCCATTTCCAACCAAGTATAATCCAGTGTTTTATAACATTAACCCTCCAATTGTCTCCCCCATTTGGAAGCTGCTCTGGTCTTTCAATGAGATTAATTCCCATCATAACCAGGCAATGGTTGACAGCCAGTTTGTGCTGAGCCACATTGCCTGCTCTGTGTTGCCTATAGCTCATCCACCCTGATCTTTTGAAGATCTTTGAAAAAGCAGAAATGTGCCCCTTGTCAATAACATAAGCTGCCTGAGCCACGCATCTGTAAACAGCCTGAAAAACAGGATCTATCTTATTTCTCAGAACCCAATAATACATACACACTAGGCCTTTTGCTTAAGCCTTAGAAATGAAGGCAAACATACACAGTAAAAAAAAACAAACAAAAGACACTGGGTCACAGGCTCGCTCTTAACTGGATATGTACTCTGTAGCGTGTTCCTCCCCAAACTCACCTGGTCCCTGGCCACCACGCTTTCTAGTCTTTCTGTGTGGCTCCTCCCCATCCACCTATTCTTAGAACTAAATTGGCTTTCCTGGGAAAACGTTGTTTTCATTTGACTCAATATTGACATCCTGATTTTAGAATTTCCTCCGCAGCTGATTTCCATTTCTAAAACAAGATACATCCGAAGCTTTGCTTAAGCATCTTAGTCCAATGTTTAAAAAAAATCTATGTTTTTAAAGAACAATCATATCAAGGTAATTGATGCATGCATCAAGAAAAAATAGTAGACTAAAAGTGACTGCGATAAGGAGGCTAAAGTTTCTTTTGTTTTTCAGTCTGGAGCACGTTATCCTGGATTGATGCAGTAGCTCAGTTAAACAGGTAAAGATCCACATTGCTTCTCATCTCCATGTGACCCTGTGCTAATATCCCAACAGGGAGGGTGGAGCTCCAGCCATTATGTGTGTTCTAAGTAAGCATCAAGAAGGAAGTAAAGGGAAATTTTTCTCTCCCTGTTTGCTCTCTCTGTTATCCCATATGAAAAGAAGGTTGGAGAAAATTTAACAGCAATATGCCAGCCAAAATCCAGAGCTCATTTGCCTGAAAGGGAGCCATTGGCAGGGATGAATTCTTCTCACTGCATGTCTCCTAAACTAATTTGTATAAATGACCACAATGGACGCAATCAACTTCAGTCATCATTGGAGATGGCAGGTACTTTTCTCCGTGCATAGTTTTACTTAATCTTCCCATGAACAACAGAAATCTTTATGGGTGCCATTCTTAATCTTGTTTTACAAACTTTAAAAAAAACGAAGGCATAGAGAAGGTCATGCAGCTTTTAAGTGACAACATAAAACACAGAGATGTGCTATATATACCTCGCTGATGCTCAAGCCACCTGAGTTGACACCACTAGCCAACATCCTACAGGATGCCCAAAGTAACAAATATTATCTATTATATCAGCCAGTAATTATGACACTTCTTAATTATCATATTACCTTGATATGTGCCCAAAAGTGATGACTGAGAACAAATGTGGCTTATGTACCAAAATAGAAGGAAACTTATAATAAAATTAACATTAACAGTCGCTGATCATGTTGGCGCTGCATCAAAGCACTCCTCAAAGGCATTTCGATCACTGGGGAAGAGTTTTAAGATTCCCCAAAGTTTCAACACTGTAGTATTTTATTAGAAACCATACAGGCAGGTAAATCACTACCAAGTTTTCTTTTTCCATTGACAGTCTGTGCATGACAGGCATGGAAAAATCACAGCATCACTTTCCACTGAACAGGTGCCCTCTAGCACAGTTAACACTTGGCTTACTTCTACTATTCCCCTGTTCTTAGTGGCTTTGATATATATTAAGCACAAATGAAACAGCACCACTAAAATCCCTTCTATTCCACTCCTTTGCTATGCATCTGTCACCTGCTTCTGTTATCCACATTACCAGAGACTTTCCTGATTATTGTGTTGCCATTCGGACAGCTCAGTTTAATTAATGTTCAAGAAAGCCACCAATGAGCTAGACACTGCTCCTCCGTGGAGATGTAAAGAATGAGAGAACGTGTTCCCTGCTCTCCAGGAGCTTGGAGTCTGGAGACGGGTACAGAAATACCAATGGGGTGGAAACTGCTGGTGGACGCGCATACTGGTTACACAACAAAATGCATTCAACCCAGCTTGGCATCAAGTAAGTACCTGGAAAAGAGTTCCCTACACACAGGCTCATGGACATGGGAAGAAGTACTCCCACCTTTTCTCCACTCCTCTTCATTAATTCCACCCTCTTCTTCTTTAAGATAAGGAATCCTTAACAAAAACAAGAAAACAACAAAAGTATCGGGTGCCTAGTCCTAAACTCCTCAAATTCACAGAAATTCTGGCACATGAATCTATGGATTTCCATAAGGAGAAATTCTAGCAAATTTATTGCCATACTAGAGGCACGTAGATAAGAAATCCACACCTTTAAAACCAGATCTGGAATCTGTTATTCCACTGTGGAAAACAGGGCTGTAGAAACAGACTCCAATGAGAAGAATCTGGTTGGATGAGGTGGTACACACCTCTGATCCCAGTACTAGGAAAATGGGAGCGAAAAAAATCAAGAGCTGGAGGCCAGCCTGGTCTACAGAGCAAGACCTTGACTCAGTGCTCTCCTACTCACCCACCACTGTGGCATCGCATTTGCATTTTAGTAAATAAAGCTTGCCCAAGGTCAGAGAGAAAAACAGCCCCACTGGTCAGCCTTACAGACCAGGCAGTGGTGACACACACCTTTAATCCCAGTAGCCACACTAGTTTGCCATAGAAACCTGGCAGTGCATGCCTTTAATCCCAATCCTAGAGAGGATTATAAAACCGGAGGAGACAGCTCTCATTCACAGTCTCATTCTGAGATTCCTGGAGGCAGGATCGCTATTTTCAATCTGAGGTTGAGGTAAGAGCCAGTGACAGGCTGTTTGTTCTCTGATCTTCAGGCAAGCTTTATTTACTAAAATACAAATAAAATGCCACTACACACCCCCAAGGGAAAGAGAGTCTGACTGGGTCTGACTGGGATCAATCACAGGAAAATTACATAAGTCTTTTCCACTTTGAAGAAAATGTAATCAAGATGACCATGAATGACGTCCCAAGTTAGCGTAGCAGTGCTGAGACAATAGCCAGCAGATAAATATAGCACAGAAAACTGACTTGACTTCAGATCTGACTTAGAAAAAGGAGTTTCTTAAACTCTAGAGAACAAAAAAATGTCCTCAAAAGGACACAAACAAAAGGATTATTTGTTATAGCTGGAATTAAAGCTAAAGACCACTCAGATTCATGAAAGGTCCCATGTTAGTTTGAACCTGTTCTGCTCAGTATGGAATTCAGATGACCCTAGTTTCTGCTTGATGGCTTAAAGGCTATTGAATCTAGATAATGCATCTAGGTTGCTGTCATATGAATGAGTGTCATTACATTTAAGAAATCACTATTTCATGAACACTGATGTAAAATTTTAGGCCACCAGGATAAAATTCCTAAGTTTCCAGCATAAACAAGTTACAAATATATAAAAATTCTTACCCCCTTCTTTTAAAGAAGAAAGGCATGAATACATTTCTTACTTTAAAACATGCCACATAATTCTGAAGACTCCTATATAAAACCAAAATAAATGAAAAGAAATAAATTTTAAGATGTGCTATGTAATAGAAGAATATACTCCATAACAAGGTCACGAGAGAAAGCTTAAAATTTATTCCACCCTTGACATAACGCAACATTGTCACAGGTATAGACAGACTCTCAGCAGCTGAAGCAGGCTTTAATCAGAGATCTTAGACAATAAACTGAAGGCAGCGTTATCTTAGAGAGCTGGATGGATTTCCCGCTATCTTGCTCTGCAACAGTCCTTAGCTGCTATGTTTATAGCCTCAGATTTCAAGTCCATTTTGAGCTAACAGTAAGATTTGAAAGGTGCACTCAGTGGTAGGTGCTGGTCTGGGACATAGTATTTTCTCTGGATACAGAGTAATAAGAGAGTTTTAGTTATGAGAGTTGATAGTATCTTGGTTTCCTGTGGTTGCTATTACAAATTACCACAAATCAGGGGGTTTAACTCAACACAAATGTGAAGAGTGGTGGTTCTGAAAGCTGGAAACGTAAACAGAACCTCAGAGGCAAAATAACAGTGTTGCCAGGGCAAGGAGAGGTTCTAAGTTGCACCTGTTTTCTTATCCCTTTGCAGCTTCTGGAGAATGCTAGAAATGCCTGTGACCCCCTCCTCTATCTTTAGAGCCATGTTAATGTGTCTCTCATGAGTGACAGCCATCCCTGATGTCCCTGTTTGAAGGACATGTGTTATAAGATTAGGCTCACTTCAATAATCCACGATCTTCCCACTTAAACTCTCTTATCTCAGGCATACCTGCAGAGGCCTGTTGTCATATAAGGCAGCCCCGCAGGTTACAGGGATTAAACTGTGGCCACATGTGAAGAACCACATCTCAATGCTCCTGCCATGAATACTTTTCGTAGCAGCACAGGACTGCTTACAGGCCTGCAGTCCCTCAAGAAGCCAAGTGGCCCCAGTCCTCAGTCACCACACAGGACCTCTCAGTGAGAAGGGCTGGTTCCCTTCCCATCCCTGACTTTCTCCTGCTCTGCTGAGTCATTGTGATGGTGTGCCAGCCATCTTGGCCCAAACCAGCTGTTAGACAAAGGAGATTAAACTATACTTCAATAAGCAGCCTCCAGGAGGAGGGTTATAGTAATGATAAGAAGCAAGGAGAAAGTTATGCCTCTGATTTCAGCTTTATTACATTTTCCATTTTCACTACTGCATTTTTTTAAAAAAAGGTTTTTAATCAGCTGCATCTACTGGCTTCCTCACAAACCAAACAGAACTGTTTTCTTTTGCAAAATCAAGTCTAATAAAATTTCTCCATGAATCTACTCTTCAGGGAAAAGGTATTCCAAAGTCAGAAAAGGAGTGAGTCTCTCAGCCTAAGTAAATGTTAGCAAGAGAAAAGCATGGGTCATCTTTTAAGAATAAACTTTAGAAATACTTCAATCAGACAGGATGTTAATTAGTGGATGATACATGGGAACTCCCAGTCATCTGCGGTAGATGACCCAAAGTCAGTTGGGACCTTTGAGAGGAAGCTACCCAGACTGATCATAATGCCCACTGTCAGTGAAAGTGCCAACTGCTTTGTGAATTCAGTGAGTTCCCCAACACTCAGTCTAACCCAAGTTCAAAATGAGTCCCAGAAACAAACACAGACATAGCACTATGTGTTATTGTATCGTTAAACACAATCTAAGCACATAGTGTTTAGACTGATCACAGCCATGGAGAAAACAACGCAGGAAACAACACTCCCAGAGCATGCTGGTCTCAACAAAGATGTCACATCTGCTGGAGAAGGTGAATGTAATGAAGGTGAATGTAGTGACCACTGCTTGCTGACGTAGCCATAACAACTTCCTCAATTTTGAGGACTAAAAGTCAAAATTAAGGTGTTGGTAGGTAGCTTTCCCTAGCCTCCCTGCTTCATTTTGTTCCTGAAGTTGTGAGACCAAAAGCATCAGCTCCTGAAGTGCCATACGGGAAGGCTTGGCTGACCATCTCAATGTGCCAAATAAAGAGATAAATTATAGTGAAAAGCAGAGAAAGAAGGTTTGATCAATGTGTACACTGTGAAGAAAGGGTGCCAGTGAATCACCCCATCTCTCACAGTTTATGTTTAGGGCACAGACATGAGCTTTAGGTTTAAATGAGGGACAGGACAAGAGGCATGTATAAGTAGTCTTGGTCAAAGTATGAATATCAACTGCTACCTCAGTTCTGATTCTGCAAGGCAGCTCAGAAAAGTCCTTACTACCTGAGGAGAGCAGTACTTAGAGCAGCATTAGATAGCACTTCAGCCCTACTGTGCAGCCCTGCCAGCACAGAGAATTGCCCTCATCAGGGGCATCCAAGGCCACTGCAGATTTAGGACAATGACTCATCTTGGGACTTTAGCCCTGAAAAGGAAATGATGTAGTTTAGTTGTAAATGGAGACTGCTCATTCATTTCCTGGCTGCTCAGACCTGAATAATCACACAAAACTTTATTAATTACAACACTCTTTGGTCAATGACTCGGGCATATTTTTAGCTAGCTCTTACATCTTGAATTAACCCATTACTATTAATCTGTGTATCACTGTGAGTCTGTGGCTTACTGGGTAAGGTTCTGGCTGGCATCTTTCTCCTTCAAGCAGCTATTTAGTGTCTCTCTGATTCCACCTACCCTCTCTGTATATCGCTGTTCAGATTTCCTGACTGGCTTTACTCTGCTAAACCATTGGCCCAAACAGCTTTATTATTCATCAGCCAATAAAAGCAACACATATACAGAAGGACATCCCACATCAGTTAGTATCAGGCCACCTGTTGCTTGATGGAAAGTCCTTGAGTGGTTAACACAACTATGATATAAAGTCCAAAAGGAATCTAACCAAACTAAAGAAGACAGATACAAAATAAAGGCAGAGATGCCAGAAATCCTAGCTTTTGGTTCCTTTATAGACCCAAGAGAGAAGTCAATGCTTTTTAGCGAAGACAGTGTACTCTCCCGCACCATGCCTGTTATCGTTCTCAGACACAGATAGCATTCTCAGAGACCACGTTCTATAACTCCCATTCCATTTTCCCCCACGATGCCGTGCATCCCCAGGGAAGGAGGCAAAAGTAAACTGAATCACAGCAGGGTTGCTCACAGACAGCAGCCAAAGATGAACCAGGCAAGCAAGATTTCTACAACCATACAATAAGCCACCCATTTTTCCTCTAGGCCTCCAGGATTTTCCAGGTTGCTTTTAAAAACCTCTGCCACACAAATGGCAAACACCTTTTAGAATACTTCAATAGTTTTTAAACTTTGAATGGCTCTGTTTATACTATGGTCTTGAGAAGTATGTGAAGAGCTTAAGCTGGGAAGTGACAGGATCAGATATGCATGGCCAAACACCATTGTATGGGAAAGATTAAAGAGAAGCAAGGCAAGCTTAAGGAAGATCAAGAAGAAAGGAGGCAGTGGAGCAGGCACAGAAGAATGATGTAACCTTCCACACTGGGGATAGTCAGATGGAGGGCAATACACTGCAGATTTCTGAACAATTAGACGCAGTTGTACTGAGTGGTCAACTGAACACGGGGAAGCTGATGAGGTCTTCGTATTAGGCAAGAAAGGACCATGAATTGCTGAAAATAGTAAAGAATAGGCAGTTTGAAGAGGATATATTCTGGGTTCATATCTAGACAAAGTGGGAAAAAGAAAAAATATGTATTACATATTTGAGTACACAACTCTGCAACTGATCAAGAGTCTGGAAAGTGAGTAAAGAGCCAGAGCCTCACTGTCCCCAGGAAGGGCACTGGTCCAATAACCTGCGTACTTCTTAAGGGATCTGTCACTTCCCAGTTAGGGCCAAACTTCAACACCCGAGCCCTTTCTCTACTATTTAATATCTGTTCTCTTTTTTTAATGCAGCCTGTATGTAGTTTCCCACTGGGAAATGCATCAATCCAAGCATTATAGCTTCTTAACCCCTTTCCAACATTCAAATACTTATTAATTGTTCATAGAGTTTATAATTTCCATGTAATTTGCTTAATCCTGTCTCTGTGTCTTGTGATTCTTAATCTTTCAAATTGCAGAACCATTCTGGATGTTGTCAGAGACAAGATTTGATAACATTTCTGACAAGGGTGTCAGAAAATTTAGCTGCTACCTAAAATCCTTCAGAAGTTTCAGGATTGAGCCTAATCTTGCTGTCTTAACAGTGTAGGTCTCTTCATGTCTCCTCATCCCTAGACAACAGTTGAGGTTGTAAATCCCCTCATCTTTTTTCTGTCCTTGCTGCTTGCTTTCTTTATTACTTTTTCTTTCAGAGAATACAAATTCAGGAGCCTCCTGCCTTCATTCTCTCCCTCACTTAAGATTGACAAGAATCAGTGTTGATGCTGTCTTTTGCCAGAGGGCTCAATATAAAACAAATAAAGGCAGACACCACATCAGTTTTATGAAATGCCAGCAATAGAAGTTTCTTTATCCTTAATACTCCATAAGAGAAAAAAACAATTTTGACACATCTCAATGTTCAAAGAAAAACAAGCTGTCTTCGTACACCAAAAAAATCTTATTTTCCAATGTCCTTATTAGCACATTTTTATTAAGATATTAATGAGTGCTTATGAAATTCTGACCTCTGTTTTCTTACCTGTTACTTGATTTTGACATCCTTGAGAATTTATAAGTCCTTTGAGGAAGGGAGTTTGAAGAGATTGTGGAATAAACCCAGGCCATGCTAAGATTTATCTCTTCTTCATTTGTTGTCTAAACATTGGCACCCTGAAAGTCAGCCTGTCCTGATCTTCTCTTCATCCTGCACTTTCTCCTTCGGAGATCAGATTCAATGCTGGAGGGTGAATGAAATCTCTCAACTCCAGGCCCTCAAAAGGAATATGAAAACCCTTCCATTCCAGACGTCTAGAAATACCAGACAAAATGTTCAAAAATCATTTTCAATATATAAACTAGGTTCAAAGAGACAAATGATGCCAAAAATTACGATTCATTTCTGCAAACATAAGTAAGTAAACCAATGATTATTAAAAAGCATCAAAAGTCTGGAGACATAGGAAGAAATTTTTGGATTGATGAATGAAAATTTGGCAGAATAATGAGAGGAGGTTGATGTATACACAATCACAAAAGAAAGCACTGACTCACCTCACTCTGAGACTGACAGATTAAACAGACAAATTAGAACAGAGATGTGCATAATCCCAAACCTAACAATTAAACAACAAAGTGAACAATTAAATATAAAACTGACTGTATTTGCTTCAGACTAAGTTCTCATGAATATGAAAAGAACTATTGACAAAAAACAATATTATAATTCCACAAAGCAGGAAAATTTACTACAATTTAAAAAGGAGACAAGATACCAGCATGGTAAACATTTAGCTGCAATGTGGAATATAAAAGAAATACGCTTAAAAATTAAGATATTTACAACTGGAAGGCAATGTAAGTCAGAAATACAGGGACAGGCTGGAGTCTCTGGTAATGTACAGAAATGCTGAAACCTAGTACTACATGACTCTATTAATGTTAGGAAGAAAACATTGGGGGAATAAACTAGCTTGTCCCATAAACAAATGAGCTTACAGGAAAGGAAACAATCACAGGTGAACTGGATCATCAGTCTGTGGAAGGAAATGAATATTGAAATGGCCAACAGCCTGAGAAACACAGCTCCTATGTGCAAGACAAAATCCACATAAACCCATTTTATCCAGTACATTCTCTAACCACTTCTTCTCACTCTCGATAGTCCTAAAGCCCAGCTAGTAACCATACTAGGTTCGAATGATGGCTGGGGGTGGGGAGGATAAGTTTGGGAAAGACAGCAAGGAAAAATCTTTTTCTTGGTCTCCGTGGAGTGTTAAACAAATAAACAAACATATAAGCGAAGGCCTCTTATAGGAACCACAGCCATGACAGCTCCTCCTTTCATTTCAGGTCTGAATCCTGATGGCTGAAAATCCACAAGCTAAGGATTACAATAAAATGTTTTAACTTTTTATTTTCCTTCCTCAAAGTGCCCAATTAATCACAACATACAAATGTTGTCATGTAATAGTTTATACTATTATTTATTACAATTCCTTTTTAAATTATCAGTGTTTTAAAACAATCATAAAAGTATTTCATATCTAGTTATAAGTTTCAATTTTAGTTAGATTGTCGTAATAAAATCCATAAAAATTCTTTACTTTATAATTACGACTTTAAATAAGTGTTCAGACATGAGTTACATGTGTGTTTCCATAAATATATTTGTACAGTATGATCTTATAGCCTATGACCAGCAGGCTTAATAGAATTAGGTAATTGATGAAGAAATTTTTCTGAACTAATAAAAAGAAAATTCATTTATGAGGTTTCTAAGGTATTTTCAATAAATGCCAGTGTTTGGTTTTTTGAGTTTTTTGTTTGTTTGTTTGGGTTTTTGTTGTTGTTGTTTTAGAAAACTAAAGTGAAACTCCCTGGGTAAGTCATGTTATACAAAACTATTCCAAGCACACTAATATGGAAATGTTTTACGGATTCTTATGTTCCAGATTTATGCCTGCCATCACTGACATGAAATTATTTCCATCTTCCCTTCCTTTGTTCATGCTCACCCTCACACTAAAGCAATCCTTGACTTTTCCGTCACATCTAATATTTGATATGCTAGGGGATTCATAGGCTCTCTAAACAAAATACATCCTGAGTCTAACTTCCGTCCATCGTCATACCTACCACTGAGATGAGCCTCTTCCATTGCTCCTAAGAACTTCAATAATAAGCTATTTTATCCAGAAAATCCATTCGCTGCATAGATGCCAGACTAATTTGTTCCAAAACAAAGGTGTCTCCGTTTTAAATCTTACAATAGCTTCCATATTGCCTTTTTAAAAACTCACAGCATTTGACCTTGTCTACAAGTCCCTCATGAATGGGTTTTTTTGACTCTCAGACTTGATCCTCTGTTACCAGATGCTGGTCACATGGGCTTTCGGTTCTCAGGCTGCTCTAAGCCTTTTCCCTTTTTGAGACTTGAACATTTTTATGCTTTGCCTCCCTAGAATGTTCAGGTTTCTGCTAAACTGCCAACCTCACTGACCATGCTCATAAATAATCTCCTTATTCAATCATTGTCTCATTATTTTCCTCTACCTCCCTCAGAGTGCTCATCACAGCTAGAAGTCACATTATTTATTGAAGAGCTTGCTTCCTTCTCACTTGCCCCACTAGCAGGTAGGCTCTTAGAGACCGGGGATTTTCCCCGTCTTGTTCATTGCTAAGTTCCTTGTTTCTCATACATTACTTGTTATACAGAGGAATTCATTAAATATCGTTGAATGAGCAAATGAATCTAACCTACTGCCATCCCAAACGCCACCTACAGGCCACAAAATGATTGCACTAACAGTTTGAAATGTCCTCAATTACTCCTCCAATGTTTTTATGGAGTTTTGTAAAAGAGTTGGCTTGTGTCTAATTAGTAATTGTGTATATGTATGTGTTGTAAATATTTGTGCATGCATGGTCATACATGTACATGAACTCATGTGAAGCCAGAAGACAGCCTCTTATATCGTCCTTGGTTGACATTCACCTTAGTTTTCAAGCGTGGTCTCTCACTAGACTGGCTAGGCAGCAAACCCCAGGTATCCTCCCGTCTCTGTGCTTATTCCCCTAGCTCTGAGCTCACAAACACACTACACCAGGCCTGGCTTTCCTTAAATATGTGTGCTGGAGATCAAGCTCAAACACTATTGCTTGCATGGCAAATACTTTACCAACTGAGCCCTGCCCTAAGCTCTCAAGTTAGTCATTTCTTCATAATCTTTCATCAT
Source organism: Myodes glareolus (assembly GCF_982192425.1). Lineage (NCBI taxonomy): Eukaryota > Metazoa > Chordata > Mammalia > Rodentia > Cricetidae > Myodes > Myodes glareolus. The sequence continues at coordinate 17,563,350 of NC_142052.1, forward strand.
AGATGCTTTGACAAACACTAAGATAAACAAGGACTGGATTGGAGAGTGGCTCTCTCTATCTGCTATTTCATTCTGAGTTTATTAAATATTCAATAAAATTTCAATTGTCAAATACACAGCAGCCCCTCGGTTAGACTGCAGAGGAATAAGACATATACTATGCCCTCAAGAATATCCCTAACTCTTGAAGGAAAACATCTTCCTCATGGTTATAATTCAGTAGAACAGAATCATGTAACAAGAACCATGGTGGAAAGAAGAAAAAAACATCTCGTATCCATTAGAGAGAGGAGGAGGCTTAAAGGGAAGATTTTCAGATGAGCTAGGGAGGAAAGAAAGGCAGAGAAAATCAAGAACACTGTGCATATTGGAGCACACATGGCATTAGAAACCCTGACAGAGAATGAGGAAGAAGATAAGGTCAGAGAAACTCTTTAGTACTTTGTTTCATTGTGGGAAAATATGCATATGAGAAATATCAGTCTTTGCTCCAAAATTACAATTCTTCCCACATTGACCATGTCCATTTGGCACAACAAAATCTCAGAATGTACCTTAAAAACCTTCACGAAGGTAGTCAACCTAGTCTCCTTTCCTCAACCATGAGCCTAGAAAGTCCCAGGTATGACTGACTACAAGATGGATGGAGTCTTAGAGTGGGAACTTGTGCAGTAAAGCTACAACCAGCCCTAAGTGACCATGAAACCAGACCCCCACATAAACTATGGGCACTGTGAGCCATTAACATGATTCACCATATAACGATGCAAGTAAACTCACTACTCCCAAGCCCATCTTGGCAAGTGGCTGAAGAAACATGGTGCAGAGGGAAATATTGATCCTTGCATCACAGTTTCTAAAATGTGGTTAGTCTCCTGAACTGATGGTTCCATTTGGGGCAGAATGTTGGAGATTCGTGACTTGCAGGCTCTTAGACAGTGCCCTGTTTTGCTGTGCCAAGTCAGAGTGGGAGGATACTAGTCATTAGCTGTGGATATCTGGATGAGCCTTATGCCACAGCACTGAGAGACCATGTTATAATAGAAGTTGATAGGAACTCTCGAAAGAAAGAAGGCTAAAGTTCAAAGCATGTTCTGGATAAAACTCAAACCAATGAGGAAAACCATGGTCTGCAAAGTGAATGATGCGCCTGCAAAAGATCTGAGAGTCAAATCTGAGACTTTATAGTACCATCAAGATTTCCTGTCATTTCTGTGTCTCTAGGAACATGGCAGACGCTAGTTTCCTACTTCACCATTAACGGTATCTTTGTCCTGTTCCAATCTAAGCTGGAATAAACTTCTTTCAAGTAAAATTCACAGAACCCACAGTCTCTTTGTTTATAAACTCACCCTGTACTTCTAAGGAGCAGCCACCCATCTTCAATGGTGCTGCTACTTCTCACGTCTGCCAACTACTTACTCCCCTCCCTAATGAAGATGCCGTGAGAAGAGTATGCATGTCTCCCAAATCTGCAACCCAGCAGTTTGCAAGATTTCAATACCAAGTGTAATATCCTGAATATCTATCCATATATCTAAAATGTTGGTCTAAACCTCACGGGACAGAGATAACAAGATGAGCTTTTGGGGTGTGATTAGGTTCTATCAGTAGCATTCCCATGAATGGAATAATTATCCTTTAAAAAAAAAAGCTTTGAAAAACGTGCTTTCTTTATTTGTTCTCTACCATGCTGCATAAGAGAAACCTTGCTAAAGCCACTGCAAGGGCTCCTAGTCTTGCACTTACCCCTATGGGCCTATGAGAAGCCAATTGCTCATGTTTGTGAACCATGTGGTCTACTGTGATTTGTTATATAGCACCCCAAACTGATGGAGAAACCCAAATTCATTGATAGTACTTGTCAAATTTTCTTACATAGAACCATAAACTTGCCTTTTCTAGTGTCACTGGAGATAACTGGGAACACTGGTGTGTGTGGAAAAGAAAATCACATCATATGACTTTCGTAGCTTGATGATTCCCAGATGGCCCAGGAATTCTAAAAGTATACGATATCCTGTTCTGTGTTCTTTATTCAAGGTGACTAGAAGGTGCAGGAGAGTATTTCACATTACTTTAGTCATGAGATGCTTTGTAAAGTAAAATTTACATTTATCTATGCATTTAGTTTTGGTATATTGGTTTTAAATTTCTTGATGGACATTATTATAGAGTAATATAATAGACTTCTTTTCTTACCTGTGGCTTCATTCTGCTCAGTTTCAGTAACCCAAAATCCACCACAAGCTGAATTACAAAATGGGCATCTCCATAAAAAAAATCGGTTTTAAATTATGTCTTTTTGAGTTTCATGATGCAATCTTGTGCTGTTGCATTCCATCCTATCTGGAATGTGAACTATGCTTTGTCTGGTATATCTACACTGCATGCAGTGCCCACTCGCTAGACACTTCTGTTATGGGACTGACTGTCTTAGTATTATAGTACCTGTCAACTGGCCTGCAGAATACACCTCACTTTGTCTTATCACCTAGGCATAAGACTGGTGTTCTTTTACATTATCCAGGAAGTATAATTCATAATTGAAATACTGTTGTAATTGCTCAAATTTGTTATTGTTGTTAACCTCTTACTGTGCCTATTATATAAATTAAAGTTAATGGTAAATATTGTGCATAGGAAAAATATAACATATAACATCTGGTACTAAACATGGTTCCAGATTTCACTGTGGGGTCTTGGAACCTAGCCTCTGTGGCTGATAAAGGACTACAGTATTGGGGATCAAGTGAACTGTGCATGTAATCAGTGCCCTGTTTTCAGTAGGGGCTCTTTTTGTTTTTTTTTCTCCATTTCACTTCATCCCTCTTCAGTGCAAATGGTCTTTCGGAGTGAATACTCAGCATACTACCTACATCACACAGAGAGACAGACAGACAGACAGACACACACACACACACACACACACACACACACACTGTCCCATCTGATCTTCTGTACAAATAGACATCATAAACAATGCTGTTCAAAGCTGCTCTTGGTCATTTCTGGTGAGGTGACAGGTTCAGGAAGAGACACAAACCTTCTTTATCTCTATGCCATGCCAGAGAGAAGGAATAGATTTGGAATTTGGCAGAGAATTCCCCAACCCAGTCCCATGTAGCTGCCTCTCCCTACTCAGAAAAACAAAAGACAAAGTGACATGCTCCCTCTCAGTTTAGAATTGATGTTATGAAATAGAAGATGTTTATTAAGTATTCCCTAAAAATATCTAAACAAATCGATCCAGCTTAGACAATTATATTCTGAAAATGTGAGCCTTTCAAACACATTAAAATCTATTGGTCCCCAAGAAGGTGCCCACAACCGTACTCGGCATAAATTATAAATGCTCTGCTGCTCCAAACCCTCTTTGGTTTTAGTGTGATTTCTGTTCTTTAAAAATGCAAGAGATCAGAAGAGTGGAGTGACTATCATCTCAGGTTATGTAAAACAAAAAAGTTGCTACTAGAGAAATAAAAATGCTCTCAACCAAAAGAGAGAGTGTAAACCTTCCTGGGATGACCCTGTGGAGCTCACAGGAGACCAAGAAATAAGTGGGAGACATTAATAATGAATGAAAAAATAGATAGGAATCAGTTACTCAAATCTAAACCCCTCAGAGGCAAAATCCACTATTCCATCTCTTCTGACTTTGGCTCCACATCTCACTCCTTTAAATCAAGGGCAGTGTGCATTCTGAACTGACCTGAAAAAAATTATGCAGCCTCCAGAAATCCCACTCTGTGAGAAGTTAAGAAGCAGAGGTCAATGTATAGGGCTTAGATTTTTAATAAGGTAAAAATAAAGAATTTATTTAATAGCACACTTCTGTTCAGGACTTGTGGGTTTTCCTGGAGCAAAACAGTATCCCAAAGGATGGAATAGGATGGAACAATCAATCTCTCAGCCAAGAAAGAGTTAAGTCAACCACTTGTTATTTGTACCCAAAAAATGTAGCTATTATAGTGGGTGTGGCCAATGACTATGCATTTACCAAGTAATTCAAACCTTGAATCCCAGTCATTAACTCCAAACCCTTGGATATTATCTCTATACTTGACAAGATTTCTCAGTTGTATGGTCTTCCCTCATTTAACCTTATTAAGTAACAATTGGCTATAGCTTGATTGAAAATTTAGATAAAAGAAATTAATAATCTGTGCACTAAAGTATGACATTAAGGCATCATAAGCCACTGCTTATAACACAAATATTAAACACTTCAATATAAGCCATCTTCAAAAGGTGCAAACTCAGTACCAGCTTGCTAATCTCATGATATACATCTTCTTACTCTTATTTCTTGTTAGAGTGTCCCTCCTGGGTCACCTTCTAAATACAGAATTTAAGAAATGCATCCTCCTGAATGCATTTTTTTTGTATTATGATACAACTGCAAGTCTTTAAGAGCCAGGGAGTAGAATACAATGGTTTGAAAGAAAACAGCCCACAAAGGGTGTGGTACTCTCGGGAGGTGTGGCCTTGTGAGAATAAGTGTGATCTTTTTGGAGGAAATGTGTCACTGCAGCAGCAGGCTGTGAGGTTTCACATCTGCTCAAGTTAACCACCCACCCAGTGTCTCAGACCATTTCCTGTTGCCTGCAAGTTAAAATGGAGATGTAGCCAGCACCATGCCTTCCTGCACACCACAATGTTCTTCCATGATGAAAATGAAAACATGAGTCACTCCAATTAAATGGTTTTCTTTTATAAGAAAAAATAAAAACAAAAAGATGGATTGTCCATTCTCAGTGACCATCTCACAATGCTCCAGTTGTATCCTGAGGAAACATATACCCTGAACCTTCCGATTATAAAATTTCCAGCTGCATGAACTAGAGCCACACTGGTGTTCAAGTGCCTAGCAATGTAACTATGGTTATACTACAATACATACAACTATAATTGACAACTACTGTATATTTCAAAGCAGTTTTTAGATGTTTGGGGAAACAGATACCTTGATTTGATAATGATCCACAATAGACGTGCATTGGAAATTCATACATAGCCCGTAAACATGTACAATTACTATTCATTAATCAAGACAGCTGTTTAGTGCTTAAAAATACAGAAATTTAACCAGCTGTTGGGTGACAAAAATTTTCGTGGGGAGATGCTACACACACATCCACTCATCTCAGAGAAGGAGCCCACAAAAGACCAACAGCACCAAACTCCAATTTGATAAACCGTAAGGTTTACTGGGATCATTTGTAGGAATTTGGTGAGAGATTACTTACAGAAGCAGCAATAATTCAAAACCAGCTGCATCACCAAAGCCACCCGAGCATGGATGACAGCTCACAAGAGCTGGGAATCTGGAGCACACTGCACAATCTGGCAGCTCAACAGGTTGGAGAGTGTCCTTTCCAGGTGCCCCAATATGTCTAAACCTCTTCCAGGCACTTCTGCTGGTTTCTGCTTCTTCCAGACAGCTGGTCTGGTGGTCGCAGAGTCTTCTTTGCATCTTGTATTGTATGAGAGTCTTCTTTATCTGATCCTCTTCTTTGATGCCTTGTTAATTTTTTTATTTTATTATTTTGTTTACTCTAGCACAGAGGGACCTAGTGAGTCTGGTTGGTCTCAGGACCCTCCTGAAGCTTAAGAAGCTTTCCTGAAGGATGGAATGTTTCAATTTTGGACAAAACTGTTATATAATTCCAGTCCAACATAATCTGTATTGTACATATACTATTATGTATACAAAGTATGACACTGTATCCATAATTAATATAATTAAAATGATATCTATTTCTGAAAATGAAATAAATTGAAAATGAAATAAAACCTAAAGCTACAAAGAAAAGGAAAAAAGACCTAAGTAATCCACGAAGAAAATAAATGTTCACTTCTTATTGCCAAGGTGCCCCACACGATGGATAACACACAGAAGATACTCAGATTAAATTTATATCTGCTTTTTACCTAATAATCTCATTCATTTAGGTCATATTAGCTTGTTCTGATATATGTCAGCTTCTGCAACCACTTAACTAACCTTGCTCATTTTCCTTGGTATGTTTGTCTAGCCACAAACTGACTTCTTATTAAAAGAAGTAACAGCACATTTCAAAAGTGCTGCAGTTGTCTAAACATATGAGCTCATTTCCTGGAGCACAATGCAATCTTAAAAGGATCATTTCTGAAATGAAGAATTTACAGAGGACTACAATGCATATAAAGTGAGTTCTGACTTGTGTACTCTGGACTCACTCTCTGATCTGTGAAGTTTCTAATGGAGAACCGCTGCATCTTTTTGATGTGGTTTGTCTGAACACTGGAGTCTTTATTATTTCATGCAATTTTAAAGAACTGTCATGCAAGTCACCAGGTAAGACTTTCAGAGTCAGCAAGAACTCAATTTTAGCTATTTATTAAATTTGCCTGGAGAAACAATTATATTAGTAGATGGCATGGCTAGAAAACAGTTTATATTCCAATGAGTACTTGTTCTTATTTACCAACTCAAAAGTCATTATGTCTTACCTAACATATGTATGAGAGTGTATAAACTACTAAAACCTAGCATCTTTGTTCAAATTCTTCCAGGAAGTTGTTTTTCTTCTTCGTGAACCATAAGCTCTTTTTAGAAAGGCCAAGAAAACTCTAATCTCACACACAAGACATGGATATCCAATAGGAACTTAACTTCCTTGATGTTCACAATGAGAAAATAGTTTTTAATCAACTGACCACTATGTGCAAATACGTACATATGTGTTTTAGAATAAATGGTGACTTAGAAAGGTGTCACATGGTGTTGCTCTCTCACTAGTGTCTGATAAGATCAACAGCATAGACATACATCTATGTCCTATTGACAGCACAGGCACACAACTATGACCTTTCAACAGCACAGGCATACAACTGTGATCTATCAACAGCACAGACATACAACTGTGATCTATCAACAGCACAGACATACAACTGTGATCTATCAACAGCACAGGCATACAACTATGATCTATCAACAGCACAGACATACAACTGTAATCTATCAACAGCACAGACATACAACTGTTACCTCTACAAAGAACTCCCTCCACTAGAAGTCTACTGAATAAAGTCCAATGTCCTCTTAACCACATTGTGATACTGCCCAAGCTCAGGCCCTTCTTTTGTCTATGAAGCTAGATAAAACTGGCTCAAAGGTCAGATTCTGTATGTAGTGACTCGGTAGCCTTTCAGATTCTAATTATTATCAGGCTTATGCTAGGCCTTTGCATTATTCTGAATAATTGTAAGAATCCTGCAAAGCCTCCTTTTGTTTTCACAAGAGGTACATAAGAAAAACAGGCACAAAGTGACCGAGTGACTTATTCGAGATCACAGTTATAGAATGTGTCAAAATTAAGATCCTAACACATGCCTTTTCACCTATTTCAATCCCTCCAAACTCTGCTATCCTCAGCTATAAAATGTGGTTAATAAATAATATTGATGTGAAGACTGAAAGAAATACCACAAGGAAGAGCCTGGTTGATCTCTAGCATCTATTTGTCTTGTGTAACTCTAACTTCATTTTCCATTAAACCACTTCCCATTTCTCTCTCCCTCTATCTCCTAGCAACCACTATTCTATTTTCTGCTCCTGTAAACCTGACTGCTTTTGATACCTCATGTGCATGGAATCATTTATCATTCTTTGATTAACTTATTTGTTAACATAGTCTTGAGTCCAGCTATGGTGCTGCAAACAACAGGATAGCCCTTTGTTTAAAAGCTGATTAATAGCTCATTGCACTTACCGTCCCCAAATTATAATGGCAATGACCAATGTAAACATTTTTTTTTAACTTTATCACACATCTAGCAGAAAACACTAGATATTTTGAATTTTAATCTTTCTCCAGGCCAGCAATAAGTGATGCTGGGTAGAACCAGTGAACCTGAAATCTCAGTCATCCTACTGAAGTCATCCTACTCAGTATCCACACTGCCTTGTGTCACCATGCAAGGACAGTCAGTGATCTAAGTTTATGAGGTAACATAACCCCACTGTAAGTCAAAGTCAACCCATCCATAACCAATGGATACACATTTATAGTTAGACAGAATGAATAAATACTGTCTTATTCTGTCTTCTAGTGCAGAAATAATGAGCATGACCAAAAGCAACTTGAAAAAAACATTAATTTCACCTTGAAGATTTTAGTCTATTCTTGAGGGAAATCATAGCAGGACTCAAGGTGAGAAGCAGAAGCTGAGTAGAGGCTGTGGAAGAACGCTATCATGGGCTTGCTTCTTGTGGCTCACTTGTAGTGAGGGGCCGGCTTGTTGGGGTTTCTGTCCGGCCCAGTACCCCAATAAGCCAGCAAGTCCCAAGGAAAATCACACACAAGACTCCATAAGATTATAAACTGATTGGCTCATTAGGTCAGGCTTCTTGTTAACTCTTATAACTTATATTAACCCATTATTCTCATCTATGTTAGCCATAATGGCTCCGTACCTTTTTCAGCTGGGTCGCTGAGGAACCTCCCTGATTCCCAGAATTCTCCTGTTCTCATTGCATCACCTCTACTTCCTGTCTGGTTTTCCCGCCTATACTGCCTGCCTGGCCAATCAGCGTTTTATTAAAATATGATTGACAGAATACAGACAATTCTCCCGCATCACTCACTCAGCATTCTTTCTTAGGCAATCCAGGACCACGTGTCCAGGTATAGCACCAAAACACCCACAGTGGGATAGGGCCTCCCACATCAGTCATTAATCACAGAAATTTTCCCATAGACTTGATCACAGGCCAATATGATGGAGGCATTTTTTTAGCTGAGGTTCTCTCATCCTAGAAGACTCTAGCCTGTGTTAAGTGTAAGTGCTGAGATCTTAGAGTATAACAGTACCTAGAGCTGATAATACAGCATTGTAGACTTAAAATATATTCAGAAGGTATAGACTTTGTTAAATAATCTACATACATACATAAACTACACACACACACACACACACACACGTACTGAAAGGTGACAAGGAAGTTCTGGAAGTGATTTTTACCTGCTTGTGGTGGTAATGTTATCAGAGATTCACAAGCATATCAAAGCCCATCCAGTTGCACCTTGATCAGCTACATGACTGTGTGCAATGCACACCACAGGCAGTTCGTGAAACTAATTTAGCCCAATACTTTACGCAGCCATAATTTTCTAAAAGTATCTGTCAAGAACCTTGTCTATATGAGGCTTATTCATTTTTTTGGCCTAATTATGGCATATAAATCTTTGCTAGGCTGTGGGAAACACACTGAAAATGGGAAATCACAACAACCCCTGTCCTCAGATATGAATTCTCTCCAGCATGCGCACACACATGTGCACACACACATGCATACACACATATTCTCTATTGTAATTCCTTATTGGAATGCATTGGAGAGAAGTTAAAGCTTAGATAGCTCTTTTGAAATTGGTCTCAGTGGGAAATTAATAAGAAGAGATCAAACATACATTTATATATTAAAAGAGCAGTCTCTGTTCAACTGTTCCTAAATTTTCAAAGGAATTGCATCTGTGATGTGAGTAAAAATCGTTAGAGATAGATTTTACCTTAGATTTGGATAGCAATAGACACAGAGCAGTTAACTCATGGCTGGAACAGCTGTGGTACTGGTATTTAGCAGGCCAGGAGGTTAAAACCCTGTCCCCAGCAAAAATGGAGGCACCTGTCAAACTTCAGTTTATCTGACCATGAAGGTCCAGATGGACAGCCTTTTGGTCAGCAAACAACAAGAAAAAGAGAAGACAAAACTGGATCTTTCCTAAGCAATATAAAATGATACTGCAAACCAATACATTTTAATAAACATACAGATTCAAGAAGAAAAAAAGAAACAATAAAAGTGATATTTGAGAAAGAAATGAATGGATGAAAAGAAATACTAGATGCTAGTTTGGGAGGGCTCCAGAGCCCTCATCACACAGGCATGTCCAAAATTTGTTCTTGAACATTCGGGAATATGGACTATGTCAAAAACTGTGCTATGGGTCCTGGATATACAAATGAATGGATTACAGCCCCTGATCTTGAGAGCTGTGAGGGAGTTAGCCAGTATGGAGGAAGGTAAGCATGTCTCTCCCCAGTGAAGGAGCTGTTAGCAACTGATGTCTGCTGGAGGAGGCTTGATCCCTGACTTTAAGAATGTGAGCCCTGGTAGTCAAACACCAAAAAGTACATGGACAACAGAAATTAGAGTTGATAGCTTTGCTTTTATTTTTTTTAAAACAAAATAAGGTGAGTGGAAGGGGAGGGAAGGGGAGTTGCAGTGAAAATTACTACAGAAAGAGATGCAGAACAGCAAGGGAGCATGAGCGTGACTGAGCCCAGAGTGGTGCCGTGTGCTGACCCTTATCAAGTGCTTTCTGATTCACAATAGAGATCCACCTTAAGAAGATTGCATCTAAGATTCTTGCCTTAGGTTTCCTATTCTTTCCTTCTCCTTAGAATTCACAGCAGATACTGTTATGCAGTCTTCTCTGCGCGTGCGCGCGCACACACACACACACACACACACACACACACACGGCAGCAGAATGCCAATGAAATAAGCTCATTTAAAAAGAAATGCAGAATTTATTTGGATGCGGAATGGAGTGAAACTTGCATCCCTTTTAGGACTGGGGACTCCCATCAGCCAGGTTCAGAGGATGAAGTAGCAATTGGAAGAGGCATGCAGAATTAACTCACAAGCAGACATGGGACATCGTGAGAACAGGGGTTGTTTCATCCCTCCAGCCAGCATTGCTGGCTGCTCCACCATATCTGTGGGCATGGGCTTGGGCTTGGAGGCATCCAAACAGCAATTGAGGTATGCTAGAGTAAACCCCATGCAGAGGATTTTGGTTCCTTACTGCCTCGGTACTAGTGAGTAAGGACACAAAAGCTGTTCAAAATGGCTCTGGTACTAACTCACTTTGCACAGTTCAACTGGTAAAGTTTTGTTCTCTGCAAGGATCTCATAGGTCAAGAAGACACAAGTAAGTGTGGGTTGGTGTTAGAACACAAGTCTGTCATTAAGACAGTCAGTCTTGAATGTTGGGTCCAAGGGGGTCACACAAAGATGGGGACAGACCACCAAAGTCTAATAAACAAGAAGCAAACTTTATTCCAGAAACCAGACTCCAGAAAAAAATAAAAAATTAAAATAAAATATCTCCATGGGGCACAAAAAGCTTATCAGCTAGCTGAGACCACAGCCAGAGATGGATTTTGTAAGGCTGTGGCAAAGGCCAGTTTCTAAACCAACCTTTTTATACTAGGGGCACAAGGCATTAGGTCTGAACAAAGAAATTTTTACAATCTCAAGGTAAAATTCAGATACAGATTGCCTTACTTTACAATCTTCGTTAACAACGTTAACAGAGATTTTTAGTTAAACTAGGGTTTGTACTTAATCTATTGTCTTCCTTGGTACTTCCAGGCAGTGTTTACTGAAGCCATGTGCTCTCCTCCTTGATGCTGCCAGTTTCACATAGCAGGGATAATGTGTAACCCAGAGGTCATATATCTTTATCTATCTATCTATCTATCTATCTATCTATCTATCTATCTATCTATCTATCTATAGACCTCCTAAAACTTAACTCAGCTCATATCTGTGTTAATTATGGATAGCCGGAGGTGTTAGGCTCTCAGTTTGCAGAGAGATGCTTCGGCCTTGTGAATAGAGCTATGGGTTTGTTGTAAAGCAGAGTAACCCACTGTTGATAGTTAATCCTTAAGCGACTAAAAAAGCTGCTGACAGTCTGTTCTCATTCTCCTAGGCTTACAACTTTATATTTCTTTATTTCTACATTCCTATTTCTGGAACTTACATTTTTATATTCTTATTCTTGGACACTTCATTGAAAAAGTTTCCTCCCTGGAATCAGGGTTAGACTTCTTGTTTATGAGGAGGCGTTCCTCCTTGCCACTTGTCACAGTGACTGTACTGAAACTTCCTGCCACCTCCCCCGCAAAAGCACTGAAAAGTCACGACTCTTCCAAAAGTTCATAATTCCCCAGCAACTGACTGGAAAGATAATGAAATGAATTTTTGAAAGATCAATGAATTGCAACAAAATGCATTAAAAACATCAAAATGAATTAAGGAAAATAATGCAGGCTAGGCATACAAATTCAAATGATAGAGAATTGGGAGGATAGACCCAAATATAGGAAACAAAAATTTCTATTTATAAAAAGAACTTACTGAAAATCTTCAATAATCGTTTGTTTCAAGCAAATATTTTTCAAGACTTAAAGACATTCATGAATGAGAACATTCTGACACAGTGAACAATGAGGAACAGAACTGTATGAACACAGTTCATGAACCAAGATGTGGGGGGAGATTTCTGAGACCATGTGAGAAAACTCCAAGTAAGCAAGATAAGACTCTATAACCCCTGCCCCTCCATAACATGGGTTGTTCTTGGAGGGCATTTTCATGTTCCTCTCAGGTGTACTAACAGAAGTGAGTTTACATCAGATTGTTCATTACAACTGGCTATTGATGCTTATTTATATGCCTCTATGGAAAAGCGTGTTTTTGCCATGTGCAGCTTGTCCTTGTGATTATACACTTTACTTGGCTGACTCTTCTTAACCTCAAGAGTATACGCTGATGCTCTGAATAAAGTTGGCTATTGCATGAGACTTTAGGCTGCCCCAATTTCAGGTCCCACTCCCCCAGGTTCATGTTGCCAACTAGAGCAGTAGACATGGAACTTGCAAGATTGTCAGGAAATGATTAAAATATTAAACTTAGTATTTTTGACATAGAAAGTAGTGCCAGAGCGCAGACTGGGGGCAAAGGAAATCTATTTGAGGAAATGATAGCAGAAATTTCCCAAGTCTCAAAATATATACAGGAATCCTGGTATAGAAGGCATTCAGAGCTCCAAACACATATGACTATTAAGGAGCCACATTAGCAATGAATGCTAAGAACTCAGAACAAAGAGAAGATACTTAAAGCTGAAAGGAGTGCAGCTTGGGTATAAAAGCAAATTCAACAGAATAACAACAGATTTCTCAATAGAAACTCTAAGTCAGGTGACCATGGAGTGGAGTCCTTCATATCTTTTCATCAAAGAAAACTGCCACATATATTACCACAGATAACAAAATCACCCTTCCAAATCAAAGGACAAAAACCTACCAAGATCAACATAGCCAAAATGAATCCAGGACCACTGTCTTAGGGTGCTTATTGCTATGATGAACCCCATGATCAAAAACAACTTGGGGAGGGAAAGATGTATTTGCTTTATGGTTCCACATCATTGGTCATCATCTAAAGAAGTCAAGACAGGTACTCAAACAGAGCTGGCACCTGATTATCAGCTGATGCAAAGGTCACTGAGGGCTGCTGCATTCTTATAGAACCCCTGTACCACCAACTTGGGGTGGCATCACCCCCTTTGTGCGGGGCACCCTACAGGCTTGCCTACAGCCAGATCTTAGAGAGCATTTTTCTCAATTGGGGCTCCTTCCTCTTGCTTATGTCAAGTTGACATAAAATTAGCCAACACAATTGTCCTCTTGTCAACTTGACACACAAATATGTCATTTAGTAAAACTAACCTTTCCAGTCCCCAAGATTTCATCTTAAATACCACAAATATAAAACATGTTGCAAACTTAGAAGTCCCACTGTCTTTCCCAATTCAAACACCTTAAAAGTTTTATCTTTAAAAACATTCAAAGTCTCTTTTGTAAGCCAAACTCTTTATAAAACTTCAAAAAACATTATTTGAAAATTTAAAGTTTCTCAATTGTGGACTCCTGTAAATGAAAGCCAAGTTGAATACTCTCTTTCTTCAAGAGGGAAGAACAAGAGCACAGTCACAACCTGAACAAAGCAAAACCAAACTCCAGCTGTGTAAATAATTCAGTGCCCAATGTCTGAGATTTACTCACCATCTTTTGGGGTCCTCCAGAGGCTTGGGTCACTTCTCCAGCTCTGCCCTCTGTATCAGCTTGTCTTCTTAGCTCAGGCTGCTCCCCTCGATGGTGGCTGCTGCTTTTGGTGGCTATCCCATGGTGCTGGCATCTTCAAAATACAGGAGTCTTCTGTTGCAACTGGACTGAATTTTCACCAATAGCCTCCCTTTGGGATTCCAACCACACCACTAGGTGCCAAGCCTCAGGTGCTCTCCATGACTCTTTCATGTCTTCAAAACCAGTACCACCTGAGTGCCTCTTACACTACCAAGTTCGGCTGCCAGCGGAAGGCCAAGGAATACACCTTTTATGTTCTAACTCTAAGGAAACACTTTCCAGAAGATTTCACTTCCATAATGCTTGTCTCATCTTAATTACTGCTAATATGTCAGCTTTACCTGACCAGCATTAATTAGCCCAGCAAAGTGATGGTTTAACTTGTTAATCACAGCTGATTCTTCAGCTGGTAGTTGATCAGAACCACAGATTCTTAACTCAAACTATCCAGTGGCCTCAACAGAATCTTTAAGTGACTTTCAAATTTCCTTATGGAACTTCACAAGCCAGGTTTCCATTATTTGCATTTCTCTCAACACTGTGATCTTCCAAGTTCTCACAGAACAGCTCCCCAAGCTTTAGCTACTCAATGGAGTTCCTGGTCCAAAGTCTTTTCAAGATCCTCCCAAAAACAACATGGTCAGGTCTGCCGCAGCAATACCCCACTATCCTGGCACCAACTTCTATTTCAGTTAGGGTTTCTATTGCTGTGATGAAACACCATGACTAAAAGGAACTTTGGGGAGGAAAGGGGTTATTTCGTTTTCATATCCAGAGTCACAGTCAAGGCAGGAATTCAAAGAAGGCAGGAACCTGAGTGGAGGTGTTGATGCAGAGGCCACATAAAATGACTGCTTATTAGCTTGGTCCTGTGGCTTGTTCAGTCTGCCTTCTTACATAACTCAGGATCACCAGTCCAGTAATGACACCACCCACAATGGGCTGCCCCCTCCCCATCAATCACTAATTAAGGATGTTATATGGCAAAACAAAAAAACCAGGATAGCCAAAACAATCTTATACAATAAAAGAACTTCTGGAGGCATTACCATCCCTGACTTCAAACTCTATTATAGAGCTACAGTATTGAAAACAGCTTGGTATTGGCATAAGAACAGAGAAGTCGACCTATGGAATCGAATAGAAGACCCAGATATTAACCCACAAACTTATGAACACCTAATTTTCGACAAGGGAGCTAAAGGTATACAATGGAAGAAGGAAAGCGTCTTTAACAAATGGTGCTGGCATAACTGGATGTCAACCTGTAAAAAAATGAAAGTAGATCCATATCTATCACCATGCACAAAAATCAAGTCCAAATGGATTAAAGACATCAACATTAATCCGTCCACTTTGAACCTGATAGAAGAGAAAGTGGGAAGTAGTCTACAAGATTTAGGCACAGGAGGCCTCTTCCTAAGTAGGACCCCAGCAGCACAGACAATAAGAGAAACAATGAATAAATGGGATCTACTGAAACTGGGAAGCTTCTGTAAAGCAAAGGACACTGTCAGTAGGACAAAAAGGCTGCCTTCTGACTGGGAGAAGATCTTCACCAACCCCTCATCAGACAAAGGTCTGATCTCCAAAATATACAAAGAACTCAAGAAACTAGGCACTAAAACTCTAATTAACCCAATTAAAAAATGGGGTACTGAACTTAACAGAGAATTCACAACAGATGAACTTCGAATGGCCAGAAGACACTTAAGGTCATGCTCAACCTCCTTAGCGATCAGGGAAATGCAAATCAAAACCACTTTGAGATACCATCTTACACCTGTCAGAATAGCTAAAGTCAAAAGCACCAACGATAGCCTATGCTGGAGAGGATGTGGGGTGAGGGGAACACTCATCCATTGTTGGTGGGAATGCAAACTCGTGCAGCCACTTTGGAAATCAGTGTGGCGGTTTCTCAGGAAACTGGGAGTCAACCTCTCTCAGGACCCAGCAATACCACTCTTGGGAATATACCCTAAAGATTCCCTAACATACTACAAAAGCATTTGTTCAACTATGTTCATAGCTGCACTATTTGTAATAGCCAGAACATGGAAACAACCTAGGTGCCCCTCAATAGAAGAATGGTTAAAAAAGGTGTGGAACATATATACATTAGAGTTTTACTCGGCGGTTAAAAACAATGACATCTTGAATTTTGCATGCAAATGGATGGAAATAGAAAACGCTTTACTGAGTGAGGTAAGCCAGACCCAAAAAGAGGAACACGGTATGTATTCACTCATAAGTGGATTCTAACCATAATTAAAGGTCTTTGAGCCTATTATTCGTGATCCTAGAGAAGCTAAATAAGAAGATGAACCTGATGAAGATTATTTAGCTATCCACCAGGAGGTAGGAAATAGACAAGAGTCCCAGGTAATCTCGGGTGCATGGGGTGTGGGAGGGTCGATGGAGGGGGAGAGGGCTAGAGAGAAGGGAGTAGGGGAGGAACGGGGAAAGCTTGGTGGCCGGGGATGGGGGGGGGAGGGAGGTAGGATGAATATGGGATCAGGGAACAATATATTTCAACTAAGAAAGCCATTTTAGGGTTTACAGGAGACTTGATTATATATGGGATCCCAGGTCCAAGGAGAAATCCCCCAGATTGCTCTCTGGACAGAGGAGAGGGTGCCTGAATCGGCCGTGGCCCATGACCATACTGATGTATATTTTGCTTATCACCATAGATCCTTCGTCTGGCGAAGGACGGCTATGCAGTCGGAGGCCCACATTGGAGCAACGGATTGAGCCCCCCAGGTCCGGAGGGGGAGCGGAAGGAGGAGGAACATGAAAGACAAAATCAGTACTGCGAGGGATGCTATCACCCACTGATACAAGGGAACGGATCTGATGAGAATTTACCAGGGCCAGTCGGACTGGGACTGAACGAGGACGTGATCTAGCCAGATTCTCGGAATTTGGCCGGATTCTCTGACTGTGGCTGGCCCGGGGTCTTTCTGAAAAGCCATTGACTATGACACTGGGACCTGTTTCCTCTGCATATGCTGGATTTTGGGGATCCAGTCTGTTTGGACGCTCGCCTTCCTGGACCTGGAGGGAGGGGGAGGGAGCTGGAGCTTCCCACAGGGCAGGAAACCCTGACTGCCCTGGGGGACGGAGGGGAAGGAGGGGGGGAGTGGGGGGAGTGGGAGGGTGTTGGGAGGGGGGGCGGAAATGGAAACTTTTATAATTTAATAAAATTTACTAAAAAAAAAAAGAAAAAACAATGAAAAATGTGGAAGTCAATGAGCTGACTGCAAAGGAGACCACAATACCAGAGTATGGACATTAAGTCCGTTCTACCCACATGGAACTGGTCTGGAGAATGACATGGGCATGATCATGAAGATCTTTAAGATGCACGCTCCTTCCTAGAACAAATAAACCATTAGCCAATTTGTTTGAGAGGAGATGGTAATGGGAAGACAACACACCCTCTGGCAATACTTTCTTTAAATGGAGGGTGTGCAATTACACCTTCTCTGAGAATCAGGAGGACTCCATGATGGTTCCCCCTTCCTGACAGGCTTGTTCTCCATTCCACAGTGTGTCTCACAAGCCTCCTCTGGATGGAGCTCCTACCTGTCTCTCACATCTCTCTTCACATCCTATCCTATCCCACTTCCTGGCCTCTCTCTCACATAAATGCAGAGCGTGGACACACTTTACTCCCTCCTCAAAAATGTATTCAGCCCTCAAGATGCAGTAGCTTTGGGAAGGGTTCTCTGGCTCTGCACATATGAGAAGAAAGAAAGGGAATAGAGAGGAGACATACCTCTTGAATACATCCCATGGAAAACTTAATAACGAAATGATACTTTTTGAACGCACAGAGTTTAGAGTCAATTAGACAAATTTACTAACTCCATGATGCTATGTAGGCTGTCCCTTCCTGGTCTCCTCAGCTATAAAACAGGGACATCCTCAGCTATAAAACAGGGACACAATCTTTGCCTCCTGGGTATGTTTATGGTGCAAGCCAAGCACTGTCCATTCACACATGTGGTGCTCCTTAGGAAATCTTTCCTTCTCCTCCCCAAAATGGGCAGCATGATTAAGGATTAACAATTGTAAGATTTACATCTTACATTTACATCTTACATACCTTTAGAATTATAAGTTCCTTTTAAACAATTGTCTTCCAGTGGATGTTCTAACTAGATTTCACCGTTTATCCTTAGAAACGAAATATCAGGAAAAAAAAACCAACTAAGTAACCATATCTTGTCTTTGGTCAAGATCTTCTTGGGGAATTCAAAATTGCCCTTTTAAATTCATTACCAGTGTTTCTACATGGGTCCAGTATTACTACACTAAAATAAGTTTAATGTTGCTTATGTTTAAGAATTTAAATTCCCACAGCCAAACATTAGGCATAGCTTGGAGAATCCTGTGGAAGAGGGCAAAAAAGGATTGTAGGAATCAGAGGGGTCAAGGACACCACAAGATAACTCACAGAATCAACTAACTTGGGCTCATAGGGACTCACAGACTGAACCAACAATCAGGGAGCCTGTGTGGGTCTGACCTAGGTCCTCTGCACATATATTATGTCAGTATACCTTGGTATTCTTGTGGAACTACTAACAGCGGAAGTGGGGTCTATCTCTGACTCTTTTGCCTGCTTTTGGGACCCTTTTCCTCCTTCTGGGTTGCCTTGTCCAACCTTAATATAAGAAGAGGTACTTAGTTTTACTATAACTTGGCAGGCCACATTTGGTTAATATCTCTTTGAGTCCTGCCCTTTTCTGACGAGAAAGGAGGAAGAGTGAACCTAGAGGGGAGGGGAGGTGGGAAAGAACTAGGAGAAGAGGAGGGAGAGAAAAATCACAGTTGTAATAAAATATATGAGAGAAGAGTAAATAAAAAGGAAAAAATAAATCTATACATCATTAATGATTCCCACAGCCAAGTACTTAACATATTGGTTATCATACTCCATCACTTTTGTGTATGTTGATCCACCATACTGTAAAATTTCAAGTTTTCATGGACTGTTTACTGTTTGTCCACCTCTCCCCTGAGTCCTACCCCAAATTAAACCCCATGGTGATAAGCATCAACTATATGTGTCTGACTTGCAGTAGATATTCAATAAACTGTCTAAGTATTAAATAAAAGTGTCTAAGTCGAGGACAATGGCATGCGGGCAGCAGGGAAAGGAGGTGGCATGGGAAATGCAGAGAGGAAGTACATTAGGAGGAAGTATCCATAAACTGGAGACTGACAGGAAGAGAAAGTGGCCAGGATCTGGGTAACTTCAAGAACTTGATCCTCAGGTTGGTGACTGACTATCTACAAACATTGACCTTGAGGGTGATGTGGGTGTCTATCCTATGATGCTTGAAATAGTGGTCAGGAACTGCAGTGACACCTCTCTACTGGGAAAACATGGTAGTTAAGAAACAAATCTGGAAGACCATTGCTGTGCTCTGCACAGACCGAACAGACCAGACTAAATATCAGAGTGGACTCATATCTGTAGGACCTAGGACCCAGCCATGACAAGCTCAATAGAGGCCAGAGTCTCAGTAGTTCACCCTAAGGCAAAACCTGACTCCAAGAAAGACCATAAACTGAGACTAACCAAGCACCACCTAGAAACAGTCCATCAAAGGAAATTCCTAATGTTCCAACCATTGTAAATGCCAACATACACCCATCACTTTTCACCAGGACACCCCTAGACTATATGTCAGCAGTTAGAAATTCCTTGCTCCCACCTTTGCTAGTAGCCTAACTAACCTAACTCTAACTGAGCTCAGGGCTCTCTGATCAATCCAATACATTGAACACATAGAGAGTCCGAGTCTGCAAACTTGTGTAAGAATAAAAGCTCTTTGCTTTCACATACAGGACTTGGTCTCCTAGCTAATTTGGGGGGACTCCGTGATCTGGGCATAACAATACCAAAGTTCCATGTCACCAAACTAAACCTTGCTGTGTACCTCACTATACTGATTACTCTGCTATTGTTGTGACAAAATACCAGAGAGGCACAATTTAAAAGTGGACAAGCTTATAGGTTTACAGCTTAAGGAATATAGACCAGCATGGTGGAAAAGGCATGTTCTTGCCTGGGCTGACAGTATAGTCAAATTCCCTTTAGATAATCTGAGCAAGACGGTGACTATAGCTTCCAGTCAGCCTTCCATCATGTGGGGAGGCACCCCATGCTCCACTGTGTGCCTTGCTGTGATGGTTGCAAGCTTGGTATATTAAACACACATTTTTGGTGTAAGCATGTGTGGTGCATGTTGTGGTAAAAAATAAAATGACGCCATTCTCCAAGTGGTGGCAGTGGGCAGTGGGTCGCAAGACCACAGCAGGCCACCAAGGCAGCCGGTCCCAGGCAGGGAGTCATGCGTCAGGTGAGAGACAGAAATGGATAGGCATGCCATGCAGAGAAAGTGGGTATCTATTTAGTGGGTTATAGAAGGGAAGGGGAAAGGGGGACGAAGAGAGAAAGGCAGGGAGAGAGAGAAAAAAAATGAGAACCAGAGAGAGGGGTGGGGAAGGGAAAAAGAAGGGAGAGAGGCAGAAGCTGCTTCTTTGGGAGAGAGATAGAAAGGAAGGAACTCAGGCTGGAAGCAGAAGGAAGATCTGCTTGCCTAAGTGGACAGATAGGGAGTGGGCGGGGCTTGTCTTAGACCATTACAGTGCCTAAGTGTGTACTTGTGTGCATGTATGTATGTGGTAGATGGGATCAGAGGGCCAATTTTGAGGGTTTTTCTTTCCCCATCTCTAAAATAAATAAATAAATAAATATGTATGTGGGTGTTTTGCCTACACATAAATCTGAGCACTCAGTATATGCCTGGTACCTATAGATGACAGAAAGAATTGGTTCTCCTGGAAATGGAGTTGTAGATGATGGCGAGTCACCATGTGGGTGCTGGGAGTCAAATCCATGTCCTCCGATAGAGCAACCAGACTCTTAACCACTGAGCCATCTCTCCAGCTCCTCCACGTTATTTCTTGAGACATGAGCTCTTTCACTGAAACTGAAGCTTGCTGATTTGGTTCCAGAGATCTGAAACCTACCCCCCAACACACACACAGACAGAGCTGGGGTTTCAGATGCCACAACACTCTGTCTTTACTTGGTTATTGAGGAACCAAACCCAGGTTTTCATGTTTATAAAGCAAACACTTTAGTGCTAAGGAATCTTCTCAGTCTAAACACATGTTTCACTTCCAATACTTTCAATTTATGTTAGTTCACTGAAAATGTTCCAATTTATAAAATTAGGATCTATCTATCTATCTATCTATCTATCTATCTATCTATCTATCTATCTATCTTCCTACCTACCTACCTATCTATCTATCATCTCTATCTATCTCTATCTCCAAGGTTGATTCCAATTTCAAGGCTCAAACCATTTTCTGTCTTAGCTTTCTGAGTATCTGGAACTACAGGTGAATGACAGTCCAGCCTATTATTTGTTTATTTTATTCAGTCCTTAATAACAAAGCTAATTCAATTCTAGGAAACAGGAGCTTTAGATTGATGAAAAGAAAATTGTCTACATAGAAGAAAGAAAAAAAACGGAAGCCGTCTGGGCACTCCCCTACCCTCCTCCAGTCCTGACAGCCTGCTGGCCAGCTGGTCTAACAATCTGTCCTGATGATGCTGTAGGGAGAAGGGTGGGGCTACTATAGGGTGGCCAACTTTCTCACAGATTCCAACAGTATCCAGTCAAGTACAGACCTGTCCTGCCCTTCAGCATCCAAAAGGAACAAGCCAGACACCAGAAGTGGGTGGAGAATTTTGAAAGAGCAAACTTAGAAGATAAAACACCTGATGAATTGAATAAGAGCCACAGGCTACACACGAAAAACCACAAGACCATTGTAATCTGTAGAACTTGGGTCTTTCTTCAAAACAATAAAATGCCAACCATGTTTGAACTTACCAATCATTTGAACAAACTGACAGCAGACAGAGAAAATACTTAAAAGAATTCAATGGGGCTGGAGAGATGGCTCAACAGTTAGGAGCACTGGATGTTCTTCCAGAGGTCCTGAGTTCAATTCCCAGCAACCACATGGTGGCTCACAACCAACTGTAATGAGATCTGGTGCCCTCTTCTGGCCTGCAGATGTACATGCAGGCAGAACACTGTGTACATAATAAATTAATAAACAAGTAAATAAATAAATATAAAAAAAGAATTCAATGAAGACAAATTAGAGCAGTGAACCAGCAAAGAAAGAAAGAAGAAAGAAAAAAAGAAAAAAAAAGAAAAAGTGGCAAAACTTCTGAACAGACATGGGAGACAGAACAATATTCAGAGATCCCCCAGTAAAGGAAAGTGGACCAGTAAGATTGAAAAAGTTGGCCTTTAACCTTTCAAAATAAGGAATAAAGAGCCCCAAGAGCCTTTGCCCTAAGATCTCTTTACACCTAGTCACCAGGCATTTCTGGAGATCAGTGTAAATCCTGATCTGGAGAAACAGTTTTAAGACCACAAAGGCTGAAGCACTGTTCAGTTCTAGAACCCAGCAGAGATGCTCTGGAAAAGGGAGAGACTCGAGCGATTGGGTGACCATCACAGGAGAGGGACACAAAGTGAGTTAGCTAATGTATCTCTTAACTGGGGAGAAGAGTTTTATATGTGTTAGCAAATCTGTAATAGTGGCACTCAGGTGGCAGATGCAGGAAGAGCATTGAGTTTTAGGCCAGCCTGGATGAATACTGAGCTCAAGGCAGGAGGGTTCATAGTAAGATGGGGTGTAGCTCAATAGTACAGTACTTACTCAGCTGAGGCGTATAGGTCCTGGGTTCATTCCTCCTCACTGAAGAAAGGAAACAAAAACACCCAATTATGATGGATAATCACAGGAATCACTAAAGAAATTTTCAAGCTCAATAAACGAAGACTTGTGTAGAGATTTTGCTTTGATAAAATGAACTTCGCAGAACCAGTTATAGTTAAAGTGTCAGAAGAGGGTCCAGCTTTGCACCCTGCCTGTGGGTGCTGCCCACAGTTCTTTGTGGGACCCACATTTACCAAACCTTCCAGCAGGTGGACCATGGAGAGCAGCTTCATGGTGGCCACTTGCTTTCTTCTGTTTCACCATTACCATATGAACTGTCTAGCCTTGATTTATAAAATAAGGGGTTTGTGTAGAAGTAATATCAAAAATATTGCTGTTAATTTTGGTATATTTCAATTAAAAAAGAAGTTAAATGTCATTAATTTTTACTAAGGATCACATTGTATTTCTATATGATAATAAAACATCAAACTAATTAGAAGCAAACCAGACATGAATTGTATTTTCTATTGCCAGCCTTTGCAAGTCAGTGTGTTTCAATGTTTGTTAGTTCCAATTTAAAATATTAATGGGGCATCTGAAACTTCTGAGTGAGGGTAAAATTCAGTGAGATTCTATGGTAAGGAAAGGAAAAGATGCATACATTGCTAAGAATAGTAAAGAATAAGTCACTGAAATTAGAAAAATATATTACACATATGTACTTCAATGTATGAATTCAACGAAGCATTAACTGCGTGAAATTTTTAAGCTACTGTAACTCAGAATAGCTAAACCATTTCTTAAAAAACCATGTCTCTTAAAAAATTGCTCAAAAACATCCAAAAAATCACTTCATGTCTCCTGGAATGACCATGGTATTCTATACCCTTCATTCTAGACCCTTATTTTCTTTCTCATTTTCAGTGAAAATGCAATGAATACCTATTGATTGGATCAATTTTGAAGATGCTTTAAAACCACACTTTGTACAATCTTTTCAGAGAAAAGTTCTATTATTCAGGGAAGGCTAGCTGATGACTAAATGTTACCGATAGACTTCAGGGCTAGAGGTCCAGCCAATTACATCCTTCTCTCTTTGATGCCTAGAAGGAGCATGACACTAGAGGGTCCATCCATCTTCTTCTCTGTACTTCTTTATTGACAGGGAGCTCAGGGAAATGGATTACCAGTCAGAGCACAGCAGTGTTTCAGGAGCCCAAGGCAAGGGCACAAACAGGTCCATTTTCATATGCTCAAATATCTGAAAGTTATCCCTATAGAAAACAAAACAAAACGAAAACATTTAAATATCTTTTGTTTTCATTTTCTCCCCTACAATAGCACAACCATTAAGACAAAGTTAAAGTCATCCAACAGATGTCTGATGTCAGACCCTTGTGACACCAATCCTGGAAAACATTTTGTGAATCTTGTTCACAGGTTTCTTACATGTAGTGCTATCTACCAGGTATCCAGCCTTTTCTAACTGTGTTATTAGTAACCCTAAAAAAGCCTTGTGATGAAATAGCTTTCAACATCCTCAGACCTACTATTAGTTTCCTGGAGACCTTTATACCCACCAGCCATCCTGGAATGACTACCAACAGCTCCTGGCTGCTCTTCATAGCCGAGGCTGGGTGGCAGATCACTGCTGGACAATGCCACCTAGATAGAGCAGATTTTCCCTTCTGTCTGACCTGGATTTCCCTTCTGTCTGGCTCCAACACTGACCAAGGAAGGAGGATTGGGAAATTTTTAATTAGGTCTTTTTTAGGGTGATCGAAGATAGCTACTACAAAACCTACCAATATGCCTAAGGTGAGTGAGGCAATAAAAGAGCCTCAAGAATCTCCTGCTTGGTTCTTGGAGAGCTTCTGCAATGCTTGCTGTGTGCCAAGACGTGCCAGAAAAGAAGCAAGTAAGCACTATTGATTTTTGTTATTCAGACAGCCCCAGATATTAAGAAGAAAGAAGAACCTTCAAAAGTTAAAAAATTGAGGTTTTAATAGGCCCCAATTATTGGAAACTGTACAAAAAAGTTTACAATGATTATGACTTTGTAAAACACTAAGAGTGACCCAGGCAGTAGTGACTGACAGCACTCAGGGAGATTGATAGAGATCCCAGAGTGAGGAAGCAGAGATACTAGGGAAGGAAAGGTGGAAAGGAGGTCCCATCCTCTAAAGTGAGTCCTTGACAAGACACTGGAACCTTAAAGAGTCCAGTGGCCTATCTGTTCAAAAGACCTGATCTGGTACCTGGTCCCCCCTTCCCAACCCACACACTCCCACCCCCACACCCCAGTTCTGCCCTGGAGCTGCCGGAAGTCAGACAAATACCATTGTGCTTGGTGGGGTTGCAAAACTGCATCCTCCTGTGGGCACACTGATTCCTTCCTAGTCCTAGAAAAAAAACAAAAAAACCATCACCACGGACAATGCAATCTCTTATCAATACATGAAGGTTAAGATCTAGAAAAAAGCCAAAGGTGTGTGTGTGTGTGTGTGTGTGTGTGTGTGTGTGTGTGTGTGTGTGTGCGCGCGCCCATGTATTTTTAATAGTAATACCTGGGGAGTCAGGTTATACCTGAATGGTCTAGGCAATACCCAGGCAAATTTACTATTAAAAAAAAATTCTGCACCTAGAGTAACCCACCTTATTGGCTCAAGCTGACTCATCTAGGGTCTCCTGGGTTTCAAGCCCCCTCTAAAGTGGTAAGCCCTAATCCACCTCTCCCAGGAACTCTTTCAGTAAACTTGAGAATAAGTGTGTAGGAGGCTGAGAAACCAGCCTCTTGGTGTTCGGGATACTAGGAAGAGTATACCAGTTCTACAATCATTCCCAACTGGGCATAGGTCAGGACCACTGCCTGGGCCTGGGCCTCAAGCACCCATGTTATGTTGGGAATGAAACTAATCAAACTATAAGCTCCTTCTAATACTAATAGCTGTAAATAGGACCAGCCTAAGCTCCCCCTGGGTAACCTCCAAGGAAGGGGTGTCTGCCTAATGTCCCCAAGTTATCCCCTAAGAAGTTCCCCCATACAGATTCCTATATCTAAACACAACAGATTAGCTTCAGAAATGGAAGCAGGATGCATTTTCAGTCCCCAGAGACTACCTGGCTTGCTTGCACTAATGGTTTAACAAAGTGTGCATCTTCTAAAATGTTTGTACTAAAGGAGATTCCACACCTTTGCATTCTTACCATAGGTGTCCAAAGGGAGGGAGAGGGAACAGGGATTGGTATGCAAAATAAGATTGTTTAAAATTTTTTTAAAAAATTATATGGTCTGAAAAGAAAAAGGACAAGGTCCACCTCCATTTAGATTCTGGGCTTCTCCATATGCAGCAAGCTGTAGCCATTCTCATTTCCCTCTTGCTGGGACAGGCATCACAGATTCCTCTACTGTTGGGCATCACAGACTCCTCCACTGTTGGGCATCACAGACTCCTCCACTGTTGGGCATCACAGACTCCTCTACTGTTGGGCATCACAGACTCCTCTACTGTTGGGCATCACAGACTCCTCTACTGTTGGGCATCACAGACTCCTCCACTGTTGGGCATCACAAACTCCTCCACTGTTGGACATCATAGACTCCTCCACTGTTGGGACATCAGCTCTAGTTATGGAAGATAAAAACTTGGAGGAACTCTGTGCCCAAGTCAACACAAACTTGGGTTGTTTCCTATTAAAACATCCACCTAGACTCCTTAACCAATACTGGTCTTTAAAATAAGAAAATTGGACCTCCTTTATATGAAACAAGGAGGCCTCTGTGTCACATGGGGAGAAACTTGTTGCTTCTATGCCAACCAGTCAGGGGTAATTAGAGAAAGCTTAACCTTGCTCAGAAAGAGAAAGAAGGCATCATGAATCTAACAACTTACATTAGAGTTTCTGTTGTTGTGAAGAGATACCAGGATCATGACCAACTCCTATAAAAGAAAACATTTAATTGAGGCTGACTTACAGTTCAGAGGTTTAGCACACTGTCATCACAGCAGGAAGTGTGCCAACATGCAAACAGACATGGTGCTGGAGAAGGAGACAAGAGTTCTACATCTGGATGGGAAGGCAGCAGGAAGATAGAATGACATTAGGCCTGGCTTGAGCTTCAAAACCTTGAATCCCATTCCCAGTGTCACACTTACTCAAACAAGACCACACCTACTCCAACAAGGCAATATTTCCTAATAATGTCACTCCCAATGAGCCTATAGTTGAATGGTTATGGTTTCATTCAAATCACCATACAACTGGAAGCAATCTTTGTTGTCCTGGTTTTTCTGGTTAACTGCTCTACTATGGCCATGATTGGGAAATTAATCTTTATGTTCCTAGCCTTCATTATAGTAGCCTGCTTGTTCAACTGTCTACTTAACTATGTTAAAAAGAAACTCTTAAATTGCTAACGCTGAGGGTATTATATAACCTGTTGCCCAATGAGACCATGATTTGCCTCATACCCATAGACCCGGTGGGGGAATGGAATAGGTACCCAGTACATTTGACACCATGTTGGAGGTACTATTCTAACATTAGAAACCAGCACATAGTCTCTAACATCTTCAAAAATGGTAACAAAGACCTAATTCATCAAAGACCTAGCATGCATAATTCCAGGATCTAAAATAATCCCTAGATGTACTAACCTTGTTTATTTCTTTTTGATTCATTTATGTTACATCTGACCTCAGCTTCTCCTCCCTCCATTCCTCCTATTCCCTCTTACCACCTCCTCTCTACCTCTCCCTCAATCTACTCCTCCTCAGTTTCTGTTCAGAAAGGTATTAACAAAGCAAGGCATATCAGTTTCAGTAAGACTAAAAACCTTCCCTTGTATTTAGACTGGGCAAGGCAATCCAATATGATGAATAGGTTGGTTGTTGGTTCCCAAGAGCCAACAAAAGCATTATGGAGAGCCCTGTTCCCATTGTTGAGAATCCCACAAGTAGACCAAGCTACACACCGGTCACATATATGCAGGGGGCCTAGGTCAGTCCCATGCAGGCTCCCTGGTTCTTTGTTCAGAATCTATTAGTTCTTATGAGCCCAGGTTAGCTATTTCTGTGAATTTTCTTGTGATGTCCTT
This sequence comes from Myodes glareolus, assembly GCF_982192425.1. Taxonomy (NCBI): domain Eukaryota; kingdom Metazoa; phylum Chordata; class Mammalia; order Rodentia; family Cricetidae; genus Myodes; species Myodes glareolus. The sequence continues at coordinate 17,591,212 of NC_142052.1, forward strand.
GTACACTCTGGCTTCTATAATCCTTCTTCCCTCTCTTCAGGAGGATTTCCCCTGAGCTCAGTTGTGTTACGAGTAATAAGCTGAGAATTCCTGGAGCTGAAGTAAACAGTATAAGCATGATGGGTAATGTGGATACAGATGTGAATTCCGAGAGGACCAAGAGGAAGAGCTAAGAGAAGAAGGATGTAGAAGAACTTATTTCACCATCGCTTGTTGAAGTTTGGAGTTTCAGTTTCTTACAGGACTAGGAAAGTTTATTTGGAAAAAGTGTGGTGCTTTGAATAAAAATGGCCCGCATAGGCCCATAGAGAGTGGCACTATTAGGAAGAGTGGCTTTGTTGGAGGAGGTGTGTCAGTAGAAGATGCTTTGAGGTCTCAGAAACTCAAGGCTGGCTAGTGTATCACTGTGACTTGCGGCTGTGAATCCAGATGTACAACTCTTAGCTACCTCCCCAGCACAATTTCTGCCTACACGCCTCCATGATGATAATGGATTGACCCTTTGAAGTATAAGCCAGCCCCAATTAGATGCTTTCCTTTATAAGGGTTGCCCTGTTCATAGTGTCTCTTCATAGCAATAAAATCCTAAGACAGTTCAGCACATTCAATAGAACCACCACAAGTGTTTAACCCAGTCATGATTCCTGTATCTTTTCGAATGTCCTATGAAGAAAATTCACTGGAAGAATCAGCAAGCGCACAGCCAGAAATACTAGTGAAGGACCTTAGCCACTTGACCCTCAGCCTTTGTACCAAACTTCCTTCACCTCATCAGAAGGTCAGTCTAGGCTCAAATAGAAGCAAAAGTATCTTGTGAGAGACTGGAGATGGTTTTCCCAGGCAGATAGAAGTCCCAATATTACCCTCACTACAGAGAGACACACTGGCCAAATTGAAACAGTATGTTCAACTTTAATGAAAAATTAGAGGTATTGGTCTTAAAAGAGATCAGAATTAAATAAGAATGATGCCTGGCACCAGTGTAGAAACAGAAGGACCCGGGGGAAAGGAGCCAATAAAGAAGGCAGACTAATGTCTTGTGCAATAGCCAGCTTTATTCAGAGCATCAGACAATTTATACCCTAAGGACTAAGAGGAGTCACGTGAGTAAAGTGTACAACCACAAAGGCAAGCCATATGTGACAGTCAAGCTGCATGCAACAGAACAGGTTCTTCCATAGAGGCATATAAACAAATAAAAATAACCAGTTGTAATGAACAATCTGAAGTTAAACTCACTACTGTCCTCTGCCTGGGAAGAAGCTGAGACATAAGACTCTTTTCTTGATTTCTTGGTATTTTCTAAAAAGCACTCAGAAATCTTCTCACAATTATGTTCTTGGATGACACTCTGACAGATGCCTGTTCAGGTATGCCTATGGTGTCTTTTGTGTGTCATGAAAAGATCTTTTGGAATAGGAAATGACTACAGCAAAGAGTCAATCGAGGCCTAATTCTCATACTGTTCTTTCCTGTTAGTGATGGCGGGCAGTGGATGAGAGCTATCCTGCAAGACTGACTGTACAGCGCTCATTCAGAATGACCTATGCATATGTGTTCTGCAATAATGTCTTCTTGCTGGGGATGTCTTCCAAGCTTGTCACCAATGATTTATAAGAAATGTGCACAGTTTGAATGTGTATGGATGACCTTATCACATCTTGGTGCTTCAAGTTGACTCAAAGAAACATCAAGGAGTGCAAATATTCCCATGTGCTTTGGGAACCCCAAATCTGAGGCAAAATACAGACACTTGAAAGAATATAAATAGAGTTTGGAGTCATTCAGTTAGAATAATTAGAGTAAATCATGAGAAATTTTCACTTTTCAGAAATTTGCAATAAAAGAAAATCTTACTGTTTTATAAATGTATAAAGGAACCCAATAAAAAACACAGTACAAGAAATGTAGACTGCCTCTTGTAACATGAGGGGAGCCTGCTTGTTTGGGGCTTTATTTCCTGCCCTGCCCCGAAGCTGTTTAGTCCCAGAGAAAAATCACATAGAAATCTCTGTAAGTTATAATGCTGATTGGCCTGTTAGGTCAGGCTTCTTACTGGCTAACTCTCACTTCTTGATTAACCCATTTTTCTGATCTATGTTAGCCTTTTGGCTCAGTACCTTTTTCAGTAGGGCAGCTCACATTCTGCTGCTTCGGTGATCTGGACAGGAGTGGGAGCAATCAACTTCCTCCTCCCCAGAATTCTCCTGCTCTCCTTGCATCATTTCCACTTCCTCTCTGGTTTTCCCACCTACACCTCCTGCCTGACCAATCAGCATTTATTTAAAACATAATTGACAGAATACAGACAATTCTCCCGTACTAGCCTCTGATGGACTGATTAGTATACTATGCACAGCTGAGGAACCGCTGAGTTCAAGTATATAGATGTATTCAACAGAACTAGAGGGAGGGGAGGGATTAGAGGCTTCAGTCAGGATGTATTGTATGAGAGTTGAATAAAGAAAAAGAAAAAAGAAAAAAAATTTCCTTCAACAAGCAAATGTTGAAGGGACTTGTTGCCAATATAACTACCTTATAAGAAATCTTACAGAGAATGAGAAACAATATAAGTTAGAAATTCAGATCTACATAAAAAGCTTTAATTATTCTTTTTAAATTTTTAAGTTACCAAAGTAAAGGGTTTAATTGTCCACTCTGTGTCTGTCTGTCTGTCTATGTATGTATGTGTGTGTCTGTTTAAGAGAGAGAGAGAAAGAGAGAGAGAGAAAGAGAGAGAGAGAAAGAGAGAGAGAGAGAGCTTTGTTATTAGTTACCCCTTCCTCAAGTCCTACTGTTCCCTCTCTCTGGACCCCCTAAGTCCTCTTTTCTAATTTCATATCATCCAATTATGTGGCCATGTCCTTTTATTTGAAGCAGCCCATCCTCCAGAGGAGAAATCCACAAAACTCAGGATGTGCTGGAAACTTACAAGGATCAGAATGTTCCTAAAATACTGAAGATCCTCAGGGCTCCTCTCAAAAGTTACATAAGCAGTAGAAATTTCTGGGAAGTGAGACTCTTCAGATCAGCTGAGCTGCCTGCAAGCTGTGCAGGGAACTCCACAGTGTAGTTTCCATGAGGCTTACTCATGTTACCCCAAGCTCATCAGGAATGAATGGGCATTTGTTCATAGCTCCCCAGGAATAGACAGCCATACAATGCACATATATTTTTTCTTATGCTTATGTGATTTAACAGGTAACAATTTGCTCAAAATAATAAGTCCACTAGAATATTTTAATATATATGCTTATATATAACCAAAATTAACAACAGCAATGACAAAAAAGTGGGTGGGAAGATAAAACTAGCACTCTTACTATCATAAATTACTCCCACCACACACAAACCATGGTAGTATTATTTGAAAGTGATCTTGGATTAGTTGTAAATGTATTTAGTACATAAAATGGGACAGTGCAAGAATGTAAAACACAATAAATTAAACCTGGTCACCATAGGCAGCTACTGAAATAATGCAACATTATTTCAAAGAGTTGTAGCTAATAAGTCTATGTTTGGTTGGAAAGAATCACTTCAGCTCCCTGACACCCCTTTATACAAAAAGTCCAGAATGTTTAGTTGGGGGTTTTACCCCAGACCCCTGGCATCTGCTTTGAAATGTTGGGTGGAAAGTTTTATGTCAAAGCCCGCTCCCCTGGGAGTTGCCTCAGTCCAAACTTCACCTCTGAGAAAGCCCACCAAACAATGACCCCTCCCCCCAGGGAAGGCCAAGACCACTCCCACAGGCTATATAAACTGCCCCCAGAGAATGAACATGTGGTCTCCCAGTTTTCTGTGGTCTTCCGGTTCTTCTTTCCACCCTGGAGTACTGGCATCCATTAAACCTGGGTCAGTTTTTTAATTTGGTCTGACCTCGCTTGATTTGCATTATTGTGCTGGTGGAGAGGCTTGTTGGTCAAAAAATACTAAATAGTCTACAAATTAGAAAACGAGTTATTAAAATGATCCTTAAGAGTTGGAGAGATGACTCGGTGGTTAAGAACATATACTTTTCTCAAGGGCCTGAGCTTGTTTCCCAGTCCCCATGTTGGAAGGCTCACAATCAGCTCCAGGGCATCTAATATCTTCTCCTAACCTCTTCAGGCACCCTCATGAGTATTCACATAGCCTCACAGACACAGATACACACAGACACAGATACACAGATATATATACATACACGCACAAGCACACACACACACACAAAGACACACATACTTAAAAATATCTCAAAAAATTTAATGATCATTCAAAAGAAGGCAGAAAATAGGAAAGGGAAATAAACAGTGAGACAAAACGCCAACAAAAATTTTAATACAGAATTAAATCTAAGGACATCAATAGCTACATGAAGTATAAAGAATCTAATAAATGCACCATGAAATGTTGCATTTGCCAAACTAGATTTTTACAAAGAGTAAGACGTAACTTCTTGTTGCGTCCATCACATTTAAATAATAAACAAAAAAGAAAGAAAATGAAAGGATAAAAATTATGTTAGCAATATTTAATTGAATGGCTCCACTAGTATCACAAAAAGTAACAACTGATAACTACCAGAAGATACGAGGCTTCCTGAGTCAATTTTGATGGTTTCTATCTTTTAACACAATAGGTGTGTAGTCAAAACTTCTGCACCACTGCATTGTCTGCTCCTGCCTTGAGAAAGGATAAACATCAGGTCCTTTCACTGCTTGTTTCAGCAGACAGAGCTGAGCAACTGATGTCTTCCTCAGTCACCTTGATACAGCTCTAGCTCTCTGCCTTTGACCTGCCCATTCACAGACAGAATGCTAGGTGCCAAGCTCCAAGTGACTTCCCTACTTTGTCTTACTAATGTCCTCCACCGGAAAGGAAAGGAGGACAGAGAAAAACAGATTGAGATCAGTTCCTTTCCTAGTTTATTAATCTACTGGAGCCTAAAAACAACTTGAGAGATGATATAGGAGGGAGAGGTGATATGGGAGGTTTAAAGGGAGAATAGTTGGGATGGACTGGAAGGAGGAAAGGGGAAAGTGATGTAATTCTATCTCAATCAAATCACTTTTAAAAAGCAAAATAAAGGTGAAACTAAGCACAAATGACAAGTTTATTCAATGGGGTAAAATATAGTTATAAAGAATTAGGAAGGAGACCTAAAAGTCCCTTGGACAACAAATAGGGCAGCTTTGTGGTCATTTCCTATTGTGTCCGTTTCCTGCTTTGTTACATTTAACCAGATGAGACAACATAAACGAATGAAAAGGACCCACCAGTCACTGTGGGATCACTACCTACATTATGGTTCAGTAATTTAATCTGCAGACTGTTAAATGATTCAGTTCCCAGGAGCACAAGAGAGCCTTAAATTTTGGCCTCCATGGACCTTTGAATGGAATGGGAATTTTAAGGTACAATAGTGACTTTCTTAGGTTTCTAGTGCTTCAGCAAAGTATTCAAGGGCCAAGCATTTCTGCGGTTTGCAGATATCAAAGATAATAAGCAGAAAATCATAACAAGAATGCTCCTGAGGCAGAAGTGAGTAGACGTCCTGTTAGTCAATCTAGACTTCCACTTTGTGAAAACTGACAAGTTGGGGTCCCATTCCTCCAGAGGGATTCATTTTGCTATACTTACAATATGAGTAAAATTAGTTGCTTTCATTTATTATTTTGTCATGGGAATTCCTAGCAAATGCATCCAATAATAACTTTAAGACAAATCATTCTCTCCTTCTTATTTCAATTTCCTCTAATAGAACTCCATAGAGAGTCATTCCCTAGTACCCCCTCCCTCCAAATGCTGAGACACTCTTTTCAGATGGACTCTCCTTTTTCACATGACAGCTGCTCTTTGTTCTGACAGACATGTTTTAAATTTCCTGGAGCAACTGCGAGTCACACTCAGAACTACTAGTATGGTTCCAAAAAGACAGCTGATACAGTGTGCTGTAAAGTATTTATGCGGTAATCAGGGACAATGCACAGCTGCTCCCCGCTTCTCTGTAGATGGACGTGCTCTCAGTATGCTTTGCTGATGGATTATATAAATTTTCTTGTTACACTGATATAATAGAAAATAACTCAGGCCAGTGAGATGGTTTAATGGGTTAGGGTGATGGATGCCTGGTCTGAGAACCTGAGTTCAGTTCCCTGGGCTAATCTGTTGTAAGGAAAGAACAGACTGTCCATGTTCTTCTAAATTCCATATGTGTGCCTCAGCATATGCACGCCCACATACATGCACACACATAGCTGGATGGCAAATTGATAGATTAGATAAATAGATAAGCAGACAGGTAGATAATAGATGATAGACAACAGATAAAGGCAGAGCTGATAATGACTGATAAATAGATTATAGATAAATTAGATAGGTAGGTTGATAAATGATAGATAGATAGACAGATAGATAGGTAGATAGATGATAGATAGATAGATAGATAGATAGATAGATAGATGATAGATAGATAGGTAGGTAGATAGGTAGATAGATATATAGATAGATAGATAAACAGATAGATAGGAAGACACATAAAGAGATGTTACAAAACAGAACTCTAATAATTTAATGCCCTTTTCTCTGAAAAAGCATCTTTCTGGAATTTGAGGCCTATTCATACTAATAACAGAAACAACATTTGACCCAGAATATTACCCATATTCCAAAATTCAATCTATACCAGAATATCTCACAAAAGATCCCATTAAGGTCTTTGTTTGAAATGAATCGTGCTTTAAGTTGTTATATATAGGCGACTCATGAGGCTAGTCATGAAGCCTTGGTATGATGTATAAACAGTATCTTTGGGGTTCTTTTACCAAAACAATCTCCTGGTTTTTCCTGACAAACTGCATAGACTTGAATGAGTGAATGGAATTACAGATGGTTTGTCAGTCAAATTTCCTTTGAAGCTGAAAATACATCCAGAACCTGACAGTCCATTGCCGAACAGGCTCGGAAAATTCCATTGACTATAAATAGAAGTTCTAAATTGGAAATGTCATTTCGACCTTCCTCTACCTTACTGCTGTGACTTTAATAGTTTCTCTAGCTGCCTTAATTTCCTTGAGTACAGCATGGCCACTTCCTAGGATTAATGGCTACTGTGCGATCTTTCCCATTTCTATTCAGTAGCATCTTGTGAGGATTATGGCAGAAGAGGAAGTCTGTCCACTCACTGAATAGCTTTACACGCACGACCTTTAAAGCCATTGCATATTCTATTCAGCAGCAAACAAGAGCTTGTTTAAAATGCAGCACATCCTGGGACACAACACAAATTATAATTGCATTATAATATCAAAAGAAAAGAAAATGGTAGTTTTTAAAGTAAGAATAAATACTTCAGGGGATGGTTTTCTTCATAAACATTAATTAATGAAGAATCTTTTTTTTTCCTTTCTGTTTTTCAAGACAAGACCTCACTATGTAGCTCCAGCTGCCCTGAAACTCCCTCTGTAGACCAGACTGACCTCGAACTCAGAGATCCACCTGCCTCTGCCTCCTGTGTGCTCAACTTAATGATGTGTACCACTACATCTAAGTAAGAGTTTCTTCTTTATGGAGCTTTTTAAATGGACTCTAGAAACTTACAGCATAAAAAAAAAGAAGAGGATTCAAATTGTTAGTATAAAATTTTATCAACAAGCCAACTAATTGTCAGTAATGTCTCTGGAACTGTTTGTATTGCCATCTTCTGATGTACGTGGCAGCATATGGTAGACACCCAGTTATAGAAGCACAATGCCCGAATCAGATTTCTTTTCAAATTAACTTACTTTTCTCCATTTCTATTTAGGGGGAAATGGCTTTACAAGATGGAGAGATGGCTCAACAGTTAAAAGCCAAGTTCAGTTTCCAGGACCCATATGGTCAAGCACATGGCTGCCTGTAACTCCGCCCCAAGGGATTCTGTGCCTTCTTCCGGTTCCTGTCAGGCCATACACACAGACACAAAGTCAAACTGGTTTTTAGAGGATGACTTTGTTAGTTGCTAATGTCAGCATTATCCAGGTTTTTCTTCTCTATACATCCCATTTTTCAGTCCCACATACAACATTTTCCATCTGAAAAGAAGCCTGCATGCTGCCCCACCTTTCTCCCTCTGTGCTCTCTTCCTTTCCTCACCTCAATCCTTCCACAAACTACTGTCCTTGCCCCACAGGCTAGAAAAAAAATTGTTTGGCACTAATATCTTTCTAGATTTTTCCAGGTAACTTGGATTTGTTCAATTAAAAAATATGATAATAGATTGTTAATGTCAGGAGGAAGTATTCAGAATATATTTTAAAGTTGAATGGGAAATGATGTAAACATCATAATTCCAATTTGTGGAAAAACTATATTGGCAAAGGAAAAGACATAAATGAATATGTATATGCATATGGACAAAACAGAGAAGGGGTTCTATAATCAATTCTGTGCGTTTCTTCTTGTGTGTTTTTTTCCCAGAGTTTTCTCCTGTGGCTATATAATTTCTTTTATATAGAAAGAGCTAAAAGTCAAGCTGGGAATGGTAGTTCACACCAGGAATTCTAGTACTCAGGAAGCTGAGGCAGAAGAATCACAAATTGAAGGTCTGCCCCAGCCGCATAGTAAGCTGTTTCTCAAAATGGGGCAGGGGAAATTGTTCAGTTGGCCAAGTACTTGCCTTGCAAGTATGAGGAACTGAGTCCTAGTCCCCAGCACCCACATAAAACACTAGCTGTGCTACATGGGTTTGGAATTCCAGTACCTGGCAGAGTAGACAGAAGGATCCCGGGGCTTCCTAGCCAGCCTAGCAGAACTGATGAGCTCTAAGTTCAGTTAAAGACTCTGCCTCGAAAGGGGAGAAGAGTGAAAGAGGGAGACTCTTGATATTTACCCTTGACCTCAATACACACATGCAACATTCATGCATATCTACTCGTGCTCATACAGGGACATCCAAGTATTCACAAACTACACATACAGAGATAAACATCTAAATGAATGTTATTGGTGACTTGTCCCATCAAGCTCCTGCACTCTGACTGGATTCCCAGGGCAAAGGGATTTCCACCATACTTTCCTTTAGTCCCAGGCCCTGCCTTCTGTGTAACTTCTCCATCCTCACAATATGGGAACATTCCCAACTATGCTATATGTAATGTCTCTTCCAACAGGCCTGTAGAAAATGCCAGAAATTATTTCAATCACCACCTTAATACAGATAAATGCATATGAATTTCTACCCCTTTTCTGCAGAAATTACTCTGGAGCACAGCGCCACCACTCAGTATCTCTTCGCAACCCCCTGTATGTAGGTTCCTCTGCTATTCCTCCCCATACGTGCCCAAAGACACAACCCCTCATGTGTGAGTTCCTCTGCTAGTCCTCCCTATGTGTGCCCAAAGGATACAACCCCCTGTGTGGGGGTTCCTCTGCTAGTCCTCCCCGTGTGTGCCCAAAGACACAATCCCTCATGTGTGAATTTCTCTGTTAGTTATCCCCATTTGTGCCCAAGGACACATGTGTGTGAGTTCCTCTGCTAGTCCTCCCATGCATGTCGAAGGAATCAGACTCTCCTGGTCACATAAGTGATATCTCCCTTTGCCTTGCCTGTGTATTTACCCACATGCACTTTCTCCTTTGCACAGTGTATACCTTTCTTCCTGTCCCCATTGCCACTGTCTCAGTTTAAGCCCTTCTCTGCACGTAACTAAAGTAGCCCCCTTGCAGCTCCCAGCACTCGACCCTCTATATATTGCTCCAGAGCACAAGCTGGGCCCTTCCTGCTGATCAACATCTCCTGAAAGCTAAAGATGGAGCATTTCCTGGGGTGTCACTTGACATCTGGTTAAAGATGCAGAATCTTGGATTCCACCTGAACCTGTGGCATTTTATGACCCTAACAAGAGGTCATAAAATGCCGCAGGTCGCTGGTGCTCCAAAGCCCTGGCTTTGGTACCACAATGGTGGCTCTCCTCGAGGACTTTCCCTTCTGACCCCACCCTCCAAGGCTGTTTCACCCAACTCACCTGCTCTCATCCTTCAGCAATCGCCTCTTACAAGTTTCCTCCTATCTTGGTGCTTAATATTCTATTTCTCACTCTCAGATTCTGCCAGCTTTCTCCAGCTAGACTAATTGCTGAGCAAGGACTTAATTTGTTTGCTCTCGTACACCTGGATGGTTGATAAATGTTTATAGATCAAATATATTGGTTCAATACTTTCTGGGCTGAAATTCATTAAAGTGTTTTCACATTTTAAAAATATTTGATTTTATTTTATGTCACATCTTACTGCCTTTTTAAAGCTGATTCTGTGTCACAGATGAATTCAACTATAGATTTGTCTCCCTAAATAAAACAATGCAAACAATTTTACTTTCAGCAATTCCCTTAAAATATAATAGCTAATGTTTATTGATTTCTCTCTGTGCTCCAGATGCTTTTGACTTACTATATTTAAACTTCACTACTCAACTTCAAGATGTGTGCTGTTTTCCAGCCCCATTTCTTACAGATGAAGAAAGATGAGGTGTAGATGGGTTGAGACTCTTACCTGAAGCCGCATGATAGGTGGCAGTCAGGCTAAGCAGAAGCCTAGAATGATTCTTCCTCATTAGGCTTGCAGTTTGCTTACTGCTTTGTTTATTAACATGCACCACTGACTCCGATTAATCAGAATAATCAACAAAAGCTAAGAGGTGTGGAGATGGATTATAGGATGCCTGGAAGTTGTGTGAGTCCATGAGAAAACAATTGCATAGTTGCTGAAGCCACTCTAGATTTGTGGTATGATATAAATTTTCCCACCATTATTTGTGTGTGTGTGTGTGTGTGTGTGTGTGTGTGTATGTGTGTGTAAAGTTTCCCTAGATCTCTTGATGCCTATCATATGCACCCAAACAATCCAACAGTGCCTGTCTATTCCAATCATTATATCAGTCACTCTTTTGATTCTGTGACAAAATACCTGGAAAGAAGTAACTAGAGGAAGGAAGGGTCTTTTTGGCTTAGTTTGGGAGGATACAATCCACTGTGTTGAGAGAAGCATGGCAGCAAGTGTAGGGATGGCTGGTCACATGGCATCTGCAGTGAGGAAGCCAGCAGTGAACAGGAAGTATAAACAAGCTCTAAACCTGAAGGCCTTCCCCTTTACCTTCCATAGGTTCCACCAACTTCCCAAAGAGTAGCTGGGGACCAAGAAAGGCCGTGAACAGCAGTGAGTAACCACCGAAGGCACCAGTAGATCCTACGAGGCCGGAGATGGCATCTAGAACTTGTCATTATCAAGCCTTTCCTTTTTTGACTTGTCTGTCTTCTCACAGCATGTCTTCTCACATGCTGCTGCTCCTAGAGACTTAACACTTTTCTTTGTTGGTCAGAAAAAGATTTCCATAAATCTGTAGTCTTTGCAGGAAATGCCAGAATTCAAAGTCACTTCTTTGAGAACTAGCCATCTTAGTGCCTCCTTAGTGCAAACAAAGTATGCATATCAAATGTCTGCTTGATTTTCTTCCACTAAGCTGTCTCTTGTTACAGTGATCTGTTTCTACTAAAAGTCCATAAGCTGTGAGATTGTGTCTCCTAGTAATATCAGAAGCTATACCCATAAAGTCTCACCAACATGACTGCCCACATATGAGGTCCATATAAATAACACCAAAGAACATGCCAGACTGGATGGAGAAAAGTCCACAAGGCCCCCACCCTAAACAAATAGCTATAGGCAGCTGAGGAAAGCCAGGGATGAAAGAGGAAGTCCCCCTTAGGGAAGAGCATACCAATTGACTTCCCAGAGCCAAATGGGTAGCCCTAAGCACACACACACACACACACACACACACACACACACACACGTAACATTATACAAATTGAACATGTTATATTTATGAGTATATATGTATATGCAAGTACAAACACATATGCATTGAACAACATCTAAAAAATAAGAGGCAGTGAATTTGAAGGAAAATAGAAAAAGGTATATGTGAAGGTTTGGAGGGAGGAAAGGTAAAGGAGAAATGTTAAATTTAAATTATAAGCTCAAAAATTTAAAAAACATTATATTAAGAAAAATTCTCTTACTTTCAGGTAATCCTTTTAGGAGTCAGGTTATCAGTGTACACAGAAGCCATTTGTGTATTTCTTTGTGAGAAAGCACATTCGGAAGGTGAGGAAAGAGGCTGGAGGCCACCAACCCACCAAACTTTTTGGGCTAATCATGATGATTGAAACTGGAATTCCAGATACTTGGAGGCTGATGTAGGAGGATGGAAAATTCAAGGCCATTCTGGGCTGCATAGTGAGTTCAAGACCAGCATGGGTAACTTAGTGAGAGTCTGTCTCAAAATAAATAAATAAATAAATATATAAATATATATATTTATATAAATGACTAGAGCATAGGTCAGTAGCAGAGCATTTGTGCAAGGTTCTGAACTTAATCCCCAGCACCTCAAAATAAAATGAAATGAAAAATAGTTACAGGAACGGCCTGCAGCTTTCGACATACCTCCCTCAGCACTGGGGTAAACACAGAGGCTTTCTTAGTCTGTCACAGGATTGATTATTTAATTGTATTAACAGAATCTTGTGGCTGCAGCTCTGACAGGTAAGCATGGCTTCTGTCTTCCTGGGCTCACTTCTCAAATATTGAAAACATATTCAGAGCACCAAGAAAAATTAACGGTTGGTCTCTAGGCCTGTATTTCACCGGTCTCATGAGGCTCCCGTGGTGTGAGCTGGAGCTAATGGTTATCCTTCCCATGAGGATGTTTGCTGAAGCTCCTCAGCTGCTAAATTACAGCTGTTTCCACAGTGTCATTGCAAACCCTTCCAACAGAGAACCGTTTCATAAATAAATTGTCTTGACAACTCCAACGCAAGATTGCTAAGAGGTCTTAGGGAGTTCAGCACATCTTCCCTACAAAATAAATTTGAAGATGAATGCTATATGAGAACCACCCAAAATGACAGCAACAGATAAAATAACCAAATGACAGTCTTTGTTAATGTATATTGCAAGCTTTTCCTTCACACCCACTATGTGCATCATGAAAGTCACCAGAACAACCAATGAGAAAGATACAATCATTCCATCAGCAGGTTAGCATATAGAGGAATGGGAAGGAATTTGTTTATGATGTTTTAATGATATGGAACATCCGCTCACCCTCAAGGTTCAGGGAACATCACAGAAAAAGTGGTGGCAGATGTCAGAAATAAAATATTTGCTGGACATGGCAGAGTCACTGCACACATGGACTCACAGTAGCTGGGATTGCTTGTACAAGACCTATACAAAAGACCTACTAAGCCAGCCCAAATCCTAGAACAACTGATGAGGTCTCACCCCTAACTGAGAAACTATTGGTAAATGATGGTTGCTGGGAACAAAGAGTCAGTTTTCTTTAGGGATGTGATCCCCGAGAGGCTTCCCACTCTCTAGTGCAGTGGTTCTCAACGTTCCTAACTCTGCAACCTTGTAATACAGTGCCTCATGTTGTAGTGACCCTTGGGCATAAAATTATTTTTTCTGCTACTTCATAACTGTAATTTTACTACTGCTATGAATTATAATGTAAATATTTTTGGAGATAGGGATTTTCCAAAGGGGCCGTGACCCACAGGTTGAGAACCACTGCAGTAGATTGTCCTATATACAAGCAGTACTAAGTGAACTTAGTAGACTGAAAAATAAAAATAAAAAGGGTATCACATAAAGGTGGGAGGGAAAAGAGTTAGCAGGAGGATGTGAGAAAAAATGAGGGGCCAGATTTGATGAAAATACATTACATGCATGTATGAAGTTCTCAATCATTTTCTTAAGGTTTGGAAACGCCCAGAGTGAGGAGATCAGTACACATTCCTAAACAGAATTTAAAAATCATAACAGCTGATTTCTAAAAGCCAGTAACTTAGACCGATCCTTTCATTTTCTTTTCTGCCCAATGGATAAAGGAACCAGCAAGCAGCAGGGCTACGAACCCTGCTCATAGGTTTCTCATCTTAGTCTCTGCATCACTTTCTTACCCCATTGCTGTGACAATGACAACTTAAGGAAGAGATTTACTTTGGCTCACAGTTGGAGGTGACAGGCCATCAAGGCAGGGGAGTCACAGAGTCAGGAGCATGAGCAGGTGGTCATACTGCATCTTCAGTCAGGAAGCAGGGAGATGAGTGCTGGCACTCAACTCCTTGTCTCTTGTTTATTTGGTCCAGGACCCCATGGGATGATGGGGTCCAGGACCACATTCAGAGTGGAACTTCCATCCTCAGTTAAACCTTTCTGGAAACACCCTCACAAACATACCAAAAGATGTGCTTCTATGGTGATTCTAAATTTAGTCAATAATGAAAATTAATTATCCCATCACAGGTCATAAATTCAAACGTGTCTCTTTACAACCATTTGAAAACCTGGGAATTGGGGGGACACGATATCTGGGATTGCAAAGCTTGTACAAGAGTTAACAGTAGCCCAGAAGTAAGTTTCCAGGTGGCTTTATCTGTGTCTCCACATAGCAATTTATACTGGCTGATAAAGGAAAGTCAATGCAGCCACATGAAGCAGTGTCCAGAATTTACCTGGTCAAGAAATAGGAGAGCCAATCAGGTATGGCCAGGAGATAAAGGTCAATCTGCCATGGCCAGATAGGGTTGGGCTCTGTAGGCTATGGAGGAGCAGGCCTTTCTTTCTTCTGATGTCTGTGTGTCCTCTCCTGGAGTGGGTACCAACCGTTACAGATAGGACTAACCTTAGGTTAGAGCCTAATTCCAAGACATAACACATTTTCATCACTGCATGCTCTGATCCTGTTTCCACAGCACAGGATTCAAACTGACCCCCAATTCTAGAAAGAGATTCCTAACGTCTACTCTAATCCAGTGATCAAGTCTCATACATGTGCCCTTGACTTCACTCTCCCAAGTATACCAAGCCCTTCTGTCTACCCGCTGGTTTACTCTATGCCCTAACGTCTGCCAGTCTGCCTGGGTACTCTAGGCTCCCAAATAACTGTTCACTTCCCATTACATTTTATTCAATAATGGCAGCAGAAGTGATCTGCTTCTGCATTTTATTAAATATACTTTTTAATCATTCCTTGAGAATTTTAAACATGAATCCAGTGTACGTTGATCATATTCACCTCTAACTCTTCCCACTGATACCTTCCAGATTCACTCACTTACCCCAACCTCACATTCTCCTTTGTTTATAACCCATCAAGTCCAATTTATGCTGCCCATACTAATCACGGGTGTGAGGACACCCACTAGAGAATGGTCAACCTACCAGGTTAAAGAAAACTGATTTTCCCCTTTAAGCAATCAATTGTCAATAGCTCCACAGCTAAGGGTGGACACTCATAAGCCCTTGCCCCTTCATGCTGGAATGTACTGGCTTGTACATGTAGCCATAGTTGCTCTGAGTTCATGTGTACATTGGTCTTGTTACGCTCAGTAAACAATGTTGTAAGTGCAGAATGTACTTTCATTTCCCAGCCACTTAGACCCAAGTAATCACACAGAAACTATATTAATTGCAACACCATTTTGTCAGTGGCTCAGCCATATTCCTATCTAGCTCTTACGTCTTAAATTAATCCATTTCTATTATTTTGTATTTTACCGTGAGGCTCATGGTTTGTTATCTCTTGCTTCTTGGGTAGCTACATGGCATCTCTTTGACTCTCTCTATTTATCTCTTTATAACTATCCCTGTTTAAATTTCTTGCTTGGCTTTACTCTGCTAAGCTATTGACTGAAACAGCTCTAACAACCAATAAAAGCAACACATATACAGAAGGGCATCCTACATCACAATGTTTCATCCTGGTCTCCCCCAACCCTGAGCTCTTTCAGTATGTCTGCCTCTAATCTTCTATGGTTCTTAACTAAACACTCTATACTCATTCTTGTACATTGACCAGTTGTGAATTTCTGCATTTATCATTATGCACTGCACAAGGAAACTTCTCTGATGAGGTCTGAGAGATGCTAGAAGTGATGGGCTTCTAGTTTTCATGTGGACTGAATATCCAGTGCTGGAGAGGAAATATAGCAATCTCAAAGCACTAAGACTGTTAAATTGTGACTCCTGAGAAAATTTATACTGATAATATGGGACAGTAAAAGAATAAGAACCACAGAATTAATCTGTCACTGATAAAAGATCAAGAACAAATAAAATAAATCTATCATAATAGATATTGGAACAATAGTTACCTCTTGGGAAAGAGTTGTATTGATTAGAAAGGCCACCCAGGAAGTCTGGAGGCTTTTTGCATCATTCTGTTTGGCTGACAATTATGCTCAAGATTTGAACATTGTATTATATGTAAATTAATTATATGTAATTAATGTAATGTATTATATGTAATTAATTATATGTAATTATATGTAAAAATAAAAGTGGATAGACAAAGCTTTGAGAATGTATTCATTTTGTCTCTGCCTGCTTTTCAAATAAAATTATTCTTTTTTTAAAAAAAATTAATTTTATTTATTTGGGGGAGGAGAGGGGCACATACAACTGAATGCCTGCAGAAGTCTGAAGACAACCAATAGGACTTGGCTCTCCTCTTCCATCACGTGGGTCATAGAAATTGAACTCAAGTCATCTGTCATAGAGGCAAGGGCCTTTACCCCTTGAACCATGTCACTGGCCTAATATGATTAATTCTTAATCATTCCCAGTGGGTGAGGCTCTATATGAGACTATGCTTTTTTCCACAAAAGAATATATCCATGTCACATCAGATCTCACTAATTTTCTTTCATTAGAAAAAAATAAACAGAATTATTTATTTAACATCAAACATAGTCTTTAAAATATGCCTTATATGATCTAAATTGGAAGTATAGAGAATAAAGAATGGCAACAGGCAAGAACAAATTAATTCTCTTATGTTTTTATAATTTAAATTCTCACTAGGTTATGACTTTGCTTCTCTGTGGTCAAGCACTGATGAGTCAAACACATTGCAGAAGCAAAGTTACCACATTGTTATATTTGACTTTTCTCCTTAAATATTCTTATCCTCTACCTCAGGCTTTAAATGTTTCTCATTCCTTACACTGAAAGTCAAATACTGTTTTAATCTAAGAAAAATGGGGTGGTGAGAATTTCTGGAAATAATCACAGGTCATAAAGTATATTAATTAGCCATCATACACAATCACTTTATGGGGAAATAAGAGTCTCTATAACAACCAGATATCATTAGTATTAAGGGTATAATATCCACTAATTAAATTTCTTTTTGGGTGCCATTCCAAAATGATTAAGACTAAAACTGTGTGAAACCAAAGCCAAGACACATAATAGTGCCTGGGCTGAAACTGTGATTGCTTGTGTAGACAACTCATCAATCTTACTGTCTTCAAGAAATGTGGGAGACACAGTTGCCTATTACCTGACACAAAATAAATAGGAAAAAATCTTAATATCAATGTTGCGTTTTCAAACACACTAAACAATTGGAAACGAAAATGAAGTTTCACTTACTCTCAAAATTGAATTTTGTCCCAAGATGACAAGCTCTATTTAGAAGAGAACAAGTCGTTGCTGGGGTTGGAGAAGATTGTTCCAGCCGTTACTGGATTTAATTTTAAAGGCCCAATCTCACCCTTTTTGTTTATTTCTGAGAAGCAAGGTAATGCTTAACCCTAAGATGAAAATTTAACATTACTTATATTCTATTGAATAATAAATATATTTAACAATAAACATTCTATCTCGGCATGTCTTATAAGTTTAGAATGTAATTTCTCTAAGAAACTAAGGAATAACCTTAGTTTTTAGCTATAATGTTATGTTCATGCAAATTGTTGTACAAATGTTCTGCTTTGCAATATATTACTTAACTAATTTTTGACCCCAATTTGTGATTTTTCTTCTCCAATAAAACACTTGCTCAGTTCAATGGCAACTATATAGTAATTTGTCTCTACAAATATGTTGTGGCACCTTGAAGAAAAAGATACCTATGACAGTATTAGTTTGTTAGTTGATTGGTTGCTTGGTTCTTTATTTGGTTTTGAGACAGAGTCTGGTGATGTGGGGTTCCCCTCAGTATACTGTGAATACAATGGTTAATAAAGAAACTATGTTGCAGAAGCTGCTTGTTAGTCCTGGCCGCCCAGAACAAAAGTAATCACACAGAAACTGTATTAATTAAATCACTGCCTGGCCCATTAGCTCTAGCTTCTTATCGACTAACTCTTATATTAATTTAGCCCATTTCTATTAATCTGTATATTATCATGTGGCAGTGGCTTACCAGCAAAGTTTTGTCATGTATGACTTTGGCAGTGGCTCCGTAGCATCTCACTGACTCTGCCCTTCTTTCTCCCAGCATTCAGTTCTGTCTTCCCTGCCTACCTAAGTTCTGTCCTATCAGCAAACCAAGACAGTTTCTTTTTCATTAATGGTAATCACAGCACACAGAGGGGACTCCCACATCAAAACTATCTTAGCATAATAGGGTAAAACAGAAGTAGGAGGGAAAACTAAACTGAATGCTGGGAGAAGGAAGGAAGAGTCAAGAGAAAAGCCATGGAGCCACTGCCAGAAACAGACAAGCTAAAAATCTTGCTGGTTGGCCACGAACCTCATGGTAAAATATAAAATAATGGAAAAGGGTTCAATTAAGGTGTAAAAACTAGCCAATAAGAAACTAGAACTAATAGGCCAAGCAGTGATTTAATTAATATAGTTTATGTGTGGTTATTTCAGGAGTCTGGGCAGTCCGGAAACAAACAAGCAGCCTTCCTACTAAAAATTGGTGCTCCAATGTGGTTGACTATATCCACATAAAACCTGAGAGGGGTTGGAAAGGACTCTAAAAAACAAAGTTTAGCCACATTTTTTTCCCTAAATGGGCTTTGCTTGCTGGTGGTATGCTGCGGCTCCTTTAAGAGAGCAGAAAAACAGCCACATGGTTTTGAACTGGCGGCATCCCAGCCATGGGCCATGCTGCTAGCATGACCTCTGACTCTTTCAGGAGGCTGAGCATTTAAATGGGGTTTGTGAACAGAGTGCTAAAACTTGCTTAACGACAACATATACTGGCTATGTGCCTAAAAATGCACTGTGAACATGGCTCTCAGAGGCAGCAAACAGCTCCGCCATGCTGGACTGGGTGGAGCAAGCAGGCAGATCCTTATTTGCTTGAGCAAGACTGCTACTTAGGTTTTTTTTTTTATTTAAAAAATAAAATAAATCAGAAAAACATTTACAATTTAAAAAAATCCTTTTCTATGAAATTATGCTTTAAGGACAGTTTTGCTTTTAGTAAATTTTTAATAGCTTCTTTTTTTCCATTTTATTTTTATTTTTCCATTCAAAGATTTCCACTTCCTCCCCTCCTCCCATTCCCCTTCCACTCTCCCATTGCCCCTCCTCCCTCCCCCTACAGTCTTAAGAGAGGGCAGGGTATCCTGCCCTTTGGGAAATCCAAGGCCCTCCCCAATCCATCTAGGCCTAGCAAGACGTGCATCCAAATAGACTAGGTCTATTTGGTCCCTAAAAGCCAGTACATGCAGTAGAAACAAGTCCCAATGGCTTCTCAGTCAACCCCCATTGTTAGCCACATTCAGAGAGTCTGGTTTGATCATGGCTTGATCACATGCTCATTCAGTGCCAGTCCAGCTAGATTTGGTGAGCTCTCATTAGATCAGGCACACTGTCTCAGTGGGTGGATCAACCCCTCGTGATCCTGACTTCCTTGCTTATGTTTTCCCTCCTTCTGCTCTTCAACTGGACCTTGGGAGCTCAGTCCAGTGCTCTGATGTGGGTCTCTGTCTTTATCTCCATCCATTGCTGGATGAAAATTCTATGGTGATATTCATCAGTGTGATAGTGGGGCAAGGCCAATTCAGGCACCCTCTGCTCTGCTGCCCAAGGACCTAGCTGGGGACATCCCCTATGGACACCTGGGATCCCCTCTAGAGCCAAGCCTCTTGCCAACCCTAAAATGGCTCCCTTAATTAATATATCTTCTTCCCTGCTCCTATATCTACTCTTCCTCCAACTCAACTCTCCCACTCCCCCTAGCTCTCTCCAATCCTTCCCTTCTCCCTTCTCTCTCCCCTTCTCCCCTCACCCCACCCCTGCTACTTAGGCTTTTAAGAAGCACTTAGCCCTGGTCATAAAAGGTTTACAGATACACAATAAAGACAAATTCAGATGGAAAAGACCTCTAAATGGGTCACAATAATGGATAAATGAACATAGGCTTGGGAGAAAGAAGAAAAAGAGAATAGGGAGTTATAAAAGGAAATAAATGCTTTTTAAAAATAAAACAAGATCTTTAAAGAGACAGAATACAGAGTCATAGATTAAAAGAAGTAAAGAAAAATAAGCCACATAAAGATGGAAAATTCACAGAGAGTTTGGATTATGTATACTATTGTGGGATTTTTTTGTTTATTTTTGTTTTTTATTTTTTTGACTGCAAAAGAGCTAAGTAACCAATATATATATACTTTAAAGGTATCTTGACTTCAGAATTTGAGTTTAAGTATATGTTGTTTTGAAAATAAAGGTTCTTCTTTTGTTTCCACAGAGGATGAGAACCTGTGGAATTCATCCAAACTAATGTGGTTTGATGAACCAAGACCCTTTGAACATCCCTCAAAAAATTACTTTGCCCAATAAACAGCAGAAAATAGTTTGAAGAGAATTATGCCTAAATTTCCAAATATTGTTTATAGATGTTTCTTTACATTTAAAGAGGGATATGCTATAGAGATTTTCACTGATCTTGTTCTATTGATACATATTTAAGGTGAATTTTGTTATATGTATATTTCTGTTCTTTATTAAGGTATTGTGTTTGTACAGCTCATTTAAAAATTTAATGCGTAATTACAAAATATATGTTAGTAGAGAATCATCTATAATAGTCAAACTTGTAGTCATATTAGCTAGGTTTTCTAGATATATAATTCAGTTAGATAAGTATTCTTCAAATATTTCAGAGACCTTCAGAATATGGCATTTAAATGTTTTAGAAACTTAGGACTTTCCATGACAATGAGACACATCTGCTTCTGGCAGCACCAATTACTTCAAGAAGATGATGGGCTTCGAAGGGTCTTCTCATGGAGTTTGTTAGCCATTTGAGCAGGAAACTGCTCTTGTCTATACTGCTTGTCTGGACATGCCATATGAACTGGACATGTAGGACCCACAGAGAAATGACTGCCGAACTTGCCTAAAGGTGAGATGATCTTTGGGGTTCCTGCTTCATGAAAGAGTCTGTCAGACATTCTGTATGGCACAGAAAAAAGTGACTAACAAACTGCCAATATAGGTAGAACTATCTTTGAAATTTCCTGTTTCATAGAAAAGTCTGCTGAATACTATGGACCTGTAGGCTGAAGATTGGATGCCCCAATGGTACAGAGGCTTTGTTCAGGCAATAAGATGTCTCTGTCAGTTCTAGGGTTTTGGAAGTTGCTGACAATAAATTTTGTATTAACTTAGGTAATATTGTATCCTTCTGGAGTCTTTGATGAAGTTGAAGAATGGATAGTTATAATTATAGTTTTCCTTAGTTATTATAAAAAATAAAGTAGATATAAATATTGTAACTGTAATTCTTGCTTGATACCTATTTTCTTATATGTATTTTTACTATGTTAAAGTTAAAACCTTCCTTTTTTAAACAGAAAAGAGGGAGTGATGTGGGATTCCCTTCTGTATGCTGTAAATACCATTGGTTAATAAAGAAACTGGCTTGGCCTGATAGGGCAGAAGAGAGCTAGGTGGGGAAAACTAAACTGAATATTGAGTGAAGGAAGGCTGAGTAATGAGAGAAGCCATGGAGCCACTGCCAGAGACAGACACAGTGAAACCTTGCCAGTAGGCCACAAGCCTCTTGGTAAAATAAAAAATAATGGAAATGGGTTAAATTAAGATGTAAAAGCTAGTCAATAAGAAGCAAGAGCTAATAGGCTAAGCAGTGATTTAATTAATACAGTTTCTATGTGGTTATACCAGGAGTCTGGGCAGCCAGGAAATGAACAAGCAGCCTCCTACAACAAATTTATGACCTACCATTTGTGATTTTTCTTCCATTTGTGATTTTTCTTGCTCAGTTCAATGGCAGTTGTATAGCAATTTGTCTCTACAAATATATTGTGGCACCTTGAAGAAAAAGATGCTTACGACAGCATTTGTTTGTTCATTGACTGTCTGCTTTTTGGTTCTTTGGTTGGTTTTGAGACAGAGTCTGGCCATGTGATTTTGGCTGGCCTCAAATCCAAGAGCCTCCTGCCTCATCCTCAGAACCTTAGGATTGAAGGGGTTCTACACTCAGCTGGTATAATAGTTTTTATATATTTGTATCCTGAAATCCTACTGACTAAGACTGTAAAAAAGATTTTCAACATATCTGTTAGAATAAATTAATTGTTCTTTATTCTTGCATTGGCTGATTTGCCCAGATGAATTCCCACACCCTACCTCATGCAGTAACTGTATCAGTTACTCAGCTTGTGGCTGGGATCAAACATCTGTTTGTTTTGTTTTTCTTTCTTTCTTTCTTTCTTTCTTTCTTTCTTTCTTTCTTTCTTTCTTTCTTTCTTTCTTTCCTTCTTTCTTTCTTTCTTTCTTTTGAGACAGGGTTTCTCTGTAGTTTTGGAGCCTGTCCTGGCTCTTGTAGACTAGACTGGCCTAGAACTCACTGAGATTCGCCTGTCTCTGTCTCCTGAGTGCTAGGATTAAAGGCATGTGTTACCAGCTGTTTGTTTTTAAAAGAGCTTAAGGAAAGGAAGGGCTTGATTTGAGTCACAGTTTGCAGGAAGCAATTCTCTCATGGTTAGGAAAGCATGGCAATAGGAACAGTTTGGCCTGGGCACCAGCTAGGAAGCAGAGGGTGAAGCAAGAGAGAGAGAGAAGCAAGAGAGAGGGAGGGGAGAGGGAGACAGAGAAGGGGGAAAGAGAGAAAGAGGAAGGGAGGGAGATAGGGAAGGAGAGAGAGAGAGAGAGAGAGAGAGAGAGAGAGAGAGAGAGAGAGAGAGAGATATCTCAGTCGTGAGATGGAGCTGTTCACACTCAGGATGTCTTCATTTAAGTCTCCATGAAGGCTATAGAGACAACTCAGTGGCTTCACATGCTTATTGCTTTTCCAAGGGACCCAAGTCCAATTTCTAGACACCATGTCAGATGACTCACAATCATGTCAGATGATTCCTGTTACTCCAGAACAAGAATGTTCAGCGCCCTCTTCTGTCCTCTATGAGTACCTGCACACATAGCCTCGCCCTTGGTTCAGCTCTACTCCAACCAAAAGCTTCTCACTAGATGTTCCCCCAACACTGGTTCCTGCAGTCCAGCTTGGAATTCATTTACATTCGTGAACAACTGACTTAAAAGCTGCATACAGGAATCCTACTCTGCTATGAACTCCGTGGCCTCAGAGGCTTTCTGGGACCTTGGTGAAAATCCTCCATTAAGCTCTAACTCTGGTATTTTGCACGACTGAAAACCCAGAAACATGTAGATGATGCTGTCAAGTTCAGCTGTCTGCTTGAGATAGGTCTGGCTTCCTTCTACCACAGCTGCGTACCTCTGTGTCTAAACCTGGGAAAACACATCTCTAGTTAACTGATTTTAAGCAGAGAATCCTTTCAGTAATATTCTCAGGTCAATCACTCTCCTTTCTAACGATGTTATGTTTTTACAGGACAGACTCTTCCTCGGGTTGTGCCATGCCTTCAAATCATCTTCCTTGTTATCTCAGTTCAAAGTATGAGGTATCTCCTAACTTGAGCCAGTCTCTTGGTGTGTGTTGTAATCAGTGCATTGGAACTCCATGGTCTGGGAACCGGAGTCCAGCAATGCGAACAATATCCTCCAGAGTTACTTTCCCTCAACCCATTAGCCTTCTGGCCCCTGCATTTCTGTGATGTGGAACCTTGACGATGGCTGGTATTCCTCCCAAAAGCAATTTTGTCCCTGAGCTAAAAGGCTGAAAACTTGATTTTGCATGAAATTTGCTTCACCAACTGCCTTCCTTGCCAAGAGCCTGCCACATTCTTCCGAGTGCCCTCACTGAGAAAAGACAGTTTATTCTGCTGGGTCACTGTGTTTCTTGGAGTCATTTGACTCGATTTTCTTGAATTCTTTATGGACCATCTTAGATTATTGGGGATCTCAGACGCCTGAGACACCTGCAATGTGAGTGTACTCTAATAAGGATGTCAGTTTTACAACACACTTTAGAAAGTCGAAAGTAGATCTCCCAGAGACTCTCTGGCTTCAGTGATGGCAAGATAAGTTGAACTATTAATCATCGTTCTGATATTGAATATAACCAATAAAATATATAAATGGGTTCATTCTAATTAGTTAAAATAAGGGGGTTAGAATGCCTACATTTTCAAACGTTAAACATGTTTTAATTTAAGAATTTCATACTTGATCTTGCATATCATCATAGAACCTTCATTTGGCGATGGATGGAGATAG
Source organism: Myodes glareolus (assembly GCF_982192425.1). Taxonomy (NCBI): domain Eukaryota; kingdom Metazoa; phylum Chordata; class Mammalia; order Rodentia; family Cricetidae; genus Myodes; species Myodes glareolus. Next base: position 17,615,650 of record NC_142052.1, read on the forward strand.
AGACAGAGACCCACATTGGAGCACTGGACTTAGCTCCCAAGGTCCAAATGAGGAGCAGAAGGAGAGAAAACATGAGCAAGTAAGTCAGGACCAGGAGGGAACCTTCATCTGGCGATGGATGGAGATAGAGACAGAGACCCACATTGGAGCACTGGACTTAGCTCCCAAGGTCCAAATGAGGAGCAGAAGGAGGAAGAACATGAGCAAGGAAGTCAGGACCGCGAGGGGTATGTCCACTTACTGAGATGGTGGGACTGATCTAATGGGAGCTCACCAAGGCCAGCTGGACTCAGATTGATAGAGCATGTGATCAAACCGGATTCTCTGAATGTGGCTGATGGTGGAGGCTGACTGAGAAGCCAAGGACAATGGTGTTGGGCTTTGATACTACTGCATGGACGGGCTTTGAGGGAGCCTTGTCTGTTTGGATGCCCACCTTCCTGGACCTGGGGGTAATGGAGAGGACCTTGGACTTCCCATAGGGTAGGGAACCCTGACTGCTCTTTGGCCTGGAGAAGGAGGGGGAGTGGGGATGGGAGAAGGGGAGGAAAGTGGGAGGAGGGGAGGAGGTGGAAATTTTTAATAATAATAAAGTAATATATTGAGTGTTTGATAAAGTTGTTACAAGCAGAAGCTCCCAGGAATCTAGCCTTGCATTTCTCCTAGGAACAATTATTCATTATTTGCTAACTTAGTTCTTAAAGAAACATTATAGAATACAGCTAAAAGAAATAATGAGAATTGATTATGTTTAGTTTTTCCCAAAAGAGGAGAATGGACAAATCTGGACTTAAAATGTACTCATAGAATTGTGAACTTTAACTCTATGAATAGAATTATCCTTTTGCCTACATAAGATTGATTTCACCAATTATAAATAAGAGCCTTGAAAGATAATTATTATTCCAGAAACAAAATAAGAAATTGAGACTCAGATAATTTTAAGTTGTGATAGTTTGAAGAAAACACACTGGGACTTAGACCTTGTGCTTGTCTTTCCACTGATAGACAGTGTAACATGATCAAATAGGTGACCTACCATAAATACTAAAAAGAATTTTAATTACATGTATATGTTTATATTATGTTCCTCTTAGAACAATTCCCTAAAAATCTTAGCATGCTAGAAAATTATTTCATAGCAGTAACATACCCTTATCCCTTCTATGTTCATGTAGAAATGGTGTCCTGCTTTGTTAATTTACAAATATTAGATTTATTTTAGGTGACAAATTCAGATACTGTAGGCAACATATTATTGTTGTTATATATGATATTACACTGAACATTATATCTGAGCAAATTATAGGATATATTAGTTTCTAGAGATATATTTTATGTTTCTACTTGTAAAGAAAGTCATAAATATAAGAAAAAAGCTAAATGCATTTATTTATTTATTTTTGATTTTTTGAGACAGGATTTCTTTGTGTAACAGTCCTGGCTGTACTGGAACTCACTGGGATCCACTTGTCTCTACCTCCAAGTACTGGGATGAAAGGCATGCATCACCACTGCCAGGCCCTTAGTTGTATTGTTAGCCAGAATATGCAGAGCATTTAAAAAATTGCAGTTCATATAAGCTTTAAAATATCACCATGTATATGGTTAAATTTACTCAAATTATTTAAAAGTTAATCCCATGTTGTCTAATGACTATAAATTGATATTTATACTATATCTTTAATATCTTCCTAATTTACTCTTCTCAGCTAAACTTCTATTTTACTCTTTTCTTAAACATCTTTAGATGTGTGTCTCATATGTGATTACAGATACAGTTGAATTGACAATAAAAATTTATCATTAATCAAAAAAAAGAATTTCATACAATGTATTTTGATCATATTTGGCCTCCTCCTTCAACTCCTCCCACATTCACCCCTTCCATACCCATCCCGAAGATGTTCGTATACTCTTGATGTGTAGCTGTCCACTAGATCATGGTCCACCCCGCTGATTCCTTAAAGACTGATTCTCCTTCCACAAGCTACCAGTTGCCCATAGATTTTGCCTACAGATATGACTTGTAACCGCTTCCCCTTTCTCTATGCTGAGATTTTTGTTTGACTTGACTTGTGAAGGTTTTGTATGTGCTATCACAACTGATATGATGAAGAAACCCTAACCATGGCTAAGAAAGGTCTCTTTGCCTTTTGGTTTTAAGGACATTTTTTTTCAACTCTGGAAGCATGTGATTTTATTATCGCTGTAAAAGCCAAATGCTATAAGCAAGCTTAGATTTTAGAAAAAAATATGCATACTTGAAAAATAATCAAATTGTGAAATGTGTCTATATTATTCAGTTTAATGTAATTATCAGACTCACCCAACAAGCAGTGAGAAACAGTAACAGTGAATTGCTCACTCATTCCCATTTTCGAATTATTAAATGTTCTTTAAAATAATGGAAAAGAAACCAGGGTTAAGATGTGGTTTTGTTGGTAAAGTGCTTATTGATTCAATAAGCACTTTAAGGACCTATGTTCAATATCTATCACCCACATAAAAGCCAATTGCTGGGTTTGCATCTATAATCCCAGCATTTTGGGAGGCAGAAACAAGAGGATCCCTGGGGCTTGCTGCCAGTCAGTGTAACTAAATAGGTGAGCTCCAGATTCAGTGCGAGATCCTGTCTCAAAAAATAAGGAGAACTGCAATTGAAGAAGGCAGTAACATCAACCCTTGAATTCTATGTGCATATGTACCAGCACATACACAGCCACATGAACACACACAAACAGACTCTGAAAAAAATGAAGTAGTACAGCCTTAAATGTATACTGTACTACTTAGGTTCAGTAATCCTTGACCTCTGTCTGGGAACGGCAAATGTGTTTTCTGTTTAATATTTTCAGACCATAATTGACTGCAGGCAGCTGAAGCCACAGAAAACTAACTCAAGAGTAAGGGGAGCCCATGGTGCCTAGAATGCTTTTGCTCTGTGCTAACGGCCTTTCATCTCATTGTCTTTCTACCTGTGGTTGATTGCTTGCCACCTAATCTGCATGCTAGATAAAACAGAGCATCAAGCAGAGAAGAGCTGCATTTATATTAAATTATCCCATGGAGAAAGGTATATACCAATATAACATAAAAATACATATATAAAAATTTTAATATAATACTATATTATGATTCTATTAGGAGTCTTACTTTGAAATCAATTCATGAGCTATCACTTTCAAACATCTATCCAAATATGATAGGCAGATTTTATCGTTCAAATGCAGGCAATGCTAGAAAACGTTAAAAGAACAACTCCCATGTTGAGCTGTGGCTAAGCGAAGTTTTAAACAAAACTCACACAAACCTTCAACATTAGCTGACTCCCACAAGTATTCATGCTACATCTTGTTCCCTCACACATCTCTCCCAGTAGGTATGTTTACAGCTAAGTGGCTGTTTCGCAGTTTCAAAGTCCTTTTATATTTAAGCTAGTGTTTCAGAAAATCACCCTTTGCTCCAGGGGAACTATGAATTTGTTATGGAGACCCAAAACACTCTACAGTTGTCAAGTGATGGCAGATCTCGCCAGCGGTAGACTTTTCCAAACTATTATTGTTATCAGAGTGTTGCTCCAGCTTCTCTTCGCTAAATGCATTTTTAATTCCCTTTCTTTGTCCTGTATCCAAATTCCCACTTCTCCCAAAGGATTGCTTTCCTCTAATAACTATCTTGGAGTTATCATCTGCTGTCCTCTTGCGACCTGTACAACAACACACAATATTTATAATTTATGAATTGAAACATCTCCAAACACAGAACTGGGACCACAAATGCAATGCAGGTCTCACATCTATACAGTGAGTTAGAAAAGTCTCTCCCATTCTGGTTGGCATGAGTACAGCCGCCAGCTCGCCTTCTGTCAAGAGACACACTAACTCTGCTGATCCTATGACAGTTTTCTGTCAAAGCTGGCAAATCCTGTCAAAGCTTTCAGAATGTCTGGGCATCTACATAAGATTTTTTAAAGAATGAGGATATCTCTCACATGACCTCACCTGCCTGGAAAGTGATTGATAGTGCATAAAATTGAGTTGTCTCCATGCATTGATTCATAATCCACTCCATGTCTTTGGGTGCAGTCAGATAAAGTTGCCAGCACATGGTAAGTCATAAGCAGATGTCTCAAAGACTTTGAAGTAGGATGTAAAACACTGTTCTTCTGAAGACCTCAAAGAATGCGTCAGAGGATCTGGAATATATCCTGGCATTAGTATTCAGGGTGAAATGCAGTCACTTGCAAGAGGACAGGAAGTACATCAGTGAACACTGTGAGCTTCCTTCATGGCCATGGTTTGCTTTGCTAATAATAGAACACTGATCAAACCAGAAAGTATAAAATAAAAACACCCCCTTCCATACTATCCTCAGATAGACTCCAAGTACAAATTTATAGTCAATAAACTAAGACAAGAACCAAGACTTTATGTTCCGATCTTTTAAACTATCATTTAAAAAAAGATTGTGGTACCACTGAAATTCAGCTGTAATTTGGAATTGTTTTTATTTTTTTCACTCATTTATTTATTTGGGATACATGCTACAGCATGATTGTGGTAGACAGGGGATTCTTTCTTTGCAGGGGCAAGATCTTTCCCTCCAGCATGTGAATCTTGATCATTGAATTTATCAAACATGGCAGGAAGCACCTTTATCTGCTGAGGCCATCTCACTATCACTAACCACTATCACTAAATTGGAATTCTTTTTGTTTGTTTATTGTTTGTTTTTATGTCCTGAACACAGTTTCACCTCCCTCGTTTCCTCCAAGTTCCTCCCCTCAACCTCTCCCTCTGTGCCTCCATCCATTCCTCCCCCATTTTCATTCAAAAAAGGGTAGGTCTCCCATGGATATCAACAAAATATAGCATATTAAATTCCAGTAATCCTATGGGACAGTGGACTTTTATCCTGTCACTAGTATAATTTTTAATAAAATGCTGATTGGCCAGTAGCCAGACAGGAAGTAGAGGTTGGTCAACCAGACAGGAAGCAGAGGTGGGGCAACAAGAACAGGAGAATTCTGGAAAGATGAAAGTTAAGTTGTCAGTTGGCACCCAGACATAGAGGAAGAAAGATGTGACTACCTCGCCAAAAAAAGGTACCAAGAAATGTGTCTAACACAGACAAGAATTACGGGCTAATATAAGTTATAGGAGATAATAAGAAGCCTGAGTTAATAGGCCAATAAGTTTATAATTAATATTAATGTTGGCCTCTGTGTGTTTCTTTGGGATTGAATGGCTGTAAGAATGGGTGGGACAGAAACCTCTGTCAACACAGTAAGACTAAGCACCTCTGTATGTATTAAGTTTGGACAAGATGACCCAGTATGAGGAGTAGGGTTCCAAAAGCTAGTAAAAGAGGCAGGGACAGCCCCTGTTCCTCCTGTTAGGAATCCCCAAGTAGACCAAGCTACACAACTGTAACATATATGCAGAATGCCTAGGTCAGTCCCATGCAGGCTTACTCGTTGTTGGTACAGTCTCTGTGAGTGCCTATGAGCTCAGGTTACTAATTTGAAGTTCTTAAGGATGTACTCATATTTCAAAAGTTAATAGTCTTATAACTCCTTCAGAGAATATTTCCCATCCGTATGCAGTCTAGTAAATGGTTTTGTACAAGAAATTGATAACTAGAAGTATGTTCAAGAACTAAGAAATAACAGAAATTGGGCTGGGTTGATGGCTCAGTGGGTCAAGTACTCACCACCCAAATTTGAGGACCAGAGTTCAGGCCTCTAGCACTCTTATATGCCAGACAGGCATGACTGACCACCTGCAAGTCTATGGGAAGGTATAGCCCAGAGATCTCCAGAGAAAATCTGGCTCAATAGACTAGTGAAGTCAGTGTCAGAGACTAGCTTCAACAAAAATACCACTTACCAGGATCGGGGCATTGGTGTGGGAGGTCCTTCTGTCTATGTGTTGGTTTTATTGGTTAATGAATAAAGAACTGGCTTGGCCTATAGCATGGGAGGTGCAGAGTGGAGTCAGAGAGAGGCCAAGAAGATGCTGGAGACGTTGGGAATTTTACCCTGTAAGCCACAGCCTCTTGGCAAGACACAGATCAATAGAAATGGGTTAAATTAAGATGTAAGAGTTAGCCAATATGAAGCTAGAGCTAATGGTCCAAGCAGTGGTTTAACTAATACAGTTTCTATGTGATTATTTTGGGTCTAAGCTATGCAGGTGCCTGGGAAAAACAAGTGACTCCCTCCTACAGGGCATGGGTATGAGAAAAGTTAGTAAAGGGTATGAAGACATGAGTGAAAATAATAAAACACAAAGCATAGAATAGTCCTGGGAGGAAATTGCAGTAAATACTGAAATCTGCTTGTATTTAATTTTCCATATATTTTTATACCTCAATACAACAGGGGGAAGATGACAAAAGACTGTTTTAACATGATACAAAGGACAACTAGAATAGTTACTTGCTTTAATACCTTGAGACATCAAGTTATTAGTATTCTGTTGTTTAGGTAGTGAACCCACCCTAGACCAAGTATCCTGAAGGCAGCCACTCCCTAAGCCAAACTTCTTGATACCAAACAAGGAGCAGAAGTATGTTTGAATTTCCTGACCTTTATTCAGTGTGGAGCAAATCTATCTGTATGGGCCATCTTAATGTTCAAAATACCAAGCAAACACATCTTAGGTCAGGGTGTGTAGCCACACTTGTTGTTAACAACTTTAAACAAGTTAAAACACTCTGACCTTCAGACAAGGTAAAAACAGGCTCATGTTTTTGGACCTCCACAGGTCGGTGAACTCAAAATGGTAGCAAGAGACGGTTTCAGTATATAAGGAGGAGATTGATGGAGAAAAACATGCAACATGAACTTCTGGCCTCCATATGAACCCGCACACCAATAAATGTGCATATAGGTGCATAAATCACACATATACACACACTATATAAAAAAAGAAATGACAGAAATGGGGTTAATTTGTTGGACAGTATAAAGTCTTTGAGAGTGACCCAAACATGAACAATTGGCAGACCAGAGAATTTATGAACATCTAACGTACAATCCACATAGCCTGCATGCAATGTCAAAGTAAGTGGATCTGGATGTGACTGCCAGGTAACACACAGAAACGACTCATGGGATTGTAATTTGCCTGATGGAAGGAGAATTTGGAATCTGAAATTCATAAGTGGAAGAAAAGGAACTTGGCAGCACTCCACACTAGAGAAAGCGCTGAGTATTTTGGCTCTTGAGAGATAAATTTTTGGGCACCAACCAGCAACTTCAAATTCAATTCCTACAACTTCCCATCTCAATAATCTTGGGAGAGTTTCTTACATCTGATTCTTTTATATTCATATCTACTTGATAGAAAGGCTTTCTCTGAGGATGCTATCTCATAGCTACACAGGATTTAATGAATTCATAGGACTAAGGCATTTAAAAGGGGTTTAATACACAGAGTGTAGAACTTTAAGACAATTCTGAAGTCATTTCTGACAACTCTCAGTACTTTCCCTCCTCCCCCTGGGAACCAAGGACGTAACAGCTATGCATGCATGTACTAAGATGTTGGGAACTTTCCATCTCCCTAAATAGGGGCAAGATTACCCTTAGGTGTTGACTCAGTTTCTGATGTTTTGACTTAGCCCCTGGGAAGGGGCAAAGTGACCCTCAGAAGTGTCCCTTTACCTCATTTGATCTGGCAACCTCTCCCCAGTCAATTATTGGTAATAGCCCTTTTGAATAAGCCAATCATACTAGTTAAAGAACAACCCCCAGACACCCCTTCCTTCTGTGGTTTTTCCCTTTAAAAATAGCCTGTACCAGCCATTCAGGGTCTTCTAGCCTCATGCCTGCTGGAAGACCTTGTCAGCTTTTACATCAGCTGTGATGTGAGAGATGGTCTCTTGGGGCGACTCCTCCTCCTCGGTGGTTAGACACTAGGGTTCAACAAGAGTAATTAGTGAAAGCATATTATTCTATTATATCTCTGCTCAAAAAATTGCAAGAGGCCCTTCCCTGTATTGGTCAAAACCCTCAGTACTTCCTTGGCTTTAATTCCAAGCTCACCCAATGATCATTAAATAATTAATCTGGTCTCACAGGTACCCTGATGCTACAGAAAAAAATGTACCCTGGGTAAAGTTATGAATATTCCTCTTCACCTTCCCCTACCCAACTGTGAATTAGTTAATTGATGGTTGTTTCATATATTCTGTCTATTGTTAATGTGATAAGTATAAAAGCAAGCCCCTCCCAATCTGCTTGTCTCCAGTACTCACAGAGTCTGAGGCTGCCTTAAATCTATCAGCAAAGCATCTCACATTGAGAATCTCACATCCTCGTGTCTTCTACTGAAGACACCAGATTAAATAGGCTTCCTTTCCCCATCTGTGATGGCAAATAAAATGTTTGTGCTCAGCAATGAATAAACACTGTCTGTACAATACTGTAAGTTTAGTTGATTGTAACTAAGGTCTGATATTTGGTCCTTATTGATTCAATTTAATTTAGGACTAAGTGAATTGCTTACATCTTTTGCATAAAAAGGTATACATCAGGTGTACAAGACATTTAAATCCGATTTTAGAGTTGTAGAAGAGAATGGACTGGGTATGAATATGTTCAATATGTTCGATGTTGTATTCTTAAGATGTCCTTGTCTACAATCCCTTCTGCCTTTCTACATTCAAGTATTGTTGGTGGAATTCCTTCGAGAGTCCCCAAATAGAAGTACAATGACATTTTTTCTATCAAAAGAGAAATCTTTTAAATATATGAACATTCTTTCCTAGCTTAAATAAAGTAAGTCTGTTGGGCATACTTCAGTGTTTCTCAATGGACCAAGGTTTGTTGTCATGAACATTAATTACTATGCTAAGCTGTTTATTTTTTGTTCTCTTTTCAACTTCATACATACTATTAAATGTCTTCTGTTTGTCTTTAGTTTATTGCGTGTTTAACTTTATTTTAGCATGTAAACAAAGAAACGAATACAATTTAGATTAAAAAAACCAAATCCTCCCTCACTTACCTCTGATTAACAAAATAGATAAGTGAATGATCAATTGCTACTCTTGAAACTAATCTCATTAATATTCAAATGATGTTTAGGGTCTGGCTACTTAAGGATTCTTGAAATTGACCCCAAATTTGGCAGGTTTACCAGGCAATATCCTGGATGCTTAAGGGGCAGCCCAGATGTCTGCCTCCTAGGCGTAGCTAGATCCCATGAGAAAAGAAAGACACCCAAAACAACGTAGGTTATTGCCATGGCACTTGGTTGCCTCCTACAACTTGAACCTAAGACCCTGCTGTAGAAGACACCACACACTTCGGACACAGAACTTGGAGAAATTGACTTGGAACTTATTTGGAAACTTTCTCCCTGAATATCTAAACCTGTCAGGGTAGAAGAGCAATGAAAAATCCTACCAAGTTGTAAAGTCTGTGAACTATAATGATATCCAACATGGGAAGGCATCCCAAAGGGTGCAGTCGTGGTACTCACATCTAGAGAGGAAAAGGAAAGAGGCTAGAGGTTTGTTCCTGAATTAACTGGTATCTAGAACAATGGGAAGTACAAATGGGCCAGAACAAACCACCGGTTTGTCTCTATTCTTAACCAATTGACAATGAAAAAGTTTCACTTCCAAACAGCCAAACAAATAAAGATAGGAATCTCAACTCTAAGAACCATATGAGACCTAGAGAAAATTAACAATCCTCTCTAATCAACAATTTCTTCATAATTAAATTAAAAGGTAAATTCGGTCTACTTAATTATGAGGATTACAGTAAATGATATTTTTTTACTTTTTATTTTTTTTTTGAAAGTAATTTTATTAAATTATAAAGAGTTTCCATTTACGCCCCTCCTCCCAACGCCCTCCCACTCCCCCCCTCCCTCTTCTCCTCCCTCTTTGTCCCCAAGGGCAGTCAGGGTCTCCTGCCCTGTGGGAAGTCCAAGTTCCTCCCCCCTCCCTCCAGGTCCAGGAAGGTGAGCATCCAAACAGACTGGATCCCAAAAATCCAGTATATGCAGAGGAAACCAGTCCCAGTGTCATTGTCAATGGCTTCTCAGTAAGACTGCAGGCCAGCCACATTCAGAAAATCCGGCCACATTCAGAGAATCTGGTTGGATCACATGCTCGTTCAGTCACGGTCCATCTGGCCTTGGTAAACTCTCATTAGATCTGACCCCTTGTATCAGTGGGTGATAGTATCCCTCGCAGTCCTTCGTCATTTTCTTCCTTCCATTTGGATCTTGGGGGGCTCAGTTCCGTGCTCCAACGCGGGCCTCCATCTGTATCGTCATCCAACGCCAGATGAGGGATCTATGGTGATAAGCAAAATATTCATCAGTATGGTCACGGGCCAAGGCCGGTTCAGGCACCCCCTCCTCTGTCCAGAGAACAATCTGGATATCTCTCCTTGGACCTGGGATCCCATATATAATCAAGTTTCCTGTAAACTCTAATATGACTCCCTTAGTTGAAATATATTCTTCCCTGATCCCACATTCATCCTTCCTCCCTTCCCCCCATCCCGGTCAACAGAGCTTTCTCCATTCCTCCCCTACTCCCTTCTCTCTAACCCTCTCCCCTTCCAACAACCCTCCCACCCCCCCCCCATGCACCCAAGGTTACCTGGGACTCTTGACTATTTCCTACCTCCTGGCGGATAGCTAAAAAATCTTCATCAGGTTCGTCTTCTTATTTAGCTTCTCTAGGATCACGAATAATAGGCTCAAAGACCTTTAACTATGGTTAGAATCCACTTATGAGTGAATACATACCATATTCCTCTTTTTGGGTCTGGCTTACCTCACTCAGTAAAGCGTTTTCTATGTCCATCCATTTGCATGCAAAATTCAAGATGTCATTATTTTTTACCGCTGAGTAAAACTCTAATGTGTAATGTTCCACACCTTCTTTAACCATTCTTCTATTGAGGGGCACCTAGACTGTTTCCAGGTTCTGGCTATTACAAATAGTGCTGCTATGAACATAGTTGAACAAATGCTTTTGTAGTATGTTTGGGCATCTCTAGGGTATATTCCCAAGAGAGGAATTGCTGGGTCCTGAGGGAGGTTGACTCCCAGTTTCCTGAGAAACCGCCACACTGATTTCCAAAGTGGCTGCACAAGTTTGCATTCCCACCAACAATGGATGAGTGTTCCCCTCTCTCCACATCCTCTCCAGCATAGGCTATCATTGGTGTTTTTGAGTTTGGCTATTCTGACAGGTGTAAGATGGTATCTCAAAGTGGTTTTGATTTGCATTTCCCTGATCGCTAAGGAGGTTGAGCATGACCTTAAGTGTCTTCTGGCCATTCGAAGTTCATCTGTTGTGAATTCTCTGTTCAGATCAGTACCCCATTTTTTAATTGGGTTAATTAGAGTTTTAGTGTCTAGTTTCTTGAGTTCTTTGTATATTCTGGAGATCAGACCTTTGTCTGATGAGGGGTTGGTGAAGATCTTCTCCCAGTCAGAAGGCAGCCTTTTTGTCTTACTGACAGTGTCCTTTGCTTTACAGAAGCTTCTCAGTTTCAGCAGGTCCCATTTATTCATTGTTTCTCTTATTGTCTGTGCTACTGGGGTCCTACTTAGGAAGTGGACTCCTGTGCCTATATCTTGTAGACTACTTCCCACTTTCTCTTCTATCAGGTTCAAAGTGGACAGATTGATGTTGATGTCTTTAATCCATTTGGACTTGAGTTTTGTGCATGGTGATCGATATGGATCTATTTTCATTCTTCTACAGGTTGACATCCAGTTATGCCAGCACCATTTGTTAAAGACGCTTTCCTTCTTCCATTGTATACCTTTAGCTCCCTTGTCAAAAATTAGGTGTTCATAGGTTTGAGGGTTAATATCCGGGTCTTCTATTTGATTCCATAGGTCGACTTCTCTGTTCTTATGCCAATACCAAGCTGTTTTCAATACTGTAGCTCTGTAATAGAGTTTGAAGTCAGGGATAGTAATGCCTCCAGAAGTTCCTTTATTGTATAAGATTGTTTTGGCTATCCTGGGTTTTTTGTTTTGCCATATAAACTTGATTATTGCTCTCTCAAGGTCTGTGAAGAAGTTTGATGGGATTTTGATGGGGATTGCATTGAATCTATAGTTTGCTTTTGGTAGAATTGCCATTTTTACTATGTTGATTCTCCCAATCCAAGAGCAGGGGAGGTCTTTCCATTTTCTGGTATCCTCCTCAATTTCTCTTTTCAAAGGCTTAAAGTTCTTGTCAAATAGGTCTTTCATATCCTTGGTTAGAGTAACCCCAAGATATTTTATGGTGTTTGTGGCTATCGTGAAAGGTGATGTTTCTCTGATTTCCCTCTCCATTTCTTTATCCTTTGTGTATAGGAGTGCCACTGATTTTTTGGAGTTGATCTTGTATCCTGCCACGTTACTAAAGGTGTTTATCAGCTGTAGGAGTTCTTTGGTAGAGTTTTTGGGGTCGCTTATGTACACTATCATATCGTCAGCAAATAACGAAAGTTTAACTTCATCCTTTCCAATTCGAATCCCCTTGATCCCCTTATGTTGTCTTATTGCTATTGCTAGAACTTCAAGCACTATATTGAAGAGGTATGGAGAGAGTGGACAGCCTTGCCGTGTTCCTGATTTTAGTGGAAAGACTTTGAGTTTCTCTCCATTCAATTTGATGTTAGCTGTCGGCTTGCTGTATATTGCTTTTATTATATTTAGGTATGATCCTTGTATCCCCAGTCTCTCCAACACCTTTATCATAAATGGGTGTTGAATTTTGTCAAACGCTTTTTCAGCATCCAATGAAATGATCATATGATTTTTTTCTTTCAGTTTATTTATATGATGGATTACATTGATAGATTTGCGTATGTTGAACCATCCCTGCATCTCTGGGATGAAGCCTACTTGATCATAATGGATGATTCTTCTAATGTGTTCTTGGATTCGGTTTGCCAGTATTTTATTGAGAATTTTCGCATCGATGTTCATGAGTGAGATTGGCCTGTAATTCTCTTTCTTGGTTGTGTCTTTGTGTGGTTTTGGTATTAGGGTAACTGTAGCTTCATAAAAGGAGTTTGGCAGTGACTTTTCTTTTTCTATATTGTGGAATACATTAAGGAGTATAGGTATTAGCTCTTCCTGGAAGTTCTGGTAGAATTCTGCATTGAAACCATCTGGTCCTGGGCTTTTTTTGGTAGGAAGATTTTTGATAACAGCTTCTAGTTCTTCACGACTAACAGGTCTATTTAGATTGTTCACCTGGTCTTGGTTCAACTTTGGTATATGGTACTTATCTAAAAAAATGTCCATTTCTTTTACATTTTCCAACTTTGTGGCATATAAACTTTCATAGTAAGATCTAATGATTCTCTGAATTTCCTCTGTGTCTGTGGTTATGTCCCCCTTTTCATTTCTGATCCTTTTAATTTGCAAGTTCTCTCTCTGCCGTTTGATTAGTTTGGATAGGGGTTTGTCAATCTTGTTAATTTTCTCCAAGAACCAGCTTTTTGCTTCATTGATTCTTTGAATTGTTTTCTGTGTTTCTATTTTGTTGATTTCAGCCCTCAGTTTGATTATTTCCAGTCTTCTACTCCTCCTGGGTAAATCAGCTTCTTTTTTTTCTAGAGCTTTCAAGTGTGTTGTTAAGTCTCCAATGTGTGCTTTCTCTGTTTTCTTTAGGTGGGCACTTAGTGCTATGAACTTTCCTCTTAGCACTGCTTTCATTGTGTCCCATAGGTTTGAGTACGTTGTGTCTTTGTTTTCATTATATTCAAGGAAGACTTTAATTTCTTTCTTTATTTCTTCCTTGACCCAGGGGTGATTTAGTAGTTGACTGTTCAACTTCCATGAGTTTGTTGGCTTCCTGGGGGTAGCATTGTTGTTGAATTCTAATTTTAATCCATGGTGATCTGACAAGACACAGGTGGTCACTAATATTTTTTTGTATCTGTGGAAGTTTGCTTTGTTACCAAGTATGTGGTCAATTTTCGAGAAGGTTCCATGAGCTGCAGAGAAGAAGGTATACTCTTTCCTATTTGGGTGGAGTGTTCTATAGATGTCTGTTAAGTCCATTTGATTCAGTACCTCCAGTAAATCTCTTATTTCTCTGTTAGGTTTCTGTCTGTTTGACCTGTCCATTGGTGAGAGAGGAGTGTTGAAGTCTCCTACTATTAGTGTGTGTGGTTTGATGACTGCCTTGAGTTCTAGAAGAGTTTCTTTTACATATGTGGGTGCCTTTATATTAGGGGCATAGATATTCAAGATTGAGACTTCTTCCTGATGAATTGTTCCTGTTATGAGTATGAAATGTCCATCTCCATCACTTCTGATTGATTTTAGTTTGAAGTCGATTTTGTTAGATATTAGAATGGCCACACCCGCTTGTTTCTTAGGTCCATTTGCTTGGAAAACCTTTTCCCAACCCTTTACTCTGAGTAGGTGTCTGTCTTTGTGGTTGAGGTGTGTTTCTTGTAGACAGCAGAATGTTGGATCCTGTTTTCGTATCCAATCTCTAAGTCTGTGCCTCTTTATAGGTGAGTTGAGACCATTGATATTAAGTGATATTAATGACCAGTGATCGATGACTCCGGTCATTTTTTTGGGTAGTAGCGTGTATGTGTTTTCCTTCTTTTAGTTGTGCTTGTGAAGGGTCGCTAGATATCTGAGTTAATGTAGGCAGTGTTGGGAATGTTGGATTCCTTGGGTTGTGATTTTCCTTCTAGTATTCTCTGTAAGGCTGGATTAGTAGCTACGTATTGTTTAAATTTGTTTTTATCCTGGAATATTTTGTTTTCTCCATTGATAGTGAACAATAGCTTGGCTGGGTAAAGTAGTCTGGGTTTGCATCCATTGTCTCTTAGTTTCTGCAGTACCTCTATCCAGGACCTTCTGGCTTTCATGGTTTCCTTCGAGAAGTCTGGTGTAAGTCTGATAGGTTTACCTTTATAAGTCACTTGACCTTTTTCCTTTGCAGCTCTCAATATCCTTTCTTTAGTCTGAATGCTTTGTGTTTTGATTATTATATGACGAGGGGATGTATTTTTCTGATCCAGTCTATTCGGTGTTCTGTATGCTTCTTGAACCTTCATAGGAATATCGTTCTTTAGGATGGGAAAGTTTTCTTCTATAATTTTGTTGAGTATATTTTCTGGATCTTTGAAATGCAATTCTTCTCCTTCTTCTACTCCTATTATTCTTAGATTTGGTTTTTTTATTGTGTCCCACAGTTCCTGAATGTTTTGTGATGAGAATTTGTTGGATTTGCTGTTTTCTTTGGACAGAGTGTTTAATTTCTCTATGGTGTCCTCAGAGTCTGAGATTCTCTCTTCTATCTCTTGTATTCTATTGGTTAAGCTTGTTTCTGAAGTCTCTGTTCGTTTACCCAGATTTTCCATAGCCAGCCGGCCCTCGGTTTGTGATTTCTTCATTGACTCCATTTCAGTTTTCAAATCTTGAACTGTTTCTATTACCTGTTTGATTGTTTTTTCTTGGTTTCCCAGAATTTCATTTACGGATTTACTCATTTCTTCAAACTTTTTGGTATATTTCTCTTCCATTTCTTTACTCATTTCCTCAATTTTTTTGTTATACTTATCTTCCATTTCTTTACGGCAGATTTTCACCTCCTGTTTAAGTTCCTCTATTATTTTCATAAAGAAGCGCTTAGAGTCGATTTCTTCTATTTCTTCTGGAGTAGGGTGTTCAATTCTTCTAGTTTCGAGCTCCCTGGATTCTGGCGATGTCATGTTGCCTTTCAGGTTGTTGGAGGAATTCTTGCATTGGCGCCTGCCCATCTCCCCCACTCTGGATGAAACTCCTCAGCACTTTCTGGATAGAACTCCTCAGCACTCTCTGGGTAGGACTTCACAGCACTCTCTGGATAGAGCTCCTCAGCCCTCTCTGGGAAGAACTGCTCAGCAGGGCAACAGGGCTAGCTGGTCTTCCCAGGACTCAGGAGACAAAGGGCCCGCAGCAGTGGGGGGAGGGGAGGGGTCCCTTGGAACACTGAAGACCCTGCCGCAGAAGCTGAGGGGGGCAGGGCTGTGCTCCCTTCCCGGAGAGGCAGGCAGGCTGCCCAGGCTAGTACCCACTCACCTCTCTGGGAAGAACTGCTCCCAGTAAATGATATTTAATCATAAATAGAATGTTAAAGATTCTCCAACAATGAAAAATGTCTTTACTAAGTCCTCAGTTCCGTCCTCTAGCTTATGTCTTCTTGCCACCCCCTTGCCATTAACACCTGTATGGCACGACAACAGTAACCTCTACAAACTAATGAGTGCCTCTTAACATGGTGATTGACAAGTAGCTATAGATCTCTTAGATTTAGCTCTGCTTAATGGGTTCAAAATGCCATTCACTCAAAATGTTTTAGCCCTGTGTCAGTTGGAGACTTTTTGGAAGTTTATTGTTATCAGGTGACAGTGGAATGTCACAGACGTTATGTGATTTTTTTTTATTCTTATTCATTTTTTTCACGGACTCTTTTTTCTTTAATTGCTGTTACATATATATATATATATATATATATGTGTGTGTGTGTGCATGTAGCATGTATACAAACAAATATACATATATGTATTTACATATATATTCCCAAATTCATTGTATAATCTGCTCAGTCTATATAATATTACTTGTACATATGTGCTAAGAGATGATTATTTAATCCTTAAACCTGCAGATAAATACAGTTCTTACCCCCACATCAAGGAAACTTCAATCTCTAACAGAAGGAGACCATTACAGAAAACCACTGGACCAAAATGAACAGTTAGGGAGCCCAGCTCCAACTGATACATCTACAATACAACTTCTGCACTAAAGGTTCAGGCAACATTAAAAAATAAGGGGTGGGAAGATTGTAAGAGCTTGCTGTGAGAGTGTATCTCCTAGCAATATCAGGAGCTACAACCATAAAGTCTCCCTAGCATGACTATGTAGATGTGAAAGAAACAAGGACAACACCAACAGACACGATAATGTAGACAGGGAAAGCACACAAGATCTCAACCCTACATAAAGAACTACAGGCAACAAAAAAAAATGCTAAGAGAGGCAGAAATAGTCTTCCCCAGTGAAGAGCAGGTCAATTGCTTATTCAGACATTTTATATATAATTGTAAGTATAAATAATTTCCTGTGTTTAAAATAATGTAATATGTGACACTTAATTTTCCTAGAAACTTGCAACCTAATTTTAAAATAACTGTCATAGCTGTTTCAAACCCAAAATATTTGTGGTGAGAACCAAAATTAGGTGAGCTAAGTTAAATAAACGAAAACAACAAGAGAAGCTTATTGCCCATCATCTACAGAGGGAAGATGAGAGGAAAAACAGAATGTAATATTCAAGTTCAGCATCACATATCACAAATATCACCCCCACAAAAAGTCCATATTCACAGGTTAAAAGCAGATAAACAATATCAGTTTCTCAGAAGAAAATAATGAGTTTTATAGAGTTAAAAACAGAACGTAAAGGAAATCTGTAGCACCTGAGAACCTGGCAGCTGATCCACATAAGACACCGAGATTTGGAGCCACATTCTAGGCCTCAGGGCAGTTATTAGCAGGTGAGAGTTAGTTCAAAAACCACAGAAACCATCCTCAGGGACCACCAGTCACCAAGGGTAGTTAGATGACTATTTTCGAGACACATTTGCATCCAGAAAGAGATTATCTCTGTACTCACTCATTCATGAATATGTGCATTAATTCATCCTCACTAAACCCTACTGAGCACCCTCTGTTGGAAGGAAGACTTTCCCAAGATACATTCTCATGTACCTTCTGAGTCTCTTCTGACTTCATCCCTAAGATGTGGCATGACTTAACTGATTAATTGGTGTTGAAAGGATAAATGGCCACGCATGGCTTACCTCTGCCTATTTTTCTTTTGGAATAGTATTCCATAGCCCATATGTTTCTCCCCTCCAATTTAGCTTCTAATTTTGATGAAGTTTTTTTCTTTTATTTATCTTTGCTTTGTTTCTCAATTTGGTCATAATGTTTAAAGGGGAAGGATATACTAAATAAGCTGATTCTATGACCCCAATTAAAATACTACAATTTACAACAGTTGCAATAATCTAAGAAGAGTTTTTAAAATCTACAGAAACAGTAAGGTCACTCCTGAAACCACATTACCTATCCTTGTACACACAACAACTGAAGCAATTTCAGTCAGCATATGCTTTGCTTTGAAGAGATATTCTTAGTGAAAAAAACAAAAACAAAACATTCATGAATGAACCCATTAAGGGAAAGAAAGGACTTTAAATCTTAAGTCATTATTAACTGTCATTTTCTATCAAGAATTCTAGTAAATTTTTCACAGTTCAAATAAAACATAATTAGTTTTGTATTATGTATTAGAGCTAGATTGTTTCTCTTCTTTCTTTTGGATATTGACTTTGTGTCTTTGTACATATTCACATGCATATGTGTGAAGGCATACATGTGGAAGTTAGAGACAAATCTTATACATGATATATCAGGACCATTTCGGTTTTTCTTATTATGTTACATTCTTATTTATTTTGTGTACATGTCTGTGGGCATGAATAAGGCAGGCATAAGAGCAGAGGCTTGGGACAATCTGTGATAGTCTGCCCTCCCTTTCCACCTTAGGGATCCTGAGGACAGAACTTAGTCATGGTTTTAAAAGCCTTTACCCATTGAACCATCTGAATGATGCACATTTTGGTTTTCTTCTGATACAGAATCCCTTGCTAGAATCTAGGGCTCATCAATTTGGTGAGACTAGCTGTCTAGGCATCTCTCTGTCAGTGCTGAGACAATACAAGTGTCTTTTTGCATCAGTGTTGGAGATCAAACTAAGGTCCTCATTCTTTCTTGGCAAGCATCTTGCCAACTGAGATACCTCTCCAGCCCTGATATTTGGCTATTTCAATTTAAAACAAAATGATTTTTCTCAATAACAGCATCCAGAGTATAGAAAAGTTTTATGTTCAACTCATTCATAGTTCCTTCAAGCAATAAGGAGGGATTTTAGTGCTAAGGCTTGGACTAAACAGGTAGTCCACCATTGAGCTATATTTCTGGAACCTAGGTAAATATTTTAAAGAAATTTCTGGGTTTGGAAACCTAATTACCATGCCCTATATACCATGCTCAAACTAACCTTTATAAACTGCTTTATATGATGCGGTTTCCTGGTGAATTAAAATCCTTTATCCTCATAGTATGAAACACTTCTTGGTGAAGGGAAAACTTCTTGGTGAGAGGTTTCTTGTTTCTAGATTATAAATGTAAGTATCTCTGAGAGGCAATGTTATAAATTCAGAATCGTAAGTTCCAAAAATTATCCAGCCTGGTATCCAGAAAAATTTATACCATCACATTATAAAAATGAAAGACCTGGATAAATCCAGACCCCCCCCCCTAAACAGGAAAAAATAGAGCCAAAAATCTAAGCAGGGAGAGAAGAATTAGAAATCTAGGATTAGCCGGTTCAGTGACTCTGTTTCAGGAGCTAGCTGAAGATAAAGTTAGATTGTAATCTTGAGAATAATCTTGAGAAACAGGGAGTTGCCCCTTGGGATCATCACTGGTATTTTCAGAATTTTCTATGACGTCCTCCCTACCCCCTTCGGATTACTGGGCTGTGGTTTCTTCCCTTAAAAACCCTTTCTCCCAGTGACTCAGGGTCGAACTCCTCTCCTGCATGGGTTATGAGTTTTGGCCCCAGTGCACTGGTACCTGTCAATAAACCTCATGTGATTGCAGCAAGGACGGTCTCTCATGAGTTACTGGGGAGTCATGTTATCAGAGACATGAGTGAGAGTCTCCCTACACTGGGGGTCTTTCAATAAAACTATCACCATACAACCCCGTTTGTACCTGAAGAACCTAACAGAAAGATTTTTTTGCATTGAGGTTTTATGGGAGACCAGATTCAATAAAGATATCACTTACCAAGGTAGAGGCATGAGGATTAGAAAAATTAGTAAAGAATACAAAGATGTGAGTGAAAATAACAGAATAGAGGCATGGGATAGTACAGGAAAGAATTCCAGTGAGTACTGAATCTGGCCACGGTTAATTTCCCTACATTTTATACCCCAATACAACAGGGGGGAAGAAGACAAAAGACTGCTTTAACATGATAGAAAGGACAATTAGAACACTTGCTTGCTTCAATACTTTGAGCCTTTAAGTCATTAATCCATGGAAAAAGCATTCTGTTGTTTAAGATGTGAACTCTCACCCTAGACCAAGTATCCTGAAGGCAGCCATTTCCAAGGTCAAACCCCCTATCTCAAAAGAAGGATCAGAAATATGCTTGGTCAGGGTGGAGTGGATCTACCTGTAAGGGCCATCTTACTGTCAAAAACACCAAGTAACCACACCTTAGGTCAGGGTGTGTAGTCACACTTGTTGTCAACAACTTTGATGAAGCTTAAACTCTCTGACTTTCAGGCAAGATGGAAACAGGCTCACATTTTGGGGCCTCCACAAGCTTTTTGTTGCTGTTTTGTTTTGTTTTACATAGTGTTTGATACCAACAATTCCAAGAAATCACTTTTCAGTATGTGATTAATATAATATGTTGTCTTTGGTTATGTGAACATATATTTACAGAATTAAGACAGGTGAAAAAACTGGTTCCAAAACAATAAGATTATATTTTTGTTTATATGTTCCCTAAATATGGTGAAACAGTCTGCAGGTGCAGCACACTAAATCAGCATCAACGGGATTTCAGGGTGTTTCTCCTTTTCCCTTTGGACATTTTGTTTAGCATCTTTTCATTTATTTGTTTTGTTTGTTTTGTTTTGCAAGACAAGATTTCTCTGTAGGTTTCAAGCCTGTCCTGGAACTCACTCTGTAGAACAGGCTGGCATCAAACACACATAGACCTTGTAGGGTAAAAGGGCCACCCCAAGAAACCCATCCTGATTCTGAAACCAGTAACAAAGAAACACACTTTGTCCCTAGAATCAGAGTCAGGGTGTGTTTCTTTGGATCTGGGTTCAGGGCTAAAGCATTTCTTTCACTGGCTCGGGTCTCAGAACCAGGGTGGGTTTCTTTCACTGGCTCAGGTCCAGAACCGTGGTAGGTTTCTTTGACTGGTTCTAGTTTCAGAGTCATGGTGAGTTTCTTTGGCTAGCTCTGATAGAGCCAGGGTGAGTTTCTTTGGCTGACTCTGGTAGAGCCAGAGTGGGTTTCTTTAGCTGTCTCTGGTTTCAGAGCCAGGGTGGGTTTTTTTGGTTGGCCCTTTTACCCTACAGATCTGCCTGTCTCTGCTTCCAGAGTGCTGGGATCAAAGGCATGTGACACCACTGCCTGACTTGTTTAGCATCTTGTAAGCATTTTAAAATACACATGAACATAAACTATAAAAGGTATCTATCCTTTTTACAATCTCACCTACCTTCTGGTCTGTAAAGATTTGCCTGCTAACTGCCACACTGCCAGGTCTCCCTGATAACTAACTGTCACATGACCAGGTCAGACTCACAGCCTCCCTCCTGCAAAGATTCCTTGGTATAATAATCACAAATTTCAATTGCCCACATTCACAGGGGAAAATTCAGGTCACCCTAAAGACATGCCTGCCTGCAACATCAGTAGGCTGTTTTAGCTTATAAAGTTTCCTCAGGGTCCTATAAACCAAGACAGTTTCAAGCATTTTACTTAGAAGTTGCTCCAACAAGAAGTAAATATGTTTAAATTTATCAATTCAAAGATTATGCTGAAAACACACATTTGTACAGTGGTATATGAGCAGCGGATAAGAGTCACTAAAAATGCGGCAAAATGGGGACCTGCCTTATTACTACAAAACCATGTTCTATAAGAAATGTAAGCTAACTTAGAGTGGTCTCTGTACAGAGCCTCCCACAGTCTGAAAGAACAAATAGAGGATGGAGAGATTGCTTAGCGGTTAAAGGCCCTTGTTGCTCTTTCAGAGGGCTAGTGTTCAGTTCTCACCACCAATGCTCACAACTGCCTGTAACTCCAATTGCAGGCATCAGATGCCCTCTTCTGGCCACTCTGGACATATATGCATATGCACGTGCACGCACACACACATAAATAAATGACAAAATAATAATTTAAAGATAGTACAAAAAAGACTGCCACATTTGAAATTATATTTCTGGTTGCTTCTTAAAGACGGCCTGGTTTGCATAGTGGGCTCCTGCTATCAAATGACCATTATTTAGCTGAAATCGCCCTCTGCTCAGTTGATTGGCACAGGTAAGTTACCTCCTTTTTTCATGTTTCTTTATCTTTGTTTCTAATTCTTAATACTAGCTAACCAAAAGCTCATGAATTCAGAATTCCGATCTTCCACTTTCAGTACCTGCTGCTACTGACCACAAGTTACCTTTCTGTGCAGTCCGTTTACCCCTCAGCCTGATCCCTCTACTGCAGACAGGTAGGTTGCTTGGCAAACACTACTTATTTCTCAACATCCAGATATCCTCCATCTACTCTTAGTTCCTTCTCTTTACATTTTTACAAATCTTGGCAGATCTCTAAGTGCCTCTAACACATGACCTTACCTGCCTCTTATCAGATCTCTGCCAGACAAAATGTTTATGCAGTCTTCATGGAGATAAAATAGGCTAAGTGAAAAAGTCTAGCCAGGTATTGTATGTAGAGTGGGTCCAAGCTTCTGGACACATCTGCCCAGGGACCTGTAGTCTAGGAGTCAGTCATGATTTCCGCTAAATGCACAGATGTCACACAGCTGCACATAGGGACGATCACCCTGCTTGACCTGAAAGTTTCCTTTAAAGTGGTCTAACCCAACTGTTTCCAGTTATAGATCAGGATCCAGAGGTCTAGACACTTCCCCATAAACACAGTTCAAAGCATTGCCTCTTTTAATCTAAGCATCTTCCTTCAGTCAGCTGTGCCCTTCCAGAATGAATAATTTCCTCTGGAGGCCAGGGAAATAGATGGGGTAAATTCCACTGAATCCCTCTGTAAATGGTGTGCAGTTTATCTGGCTGTCAGGTATTTCCTTTTAAAGGTCACTCTTCCTTGGTGAGAAATTTTCTCTGATGTTCTTATTAGAAGTAAACTGAGTTGTTTGGAGAAAAAGGAAGAAAATGTGATCGCGCACAAATACTATCTATCTATCTATCTATCTATCTATCTATCTATCTATCTCTCAGTTTCCTGTATCTTATATGTATGTTTATGAGCTTGTATCAATACTTAAACATATGTAAAACAGGGCCAAATAAATATAACCAATTATAAACTAAATACTATTCTATTTATCGGCAATTTGGTGTGTGCTGTGTGCCGGTTGTATGCACTTTCACTGTTTCTTATCTAGCAAAGGTCATTTTCAATGCTGACTTTATAATCTAAATACTAAGTTTCATATCCCTGCTCTGCCACTTTTGATCTTCTTCACAGACAGTCATGGAACATCTTTTTCAACAAGAAGAATGTGAACAAACAAATGGTAACAGACCCAGTGAGATAAGTTCTAACCCCCGGGGGCGGGGTACGGGCAGATGAAACAGTAAGTAAAACTCATAAATACTTAATGCTAAGTAACTGTTTTCAGTGACTTCATATACTGGTTCATTTACCTCCCAACAGCTCTCGGAGTGAATTGTGAATTGTGCTTGAGAGGTCTGGTGAGCAGAATCAATATGGACAGGACATTGAAACTGGAAGTGAGGGTACACTGAGGGAGGCAGACAGAAGACAGAAAGTAGGTGAACACACTGCTTCTCACCCATGGCATGCCCGCATCCCTACGATTTGCCCATAAAGAACATGACAGAGTCCTAAACACAGAAGAAAAAAACCCACAATAAAATGGGAGCTGAACACAAAACAGTACGGTGGCATCAAGGCAAGTGTGACCCATTGTCAGAAACAACACTAAGATTGTAAATGTCTCTCAGGGTCACCTGATACAGCACTACCCAATATGCCCCATTCCCATTCTCTAGTAGCCCTGCCTACACTTCAGCACATCTACAAGACAGAAAAAGAAAGAATGCAGAGAGTGCCCACCATGTTCTTTCAAATTCCCTCTCATTCTGACCTGCTTGACCCCATTTTCCACATAAGAAGACTGATACCACCAAAAGTTACATAACTCATATTAGTTTATACAGTTAATAGGCAGAGCCATCTGGAGTCAAACATAGACATTTTTAACTTTCCACTAAACCCTTCTTTGTCCTCACCAAGACGATACAATAGCCAGTCCAGATACATGAAAATCTGTGTGGTTAATTGCTAATGGCCAAAATTTCATGCTTTCCTTTAATTTCTCAGCATTTATAAAATGTGAATTAATGATACTGATTTGAGAAATAATGATGCAAAGTTCTAGATGCTTTATGTCACCCAATTCTGATTATTTCAAATATCTAGAATTAATAGTTTTGTGTTTTGAGACAGTCTCACTATAAAGCCCAGCATGGACTTGAACTTGTGGTCTTCATGCCTCTCTCTGCCTACTGAGTGCATCCATACTCAGCTGGACTTAATTATATTAGCAAGAACAAATTTACTATTGTGTCATGTGAACTGTGGCATTCTCTCTTTCCTTCTATCTATCATCAAAGTCCCTCCCACTGGGGAAGAATATAGAAGAAAATAGAAAAACATGAATCCGATAATTTTACCTTAAATTATACTTCCTAGAGACTGGGCACCAAACATGGTTTTCAATGATTAATAAACTAGACATAGTTTCACATTGGCCAAATCAAATATAATCTGGAGGTTATTTTGAAACATGAAGCAATTTTGAGGAATCTTGGGTCACATGTCACTATGGTTTAATGGTTCTAATTCTTGGGGAAACAACAGGAAGATTTCTCCCTGCAAAATTATTCTTTTCAACAATGACTTTCGAAGACAAGTGTTACAGATCTTCATCACACCATACAACTGAATTGACCTTTTTCAGAATGATTCTTTTTTGTAGGGGAAGGTCATTTTAGGATTGATTTAGACATAACGTTGCTATTTGGTTGAAGGTTGATTTAATTCTGTAACCAAAATGTCTTAACTATGGGATTGGCTATTCTTCAGGGATATTTTTCTGTCTGAACATAGTCTAAAGGGCAGACAGCAAAAGACTCTGTAAATATCAGTTGTATCTGAAAACTTAAAGGCCTGGAGCCATACATCTGTCATTTGTACCACACTTGCACAGAAAGTATGTCCATCTCGGCCTCCCTGGCCCAGCTCAGCATCAAACTGTTAAAAAATAAAAAATAAAAAGGACAAATCAACTTGATCTGGAATAAACAGCTATTTGAGGAGTTGGAGATAGACCAGTAGATAAGAGCACTAGATGTACAACCGTGCAAGCATGCGAACCTGAGTTTAAACCACTATCACCTATGTAAAACAGTCAGGCACAGATGCACTTGAGGGCAGAAACTGGAAGATAGGAAGATGAAGGCGTAAGTCACAGACAATCCCACACCAGTTTGGAATTATGATTAATAGAATGGTTATTTATTCAAAGGGGAAAAAACTTACAGATTACCGTCCCAGACAACAGCCCCTCTGCGCGAACAGGAAAGGAGTCCAAGGGCCGGAAACGGAGCCGGAAGACAAAGACAGAGTGGAGGACAGCCGCTGCTTTTTTTAAAGGGAGAGAGACCACGCCCCAATGGGCTGGTAACTCAGTGGCGATTGGCTGAAGGAGCTGAAGGAACTCCCACAGCATCTCCCCCTTTTGTTTAAGAAAGAGAGTTCTAAGCCTACTACGCAATTATATACAATAAGTACAAACCTACAAAATTATATACAATAAATACAAATATCCTATTCTAACTAGCTTAAGTCTTGTATAACAAATAACTTGGCCAAGTCATGAAAGGAAAATAACTACATTTATATAATCTTCAATCCCATCGAAGATCTGAGAAGGGAAATAATGTTATTTGAGTAATTAGGAAGTGCAATCAAACAACTTCCAGAACATGTAACAAATCGCAGAGACAACTGGCTACCTGGACAAACACCCAAAGTCACATTTGCAGCATTGAAGCAACCAACTTTGGCTAAGGCCTGATGTAACTGACATACCATTTTCAAAGGCAAGAAACTTCAAAACTATCTTACCCTGTCTTGGCAGGATATGACAGTCTTGTTTTATCCATTTACAGATATTCTGTAACTCTGTCAGTAGTTGAGGTATGAGCATTTCTTTACCCAAAGGCCAGTTCTGCCAAGAAGAAAGGCTCCAGGTGGAGTGTCTTTGGTGCTCAACATTCTCTCGGGCATAGATCAGTGTTGCCAGGAGTGATTGTGTCTCCCTACCATAGAACTCTGAATTAGATTAAAGGCCATTTTTTACAGCTCTTTGAAGAGGTTGAAGATTATCTATCTATACTGAATATAATCTCTATATATCTAAAGAACCTGATTAGTCTAATTATAAATGACAAACTTAGATGACTGTTGATCTATATAATTCTCAATATCTATCTAATTTAAAGACTGAGATAATAAACAACTGTGCAATAAATGAGGACAATGTGACCTCCAAATATAAACAATGTGCAAGTATACATTGCAATATGGTAAATATATATATCAATACATAAACAATATATAAGCATCTTAATCAGAGGTAGAAGTGTACAATGCAATATGATAAATATACATATATCAATACAATATATATATACAAATACATAAAAATGTTTAAACAGAGGTAGAAGCATGAAGCATGCATGCATAAAATAGTCAACATAATTTAACTTTGTATCAATATATAAGAATCGATACCAATATGTTTGTCTAAAAGCAATAACTCACAAGTACAAATCTATTTATCCCATAATCCAATTATCCCTTTTTTTTTTTAAGATTAAAAACTAGGAAATATAAGTTGCTCAAGAAAGAAAGTTTAATTAAATCAATTCCATACATGGAACCAGAAACCCAGAATCCAGGGGTAGAAAAGAGCAACCCGGAAGCCGCGTATGCCTCCACGTGACCGAGTCGTTCTGATTCACGCCACTAAAGAACCGCACTTACAAGGGAAATTTAAAAACAACTCAGAAAAGAGCAAACCAGGCAGGCAGAGATTGTCCCGAGCCTGTGGAGCTTGGGAGGCGTGGGGTTTAATTGAACTACTGGCTCCACATACAGGACACAGGCCGCAGCTGAGGGAGGTCTCGTGACTAGCCGAGCTGGTAGCAAGCAGTTGAGTTGGGGGGAAGGGGGGGTTCTACAACCAAACGTGGGGCGCCAGATGAAGGCATAAGTCACAGACAATCCCACACCAGTTTGGAATTATGATTAATAGAATGGTTATTTATTCAAAGGGGAAAAAACTTACAGATTACCGTCCCAGACAACAGCCCCTCTGCGCGAACAGGAAAGGAGTCCAAGGGCCGGAAACGGAGCCGGAAGACAAAGACAGAGTGGAGGACAGCCGCTGCTTTTTTTAAAGGGAGAGAGACCACGCCCCAATGGGCTGGTAACTCAGTGGCGATTGGCTGAAGGAGCTGAAGGAACTCCCACAGCAGGAAGATCCCTGAAGTCTTCTGGCCAATCTAGCTAAAATCTCAATGTTTGGTTCACTGGCAGACCCTGACTCAAACAAATAAAGTAGAAAAGAGGCAGACAGTTGATATCACTTCTGAACTCTGTATGAACATACTCGGGCACACCACACACACTCACACACACACACTCATACACACACACAAACATACATACACTCACACACATGCACTTTCTCACACACTACGTTCAGTGTTAATGTCAGTACTAAGCAAGTGTGTAAGGAAATTTAACATCCTGCTTTCTTTAGGAAGCAATTGAAAAATTAGTCAAATTTTCATAGTTTGAACTCCCAACAACCTTGCAGTGTCAACCCATCAGCATCTCCAACAGGGCTGGGTCTATAGCTCAGTAAAGTGTGTTTACAAATCCCTGGATTTAATCCTCAGCACTGTATAAAATTAGGCATGGCAATTCACACCAGAGTAATCTCAACACTCAGGAAGTAAGGTGAAGGAGAATCGAGTCCAAAGATTCAAGACTACACTGTATGAAGCCCTGTCTCAAAAAAAGCAAAAATTGTTTAATACAGTTATCTTTAACATTTGTAGTATCTGTGCCCAGTATTTGGACACATACTCACTATAAAGCTAGAACAATCCTTGAACAGTGTTTGGCTGAAACCCTAGCAAACTGTTCCTTACAGGCCTTTTCTTTCAGTTCTGGAACTTTCCACTGTTACATGGTATCTTGCATCCAGAATTCTACTATACCATATGCCCCTCAGTTTTGCAGGCTCTCTGGCCTCTCTGATCTCCAACCACCATGATTAAAGCAGTGTGATGATCATATAATCAGAGGTACAACTCAGTTAGCAAGATGCCCTAAATGCTATGTCAATTGAAATGACAAAGATAATCCACATAATCTTTTTCTCATCATTCAAGTGAACAGAAATTCCCAGCTCTGAGAATTGTCTACTGGGGCTGGAGATGTAATTCAGTGAGAGATCACTTGCCTAGGGTATATGAGGTCCAAGGCTCCATTGTCAGCACTGCAGAAATAAAATAAAAGAAGCTCTGTTCTACTGCATTGGCTCTAATAAAATCCATACCAGCAAACATACCCTCTAATACAATAATCATGGAAATGCCATTCATTATGTTTCTAACCACTGTGACATTGCAAATCATTCTTCCTTTTCTTTTGTGTGCCTTGTTAAAAATATTTCCCTTCATGTGTCTCCTCCATCTCTTTTTCAGTCCAGTGGTAAGCAAGAAAATTAACACCCTCTCTTCAACAAGTAACGACAGAAATGGACGCCTACTCAAGACTCTGATACTTGGAGTCCTATGTTCTCTGTAGCACTTCTACTTTCTATGAAATTGAGTATATAAATCCAGCAGAGTGCGACAGGAGCCAGCATATTCTGCGTAGTGTGTTCATTAAATTCGGTATTTATACACCACCAATGTAAATATGATACATAACACTCCAGCTCTTAGGAGCTGTGTGATATATATGTAATTCACCTACAATTCAGCTTTATGAACTGGGCTCCTTAGAGACACCAGAAGCTCCGGTAGCTAGGTACACAGTCAATAATTACTTTCATCTTTCTCCTTTTATTTACTCTTTAGGAAATTTATTAAGATGAAGAATGACAGCGTTGCTTTGCTAAGCCGTTTTGATTGCTTTCCTAATTCATTTATCATGACCTTTAGAACTGTTAGTTTGGTTTTCGCCTTCTAGTCATATGGAATCTTGTTTTATTAAAACTAAGGTCTGCATCCTCACTGGTTGTTTTCAAATGGGCCTTTTGGTGTGTACCCTATCTAATAGACTTGGTATCTGATAGATAGAATTTTTCTTTTATAAAGACACAGAAGCATAATACACAGAGCTACTGAGTTTCTCTGTGTGCATTTAAATTGATACTAAATTACTAATAAAACTTTTTAAAACTCTACCTGTTTCTTAGCCTCTAATCCTTCGACAGAGGAGGGAGAGCTAAGGACAAAAGGAAAGGTGACAGTCATTGATGTGAGGAACGCATGCTAAAGCCAGGCGCAGTGCTGGAGACCACTGCACACTCCATGTCATGAAATCCTCATAACATCCTGGAAAGTCAATAAAAGTAAACTTCTGTTAGAAGGAGGTAACAACTTGCAAGGTCGTATGGTGAGCACAGGGCTTGAACTTACTGATGTCCTCTCCTGCAGACCCTTCTGCTCTCAACTATCAGCACCAATGAGTCATAGTATACTAAATACATGTCACCATATGAGGGAAGCAAAAGTCCATGTTGCTGACCTGTAAATGTACAAAAAAGTTGTTCTATTTCACCACAACCTTAGTCTATAACTCCAATTGTTAAAACAGGCCATTCCTGCTCTTGGAAAGAAACTATCAGGAGAATTAGAAGGCAAGCCTTATTCAAGGAGAAAATATTTGTACTGGTCACTATTCAAAATATTCTCTCCTCCCAAAACCTTTCTAAGACTAAACAATAATGAAAATAATAACTTAAAATAAACAAAAAAAATGTGAAGAGATGCCCTAACAAGGAACATACATTTGACAAAAATATACACGAAGATGCTTAATATTATATACAATCTGAAGAACACAAATGATGTGGGATTCCCCTGTGTATACTGTGAAAATGTTTTATCATGATTGGTTAATAAAAAAGCTACTTTGGGCCTATGATAGGGCAGAATAAAGCTAGGTGGGAAATCTGAACAGAGATATAGAGAGAAAGAAGGTGGAGTCAGAGAGATACCATATGGCTGCCTAAGGAGACGGGCAACCCCAGAACCTCACCAGTAATCCATGAGCCTTATGGTAAAATACAAAATAATAGGAATGAGTTAATTTAAGATGTAAGAGTTAGATAATAAGAACCCCAAGCTAATAGACCAAGCAGTGTTTTACTTAATATAGCTTCTGTGTGATTATTTTGGGTCTAGACAGACATAAACAAACAAGCAGCCTCCACCTACACACAAACTATTATGAGACGCTACCACACAGCCATGAAAATCACCTGAGTCCTGAATACTAACTTAACTAATGCGGGTGAGCACACAGAGGAACAGGGTCTGCCCATTTGTTCGTATTCATAGACTACACAAAACCCTCCTTCAAAGACTATGAACTCATGGTTTGTGATGAGGTCTCACTCATTATAACAAATGTACCTCACTGCGGAGGAATGTTGAGAAAGGTGCAGGTTGTACATGTATTGGGAAAATGAGCCAATGGAAAATCATTGTGCCTTCTTTTAAATTTTGCTACTAACATAAAACTGTTCTAAAATCTACTTTAAGGAATAGGCTGTTTGTACAAAAGAGACATTGTTATGGAGGTAACCAACAGCTCTCTGATTGGTTTTGTCCTCCTACATGAGGGAAACCATGTCTGGTACTAACACCTGCTCCAAACTCATGCTGGGGAGATAGGAGGCTCAAAATGGGGACTGCACACAGTTGTTTAGCTGAATTGGCACAACATTAATTAAGCTGCCTTCCACGTATGTATGTTTATACCCACAGACAATTGCTAGTCTCAACCTTAATCAGAGAAGTCTCTCTTTCTAGTGAGCAGTGGTGAACATGGACTCATGGCTGTACAAAGCACAGAGAAAAAGTGATGGGGAAGGGGTCAGCCCTAAACAAAAGCATATATATGAAACATTCTAAGCCTCAAGGAACATTGCAGAAGAGGGGGCAAAAGAATGTAAGATCCAAGACAGGGAGAAGGGAGAAAGGTCATTGGACCAGACAAGGCCCTTGCAATCTGAGCCGCGCCCCCACCCCACCCCCATGCAGCACTTAATCTGCATAAGAACAGACCTGTCAATGGTCAAGTGTGGATGCAGACAGAGTTTAGGAGGCCTTAGCCTCACTGCTGAAATATTTGAACCAATAGATTCCAGATGAGGGAGAATCATTGCCTTCAGTATGTACTCACTGATGACCCTCCCAGGTTCCAGTAGACAGTCACAACCCAATGATCACACAAATGGCCCTAGTTAAACTAAATGGGTCTCAAAACCAAATTCCTGATTCTGGGGAAAAGAACTGGTAGGGATGAGGTGTCATTGATTGCATGGCAGGAAGTGGGCATGAAGAAAAGAATCAGAATACTATATACATGGATGAAATTGTCAAACAGAAAAACCAATTTTAAAAGATAAAAATTGACTGTTTACATTGATCCTAGGGAAAGTCGCAATACACCAGCAAATGTAAGTAGATAGAATGCACAAAACTTAATTCCATATAAAAACTTAAGAACAAAGAAAGGAAACTTTAAAACTTTCAGAAGAAAACACTTGGTTTTCTTTAATATGAAAAAGAGAAACACATGCCATAAAATTTTAGAAACAATACAGTATCACCAAAGACTTCAGAAAGCAAGATATTCATGAACTCACAAGACAAAGGCAGGAGATAGTGTGTACCAAACTATCTCAACCACATTTATTTCACACTGAAGAGGAGTAGGAAAAGTCTCAAGTGCACAGATTCGGTGGGCAGGCATCTAAAATTCAGTATTGTTGCACTTTAACCCAAAGAGAGTTCTTTATAGGGAGTTTCTTTAGAGCAATTGAATATTGAATAAATAAATACAGCCTGCTTTATTGGTGAATAGATACTGAAATATCCATGGTATCAGTAGATGTGTCAAATGTGAGGTCTTACCCCAAATGAACATAGCAAGAACATCTTTTCAAATGGAGAACAGATAATGAAAATGACAAGTTTCACATTAAAATCCTAATGACCTTCCCTGCAATCTGTGTATTAGAACCAGCAACTGGCTCTGTACAACTTTTAAAAGGATATTTTCAGCACCTGAATCTGATAACTCATAAACGTGAAGTGGCAAAGATATTTGGAATGAAGCCTGGATGCTACGCAGTATATTTCTAGCTCTGACTCTAAAGATTCAAAGTTGACAATGTGTCAAAAAATGTGTTAGAGTAGTAGAGAAAGAGCAATATAGATAATCAGCAACAGATATGAGAAAGATAATTAGATTCATAGAGAGATGATACATGATAGACAGGCATACATACTGGTGGATTATTGATTGATTAATAGGTGGGTGGCTATAAAGATGATAGAAGATAGATAGATAGATAGATAGATAGATAGATAGATAGATAGATAGATAGAATTGATTTTTTGTTTAACTTTTGCTTAGTGGGAGGAATATGTGGTTAACTACTTAGTCTTCATATTGGAAAGGAAATCTCAACAAAACAATGTAGATCCAGAAATTATTCTAAAGGGGCAGCTAGATTAGGTTAGTGGGAATTGTCTCTTAGTCTTATTAAAAAATGCTCTAAAACACTAGACTAGTGACTACTTGCTGGTCACCTGTACTGTAAAATGATAATGTTGATGCAGTTAGCTTTGTGGAATCTTATTGGAAGAATAAGATTATCAATGTCCCCAAAAGTTAAATGGTGACACAGAGGCATAACAAAAATGGTATAAAATATGTTGGTAAGAGTATACTTTCTCTTACAAAAGAAAAAAAAAGGCAATTTTTATTGTTCTCCATTTGTGATCTAGAACATCATCTGTGAGATCAACAGAATTCTATCTAGCACCAAAAATCAAACCTGATTGACAGAAGATAAACACCCATAAGGGAACAAATGTTACCGGAGTACGCTTTAGTAATGTTTTGATGATCCACCTTCTAGACTCATCTACATTCTGAAGCTAAAATCAGATTCAAGTTTCATTCGCCAGTTGTCTCGTATAGTCCTTATGTCTGAAATTCCGTCCTACATGACAGTATTGCTAGTGGTTTACTGTATGGGGGAACAAGGAATCTCCAGAGACTTTCACTTAATACTTCCAAG